>NC_081408.1:46015576-46326687 GCF_030272615.1 Cryptomeria japonica | reverse complement strand
AGATGTGAATTCACCTCCTTGATCTGATCTTAAACATTTGATTTTCTTACCAGTTTCATTCTCTACCATTGCCTTGAATAGTTTGAATTTCCCAAAAGCTTCTAATTTCTCCCTGAGAAGAGTAACCCAACACATTCTAGAATAATCATCAATGATTAGTGTAAAATATCTATCTCCTTTTAGACTTCTAATTCTTGCCGGACCACATAAATCAGTATGAATTAAATCAAGAACATTATTGGATTTCTCCAAAATACTCTTAAAAGTTGTTCTAACTTTCTTTCCAAATTGGCATTCCTTACATACCGAATTGTGAGGTTTTACAATCTTAGGTAAATCCCTTACTGCCTTAGTTGTACTGATCTTTACAATGCAATCAAAATTTACATGACAAAATATCTTATGCCATAACCAACTTTCATCAATATGTGCAATCAATCATGTCTTCTCATTGTTATTCAAGTGAAATATATTACCTCTAGTCTGATTACCGGTTGCAGATTCCAAACTAGTTCTGTTCAAGATTTTGCATTTACCATTCTTGAATTGTAACTGAAATCTCTTTTCAACTAATTGATCAACACTCAAAAGATTATGCTTCAAACCTTCAACATAATAAACGTTGTCAATATTGTGCTTACCATCAAAAGCTATAGTGCCTTTTCCTCTGATCAAACAAGTTTTATCATCCCCAAATCTTACTAGACCTCCATTGTATTCTTGACAGGTTAAGAATTTACTTTTATCACCAGTCATATGATGTGAACATCTAAAATCAATGATCCATTCATCCTTTTCTTCAATTTTAGCTATCAAGCCCTGCTCTACTGGTTGTGCAATAGGTGTTGATTGATCTTCTGTTATTGCAACAAAAGCCCATCCATTGGCTGTCGGTTCCTCATCAGAATCATCGGTAACTCCTTCATTAGCATAGTAACATGATTTGTCTCTATTCTTCTTAAATTTGTATCTCTGATATTCAGGGTTAGGCTTATATGTTCTTTTAGCTTCTTCTTTCAATCTTGCATGTCTATCAGGACACCTAGATGCCATATGACCAATTTTATTGCAGTTAAAACATTTAAATGGTGCTTTACCTTCATACTTACTTCCAATTGGACCTTTAGGCATTTTCCTTGCGAATAGTGCTTCAAGTTCTTCCAGTTCTTCATTTTCTCTTCTGATGTCTTCAAGTTCTTTCACATAAAATGCTCTCCTATCAGATTTCTTAGATGATGATGATGATGCTACAAATGATGATGATGCTTTGAAGCCTAAATCTGTCTTAATTGTAGCAACATGACCAAATTCCTCAAGTTCAAAAGCTGAAAGTTTTCCAACCAAAGTATCTGTAGATACCGATGTATTAGGCATTGTTCTCAATTCATTAATAGCAGTTGCTTTCATTTTGTATGCCGATGGCAATGCTCTTAAAAATTTAGAAATGATTTCATCTTCACTTAAGGATCCTCCACAACATTGTATACCCAAAACAATTTCATTAACTCTTTCCATAAAAGCAGAAATTCTTTCATCTTCTTCCATTTTCAGATTTTCATACCTGACCCGGAAGCATTCCAGTTTTGCAATTTTGATAGTGGTATCTCCTTCATTCAATGTCTCCAATTTGTCCCAAATAGCTTTAGTAGTAGATCAGTCTGATAATCCCATGATTTGCTGATCAGACAATGCACTCAAAAGTGCTTCTCTTGCTTTGCAATCGTTCTCCTGATCTTTAGCCAAGTTTGGTGGATTAGGTTGACTCTGTGTAGGACCAACATAGCCATTATTTGTAACATCCCATATGTGTCTTCCAATGCAATTCAGATGTGTCTCCATTCTGATCTTCCATATACCATAGTTAGTTCCATCAATTTTCAGATTGTCCTTCCTGAAATAGTTAGTTGCCATAGAATCTCCTCAAGCTGTTAAACTTCTGCAAAAAGAGGACTTAGCTCTGATACCAATTGTTAGGACCCGAAGGTAGCTGAGGAGGGGGTGAATCAGTTGTCTATTAATTCCAACCGAAATATAACTTAATCAAACTTGATGCATAATACCAGTAACCCAAACTTAATGTCGGTTGACAGTTTAACAGTACCGGTGAAGTTTAATGCATGAAATGGAAAGAGAAACGACATCCACAACACATAACACATATATTTGTATGTGGAAACCTTGTAAGGGGAAAAACCATGATGGGAAACCTTACCCACAATTAGATGGTACTACTGCAAATAGTATGTGTGTACAAATAGGGTCTGCACATGCAGAAATGCCAACTACCTAAAGCTCACTACTCAATCACAAAATGAGAGTCACACTGACTAAATTGGATGATTAAATCCAATGATAATGTATTTGTCTAAATAGTATCTTCATATGTTGGAATCAATACCGGTGAAGCTCTGATTATCTTCTTCAAACCTTCCTTGAATCTTCAAATGATGTCTATGTGAGTAGCTCTGCTTATATTCGCATATACCGAATATCACAACCTTACCATACCATATTATATTCCTCTACATAATCTCACAAATGAGATCTTACATATATACCAAAACCTAAGACCAAATATGTAGGTTGGCTCACTAAGAATATTACAATAAAATCAATTACAAATGAAACAATATGTGATGCATCATGTTGGCTCAATGCATTTACAATAATAACCAATCAATAAAATCATCTCCATAACGTGTCATGCTGATCTGGAATAGATAACGCATGTCAGTCCATAACCTAGACCAATTTGTCGGTAACATCAAATGTGTCAACTCAATTAGACCAATAACCAAGTGTCCAAACCATGTCGTCGACATAACCAAGTAATCTCCAGATGATAACAAGTCATCCTCATTGTTGGTGAACTAGATACCGGTGAATGTGTATTAGTCACTGAACTTGCTGGTGAACATAACCAACGGTCTCCAAAAAGATAAGTGCTAATAAGTGTTGACATCAATGACAAAACTAATGCAACACATCCATAATACCAACAGGCTATAAGGTAACTCAATCTAATCGATTGAATTATGTATCTAGTTCTTGCATACATGTTGCATATCAGATGTTGAGGAAAAATGAAAAATATGATTTGAGTGAATGGATGAGAAATGAATTAATGTTAAACCTTGGGAAGATCAAGGGAATTAAGAAAGGAACTTTCAGATATGGTAATCTCATTGTATGTCTAATGCTTTATTTCCTAAATGAGCTAGCTAGTCTTGGCAAGAAGCATTGGGCTCATGACATACCGGTAGCTATGTGTTGGTGTAAAGAAATATTCATTATGGATATTATTACACTTTACTTAAGTTAACTTAGGATAATACATCTCTTCGTAGTTTGGATTTGAGACACTTAGGGAAGTGTGCACATAGGGATATAGCTTGTAGGAGAAATTCCACCTTTTGTGGTCTTATTTTGCTGTTACACTCCACATTCGGTGGGTTATCCACCTCTTATGGAATATTATATTATTTCTCCTACCTACCTCTAGTATTTCTTACCTACCCTTGTTTCTCATTGAGCCACATGTCATGATTGTGTGCTTGTACATCCATATGGGCTTGCCTATATAAGCAAACCTATATTAATTGTATTGGTTAATCCAGTTGATCATTTGCATATTGATGAGAATACATTTTGTTCTTGTCATTCTTTTGTCTCTCTTTTATACTTTTCATTGTGCCCTTGATCTTGGCTAAATCCCACATGGTATCAGAGCCATTGGGGCTTCATTGATTGGTTTTTGGAGACATCTTGGAAGGCTTCTATTTTTGGATTTGGGGATCTTCTCTTTTTTGAGGCATCTTAGAGCATTTTCGACCTCACCATTGCATCTGGGAGGCTGCTTCCATAAAAATCGAGTATAAACTCGACCTATTTCGGCGAAAATTGAATTTGGGGTGTTGGAGGAATTTTTTTGCCTAATTCGGGCGGTACAACCCCCCCCCCCCCCTCTGTCACTGTCATACCTTTTTGTAGGTTGTACCACATGCAGAAGCTGCAGGTCTCACCACCAGAAGCCACCACCCTGCAGCTCCTCGACAATAGATCTCCTGTGCAATGCTTCCCCCAGCCCTCGACTGGCCACTGCAACCCCCTGTCGGCCACCGCGACCTCCACACCGGCAGCTCCGACCCCACCACCGCCGCCCGCGCTGGCACCTCCAGCCTCACCGCCTCTGTAGATCGCCTATGTCCTAGCTTTTGTCGCCATCACCAACGCCTCCAACCCCACCGGCCCCGCCAGCTCCGCCACTTCGACTACCACCGCCAAGCTCTGGCTCGCCGCCTGTAGACCTCTGGCAGCTAGATTTTGGCTGACGATAGCCATCTAGCCACCAGCCACTGGACTGTCAATGACTAGCAATAGGGCCCACTGACAGTGCCATGTCAGCACCGACCCACCTCCGAGTGCCATGTAGGCAACTGGGCCCACCACCTGCCACCTCTGCCTGACACGTCATCAGCAGGCCCAGCCACCTGCCACGTTAGTAGATTTGCATAGTCAGCATTTTTTTTGCACAGTCAACGCCTTGTTTGCATTTTTTTGAAAATATTTTAGACCCCTCTCCGTTGAGCAGTTTGGATTTTTAAGTCAACTTTGGAGGCTCATAACTTGCTCAATTTTGCTCCTTTTTGGGTGCAATTTTTTTTTATTTGGGCTAATTTTTCATGCTCTTCATAGTGGTGTGGTTATTTTATGATTTTAGTGCACAAGTGTTTCATAATTTTTGGATTCTCTTAGTTGTATCAGTCCAATCCTCAATTTTGCAACTTCAAAGGCTTCGTTTGAGCTCATACGACCTCCTTTTTAGGTGTCCTTTTTTTTTAAAGTGCATGTTTTTTTGTCTACTTTCATAATATATGATCCGATTTTAGAGATTTTGAGTGGAGATTTTACTTTCAGATATTGGTCTTATTTGGCCTATTTGGTACTTGTAAATTGCTTGGATCTTAGTTTAGATCTCTTGCATTATTAGTTTAAGTCTCTTTTGGCCTTATTGTGGAAATTGTAAAGTTGAAATCACAAGTCCACTTTTCCATTTTTTGCAAGTGGCCTATTGTACACACACTAAGTATAAAGTGCCAAATCATCACTTTTTTTTAGGGGGGGGGGTGGTTCTTTGATTGAGTGAATTTGGGGGGGCTGTCTTGTGTGATTGTGTCTCTCTTTCCTTGTGCTCTTTCATTTTTGTTGCAATGAGTCCTCATAAATTTCCACCTTTAATTCCACATAATTATGCATCATGGAAAATTAAAGTATGGAGCAAATTAATGGAAAAAGGTCTCACACATTACATAGATGGAACAATAGAAGCACCACCTGATCCTAAGGCTGATCCTACTGGTCAATTAGAATGGCTTACTAAGAATTGCATGGATCTTGGAACTTTTCTTAAGTATGTATCAGATGACCTCATTTTTCACATTGAGAAGTGTACTACAATCAAAGAGGCTTGGGATATGTTTCGGAAATTGTATGGTCAAGTTCATGAAATCAGAGGTTACAAGATTGACAATGAACTCACCAACTTGGATCCCAAGAGATTTGATACAATCCAAGATTAAGTCACCAAAGAAAATGAGCTAAGAGCAAAGCTTAAGGATTGTGGAATTGACAGAAAGGGTGCTCAGTTGATATTCAACTTGTTGGACAAGCTTGCACCAGAATATGCAGCACTTGTGTGTAGCTTCCAAAGTCATCATTTGACAGTGGGGAGTTCCTATATTATGCCTTCATTTGATGCTTTCACAGAAATGTTGTTATTGGAAGAATCTAAGTTGTTGAACATGGGGCTTCTCAAGTCTTCAAAGTCCAAGGCTTTGGTGGCTAATCAAGGGAGTCAAGGGAGTCAAGGCAAAGATTCCAATAAGAAGAAGAAGAAATCTAAGTCAAAGCCACAATAGGAAAATGAGCAATCATCCTCTCCATCATAAGGCAATTTTTTATCCTCTTCCAAGAAGGGGACTCCACCTAAGAAGGATAAACCAACTTGTGCATATTGCGAGAAGTATGGTCATAATGAGCATCGATGCCACACCAAGCAAGTTGATGAGTTGACAAATCTTCTTAAGAAAAACAACATCAACTTGCCGTCCGCCTACACAAAGAAGGATTCATCTCCTTCCTCTTCCTCACAATATAATTGAAAAGGGCAACCATTTGTGGCTACAACAGGTTCTTCACAGCAGTAGATACTTGATTTGGGTGCCTCTTATCACATGGGTTCTACAAAGGAGCAGTTTTCTTCATTGGAGCCATCTAAGGTACCTCACATTTACATAAGTGATGATACACAAGTAGAGGTTGAAGGGAAAGGTTTAGTTGACATGGATGATGGAATATTTGAGAATGTTCTTTATGTTCCTAACTTGTTTACCAACCTTCTCTCTATCTACTAAATCACTCACTATGGGAATGGGAAAAAGGTTGAGTTTACCCCTGATTTAGTTGTGGTAAAGGAACTTGATGATGATGTCTTTGTAGATGTGGGACAATTCAATGACAACTCAAGGCTTTATTCATTCTCCCACTTTGTGCCAAGTTCTCCTTCTAGGGTCTTGCTTACTCATTCAAATTCAGAAAGTAAGCTATGGCATGAGTGGTTTGGTCACCTCAACTACCACTATCTTCAGTAGCTCAGCACTAAAGACATGGTCACGGGTCTACCTTGAATTAGCTTTTCAGAGGGTGTATGTTCAGGTTGTTCCATGGGCAAGCATCCCGAGGAGAAGTTTGATAAGGGGAAAGCTTGGAGAGCTTTGGAAGTTCTTCAACTTGTTCACAGCGATGTAGCGGGTCCATTTCCAACACTTTCATTTAGTAAGGCCCACTATGTCCTCACCTTCATTGATGACTGCTCCCGCTTCACTTGGGTCTACTTTCTCATTCATAAGAGTGAAGTATTTGATAGATTTCGGGACATCAAGACTTGTGTGGAGAAGCAATCTGGGAAAGTGGTCAAGATTCTTCGTACAGATAATGGAAGGGAATATGTGAACAAAAGACTTGATTTTTTTTGTACATTTGAGGGGATTGATCTTCAACATTCTATTGCATACACTCCACAATAGAACAGAGTTGCAGAATGCAAGAATAGAACTCTCAAAGAAATGGCTAGTTGTATGATACATGCACGTTTTCTTGATCCCACCTTTTGGGCAAAGGCTATCAGTTGTGCCACACACATCCAAAATCAGATTCCTCACAAATCTTTGCAAGGTATTGCTCCTTTTGAAGCTTGGGCTGGTAGGAAACCGATTGTGAGACATTTCAGAGTCTTTGGGTGTCCAGCATGGGTTTGCATACCTCTGTAGAAACGCAAGGCATTGGAACCTCAGAGTAGGCCTTTCATCTTTGTTGGATATCTTGAGGGTGTTAAGGCATATAGATTGATGGATCCTTAGATACATGAGGTGTTCATTGAGAGGAGTGTTCACTTTGAGGAAATATCTCCTAGCTTAGCCTCTCTACCTCCTCCACCTTCCTCCATTGTGGATAGTGATGCTAGTGATTTAGATGATGAGACTTCTTCAACTTCAACTCTCAGGGTTACACCTTCGCAGGGTCCACTTGTAGTTGAGGAGCCTCGTTCTCCACCTCCACCTAGACCTCATTGGGCTCTATAGACACTTGAGTTTGCGGGTTCTCTTGTTGGGGATCCTTTAGATACATGGAGGACTCAATCATAGCATCAGGACCTTCCACATGCATTCATTTCTACTACTTCTGATCCACAAACATTTCTGGAAGCATCAAGGGTTCCTGAGTGGGACCAAGCTATGGAAGAAGAGTATAGTTCCTTGATGAGGAACAACACATGGGATTTAGTCCATCTCCCTAAGGGGAGAAAGATGGTTTGATGTAAGTGGATCTACCGAACCAAGTTTGCAGCGGATGGCAATGTGGATATGTATAAGGCTCGGCTTGTTGCGAAAGGTTTCTCTCAGGTTCCAAGTGTTGACTATACTGACACCTTTGCGCCCGTAGCCAAGATGAACTCCATTCGCTTGACACTTTCTATTGATGCAGCTCATGGTTTGGTTGTACATCAGATGGATGTGAAGAGTTCTTTTCTTCATGGTGATCTTGATGAGGAGATTTATATGGAGTAGCCAAAGGGTTTCATCCAAGATACTTCCTTGGTTTGTAGACAGGAAATCTATCTATGGCCTTAAACAGGCCCCCAGGGCTTGGTACGCCAAGATGGATTCCTTTCTTCTCTCAGCAGGGTTCACTAGGTGTCATTCTGATCTGAATGTCTACATTTTGTGATAGGATGGCTCTCACTTGATACTTGTACTCTATGTTGATGGTTTGATCATTACAGGGAGAACCACATCCATCATTAGCAGGGTCAAATTTGCTTTGCATGAGAAATTTTCTATGACTGATTTGGGTCTTTTGCACTACTTTCTCGGGATAGAGATGTCATAGTCACCTTCCAAGATTACACTATCACAGCCCAAGTATGCTCTTGATCTTCTTGCATGCTTTCATATGGCTGATTGGAAGCCTGCCCTGACTCCCTTTCTTTCAGGAGTCAAGCTTTAGGCTCAGTGTTCTTCTCCCCCAGTTGATGCCGCATTGTATCGTCAGCTTGTGGGTAGTCTCATCTACTTGACTCATACATGCCCTGATATTTCATTTGCGGTTGGCATGGTTTCCCGCTTCATGTAGGAACCACATGAGCTTCATTGGAAAGCTACCAAACGCATTCTTCATTACATCCAGGGTACACATCACTATGGGATTCACTATGCAGTAGGCATAGTACTTCACTTGGTTGGTTACATAGACTTCAATTGGGTTGGCGATCATGATGATCATAATTCCACTTTAGGTTACAATTTTCACCTTGGTTCAGGTCCCATTTGTTGGCAGAGCAAGAAGCGGCATGCTATTTCTCTCTCTTCAATTGAGGCTGAGTATCAAGGAGTTGTTAATGCAGCGATTGAGACCATTTGGCTTCAGCAGATTCTCACAGAGTTTGGGTTCACCACTCCATGACCAACAATTTTACATTGAGACAATCAGAGTGCTATTTCAATCTCAAAGAACCTAGTCCAGCATCAGCAGACCAAACACATCGAGATCCATATGCACTACATCTGAGAGCTAATTCAGGAAAAGGTCATTGATTTGTAGTATTGTCCTATAGCGGAGCACGTTGCAGACATATTCACCAAACCTTTCACTGAGAGTAAGTTCCAGCAGTTGCAAGCTCTCTTGGGGGTGCGGGATGTCTCATTAGGAGGGGTCAACTGACTTCTCCTTCCTCTCTTATGGGGGGGATTTTTTCTTCTTTGAGGCTTGTTCTTTGAGAGTCTTTTGTACATTCATCTCTCTTTTGGGGGGGAGTTTTTTCCCACTGGGTTTTATCCCTTTCTTCATTTGTGAGAGATTGCACTGCATAGTTTTGCTTGCATTTGCATATTGTACGTCGGTACCTATTATGGCCTAGTAGCCAGGACCCATCTTGCATTGTTGACTTGAGTCTTCATTCCCCTAAGTTGCACTTAAGGGGGGGTGTTGGTGTAAATAAATATTCATTATGGATATTATTACACTTTACTTAAGTTAACTTAGGATAATGCATCTCTTCATAGTTTGGATTTGAGACACTTAGGGAAGTCTGCACATAGGGATATAGCTTGTAGGATAAATTCCACCTTTTGTGGTCTTATTTTGCTGTTACACTCCACATTCAGTGGGTCATCCACCTCTTATGGAATATTATATTATTTCTCCTACCTACCCCTAGTATTTCTTACCTACCCTTGTTTCTCATTGAGCCACATGTCATGATTGTGTGCTCATACATCCATATGACCTTGCCTATATAAGAAGGCCTATATTCATTGTATTGGATAATCATGTTGATCATTTGCATATTGATGAGAATACAGTTTGTTCTTGTCATTCTTTTGTCTCTCTTTTATACTTTTCAGTGTGCCCTTGATCTTGGCTAAATCTCACAGTATGCAAATCAAGGAAGCTATCACCGGTCTTGGTATCGACAAAGATGAGAAACTTTGGGGTTATTTTAAAACATTCCAAGAAAACATGATGAAGAGTGAGAGAATAACAAAGAACATTGTGGAGAAGTATTCTACTGATATTTGTTTTATGGTTAAAAATGATGAAACTCTTATGGAAGTAGTTGAACCTAGGATCATATGGGTTACAAAACTTAGATATGAGGTAGAAGATAGCATTTTTGAGCTCTATGCAAAAATTTTACTTGATGCTCCATTAGATGACAAAACAAGGCACATTGGGACAACACAAGAAAAGGCTTTTGAAGTCAAAACTGGCTTTAATAGAATGAGAAGAGAAGAAAATAGAAAAGATATCTGCATATGTACAAGATTTAATTCATAGGATAGATACTCAACTGGGTTCTGGATCAAAACCAGTAGCTGAACGGGTAGTGGCTAGTACTGCAGAGGTGAAGAAACCTAAAGTTCACATTTCTAACATCACTTCTGACTCTAACTTTGAGGATAATGAACATATGTCTTTCAAAATGGTAAAAAGGAAGAAAGAGGATCTACCACCGGTAGAGCAAGAGAAGGTAGAGCCTAGGAGGAGACATGTCAGAAAGGCAACCAAATCGACTACACCTCCACCACCGGCAAGGAAGCCTAAACAAAAGAGGAAACCAGTCACATCCACTCCAGTAACAACAAGCAAAAAGTAGAAGAGTGATGACACTGATTCTTGTCAGACTGAAATGACCTGTGCTAAGCTTATTGATGAAATCACAAAAGATAGAATTTTAAAAAATGTATCTAAGTATTGTGAATGTTTAGAAGAAACTGAGCAAAATGAAATAGAAGAGGCTATTTTGTTACATATAGACATTTATAAGAAAGTCTTCGTAGAAATTTTGAAGGAGATACCTCTATCTCTGTATAATAAACTTGATACTAGAGGACTTGATGTTGTTAAGAGAGATAAAGAAATTAAGGAATTAGCACTTTTGGATTTGTGCGGTACTATAAACTGTGAGGAAATGAAAAGATGCATAGATGTTGCTAATAGAACACTTTTTAGTAGCAAGAACCGGTAGTAAAGGATAGTGTACAGTTTGTACCGACACAAACTATTTTTGAGAAAGGAAATGTACATGATAATGTAAATATTGTGGATAGTACTCCACCAGAAGTAATTGACATTGCAGCAAGTGGTGAAGCCACTAGTGCAAAAGAGGTTGTAAAGGATAAGGTAATACCGACAGTTCATACTGATTCCTCGACAAAGGTTATGGAAATTGACACTTCTCAAGTTGAGAAGAAATCAATCTCTGAGTTAAGTCCAACTGAATTAATGATGATGGCCACTCAAAAATTACTGAAGGAATGTACTATAGATAAGGGATTAATTGACCAATCAGTTACAGTATTGCATAATCTAATTCCTGATTGTCAGATTGAAAATGAGGCTACTCCTTCTGGCAAGCTAAAAACTTTAATAGAGAATATCTCTAACAATTTTCAATCATTGAGGCAGATTGCAGATCGACGGGCTTTAGAAAGATTCATTGTGGCTAAGAAAGTCGCCTTTAAACAGATAATTGAAACAAAGAAAAAGAAAATTAAAGATAAACTTATTCTTATAGAGAATTGTTTGAAACAGGGTACAAATATCTATAGGGTTTGTTGCAACATTGGAATCCTTACAACAAATCTAGATAGCAGGTTAAAGGAATTAAATGATAAGATAGCTAACATTTCCAATTCTTTTGATGGATTAACTGCACTGACCACATTTGTTGATGGACAAATTTTGTCCTTGGAGAACCAAATTTATGCTTTTGAGAAGGAGAGAGATAAAGTCATTAGGAGAGCTAAAAGACTTAGAGGTTTGGTGAGTCCCAGATTGGATTCACTAGGTATACACAAAAGAGAATGCATGGACATGATTGCAAAATCAACACCGGCAGAAAACAAAGAGATGGAAACATTTGCCCACTTACTAGGTGGAATATCATCCATATCTGACACCTTCAAAATCGGCTGAGATACATATCTTCAGTTGTTGAATAAGGCTTACCCAGAAATTTTGAAGTTGGTAAAACTCTAGTGAAATGAACTATATTCATTTATTATTTTTAATTCTTTCAATTCTTTCACCGATCTTTGGCATTGATGCCAAAGGGGGAGTATGTATATGTGAAAAATATCAGAAAAATCAAACAGGATCACATGGGAAGGATAGCAAGATATCAGAAGGAGTGTATTGCTTAGGGGGGGCATATTTCAGTTAACCGGCAAGGAATCCATTTTTTTACATGAGTTTTGCCATCAATGCTAAGGGAGAGATTGTTGGCATTATGGATGTATTGATTATGTGTTGGTATTTCACTCTAACACTAAGCATATATCAATAAAGTATAACTTTTTGAAGGACAAGGTAGAAGGAAAGGAAGTCAAACTGGTTTATGTGAACACTAAATAATAGATTGCAGATGTATTCACTAAACCACTGTCTAAGGAATCATTTGAATATTTGAGAGATAGGCTAGGGGTTTCTACCCCTCTGGCAGAGACTTTATTGATGCAGTTTGTCATCAGTATGGCATGCATTATCAGAGACATTATTCATTTCGGTACTAATGAGTGGTGCTACTACTCAGGGGGAGTAGTCAGCTTTGAGTTTCATTTTTCATTTTTGCTTTGATATTTGTGTCAGATTTCTAGAATTGATGTCAAAGGGGGAGAGATACTGATTGGGAGAATTATTCAGGAGATTGATGGTTGTCTTCCACAAGGGGAGACTTGTTTGGCATTTCTTGGTACTTAGATATTTTTCACATCTAGTGTTACCATCAATGCCAAAGAGGGATATTGTTGTCATTATGGATGAATTGATTATGTGTTGCATTGATGTTTTTTCATTGATGTTAACACTAGATGATATGGTTGGTTACCGGCACCGTTAGACAGGTTTGGTTACCGACAAGAGATCTAGTGTTATCGACAAATGAGACTATATGTTGGACACTTCTGGCATGTTTGGATCTATGGGATATGTCTAATTTCATGTGGTATGTGCTCCTGGAGCATGTCTTGGTCAGTTGGAATGGACTTGGTAATTGGATGTTGTCATACACTCTGGTAAACCCTTACCGGTATGGGTTCAAGGCTTTACCGGCAGAGCTTTCATTGAGGAATCCTAACAGTATGCATAAGTGGTGTTGGTGCGGCTTCTAGATGGCTTTCAGGATGCTAAAGATTTTCTTTGATCATGTTTCAACTGCTTGAAGATATTTCTTTGGCGTGGTAGACTCAGAATAGGTCTGGTACCTATCTAGGTTATGGACCAATATCATGCTAACGTGTACTCTACACGTTACTGGGATGTTTTGGGATAATCTATGGGTTTCTTATTATTGTTTTGGTCTTAAGCTCACATGGCATATCATTGTAATATCTTTTAGGTGGCTGACCTAATTGGTTTTGGCCTTAGGGTTTGTATAAATATAAGGAAGAAACTCTTTGTAGAGTATCATGGTTGTGGAAAATGTCATGGTCAAGGATTGTAATGTGCGAATATTGTAATATCATCCAAGAAGAGGAGTTGGTCAATCATTGGTGATCAAATTGGATTTAGTCCTCCGGCATTCAGCTTAACCAAGACTGTAATAAGGCATGGTAGATGTTATCTCTAGCAGTTCACTTTATTGAATTGTTGCCCATTCTTCTTGAGGTGGTTTTAACCTCTGTAGTCAGTGAGACTCTTTTGTAATGAGGAGTACGCTCTAGGCAGTGTGCCTTCCTGAAAGTGTAGGCCCCTTATTGTAACACATACTTTCTACAGAAGTATCATCTGATTGTGGGTAGTCTTCTCACCGTGGTTTTTCCCTTTCTAAGTTTTCCACGTACAAATCATTGTGTTATGTGGTATGATTGTTTTGCATTGATTATCTATTTATTTGTTAAGTTGTATTATTTACCAGTATTTGTTTCTGCTTTACCGGTACTTAATCTGGTTAAGGTTGTTCATTGGATTAAATGTTATAATCTATTAACAATTGATTCACCCCCCTCCTCTCAGTTGTTCACCGATTATCCTAACAATTATAGCAAATATAGCAGAGCTGTATAATGCGAAGTATATGTATGTAGATCATTTTGTATTTGAATGTTATATCATGCAATGATCTGTGGATAGGTTGGAAAGTATTTTGGAGGAGAAAAGATACTAGTAGAAGTGTTCAGGTTTATGAACCGGTACAGAGAAGAGCTATAACTGGAACTCTATTTTGGCATAGCAAATGTATTCTTGAGTTTATTTTCATTGTTTAATTTTAGCAGAAGCTTGTAGTCAGTGAGACTCTTTAGTGATGAGCAGTGTGCCTTCCTGCAAGTGAGACTCTTTCATATGGCCAATGAATTGATATTGTGGGTCACAAATCCCATCATGGTTTTTCCTCATTGAGGTTTTCCATGTATAAATTTTGTGTGTATGGTTGTCATTTATGTGGATGGTTTATTTGCTTCAATTTATATGTTTGTTTGTTTACCACCTTATATGTGTTTGGTATAAAGGCATAAAATTTTTGTTTACCGGCAGAACACTGATTCACCCCCCTCTCAGTGTTCTTGGATCCCAACAGATGTATCCAACATACTCCCATGTTCTCCACACCAACAAAAGAAAGAGATAAAGGAACATCTATTCCATCTCCCAGATGAAAACACATGAACACAAAACTAGTGAACACATAGCTCCAAACAACCTCTAACCAATGTAATGTGAATACGAACATCCAGGAAGATAACCGAAACAAAGAGAGAAATACTACAAATCAAATCTTGTAGTATGTCCTTCTACACACATCTCTAAATGTTAATTTTGTCAAGTATGATCTCCTCCATAAAATCTCACATGAAAAGCATAACAACACCCAAACATCATTTTGTCCCTTGGACTAAACCAACATATATAACATGGATATAAGCCTCTCATAACAAATAAGATCAAACTCAAAGTAACCATTCCCAATGAAGGAAATCAAACCACTAAACCATCTCCTAACATACTCATCATGATATCATAACATAAAACCATACACACAAGGAAATAACCAATGCTATACATCTCTCAAATGAACCCTCTAGAACTAAACATCTCCATAGCTCAAGGTTCATATCTATGAAAGATAAGAATAAACATAATGCATCTGAAAGGAAACAATGGGCAATACCTCTCAAGTAGTAAACTACCAAGTAGACCAAGAGTGGGGAATGAGAATGTTCATCAAGCTATATTATTCATCATGACTCACACTAAGAACAATCTCCTCTAAAGTCCATACTAGGTGAATTATCCTCGGTCTTCTTGTTGAAACAACCAACTGTCCCAATACATCTCTCTAATCACAAGACTCTACTATCATCACCAATATCTCCATGTATCTATGATCACTTGTAACTAATCAATCCATACCAAAATCCAAATGCAACATAGAATCACCATGAAGTATCAACAAAATGATCATACACTCAATACAAAGAGAACCAATGAAGATCAATGTCAAAGATCCAACAACTGAATCAAGAAAATAAACATGACAACATGATCTAACCATTTCCTCCAATGAGATAACATGCTCCAAGTGAACATAACATGGTATCAATGGAAATGTATCATGCCAAACTCTAAATGTGTATCATAAGTAAACCATGACATAATTACATACTCTGGACCAAATATTACTTGTGATCATCTCAAATAAACATGAAGATAACCATCTCCTGCTAGTGTACCTACAAATGTGAAAGACCCTTCTACAGCATAGGATCTAAGACATCCTCCAAACATCTACACACTAAGAACATCATCCACCATCCAATGGTGAATACACATCACTACCAATAACTCCCACTAAACCGTGATATTGAGTCACACATGGCATCGTGATAACCATCTACTACATGAAGAAAATATAGGTCTACACACATACAACTAAAAATTCAATAACATCAAGTGTAACCATGAACTCCAATCCAAGAAGATACCTACAACCGCCAACAAAACCACCAATTAGAATCAATCCTACATCGCCAATACATCACCGTCAAAAGCTCCTACTAAAAGTGTAACCAATGAATAACCAAGCTATCATGACATCATAATAAACCACATGCTACAATTCCCAACACCAACTATCCAAGTACTATAACATCATCCATCCTCTCATCTCAAAACAACCATACCAATGCACAAATGACCACAGACAAGGTCAACTAACAAGTATGCACCACAATGAATCAAACCTGGTGGATATAGATAGTCCACATCCAAGTCATCCCACTATAAGTGAATGAGTAGCTAATACATAACCTTCATAACTCATAGATCCAATCACAAGACATTCAAACTCATCATCACATTAGTAAACTGCAAATAGGTATATCAAAAAGAATAATCCTCTAGACTACATGAATCAAACACTAAATCAACATCCGATCTGATTTGCCAAAAATGTCCACAACCAAGTACCATAGTCAAGGAACCAAATAAGAGTCAAGGAGATAATAAACAACCTCCTAATATCAAACCAAATCACCTCAAATATGACTATATCGTGTCAATGTAAAGCATGCACCTACATACCCATGACACCATAATCATAACCATCGTTGCACTTGCACTCAACTATCACCCACATGAAACACCAAGTCTCAAATCATATCCAAACCATGTCCTCAAATCAAGAACAACCTATATGCCTATCACCATCAAAGTCCAACTCTATAAAAACACCTATAAACTTGGACCAAGGATCATAAAATCTGATAATTAGTTATAGCATCATAAATATCTCATAAAAACATGTACTCTATCAATGTTTCACCTTATGACTCACCCGGATGCACTCACACTTACACCCCAAAACGCAAACACCTACAAGTGATAAAAAAAGTACACATCTTCATACTCATCAAACTGATAAAATAATAGCACCACACTATAGTCAACTGAACATTCTCTCCAACACCTATTCGAAATCCAAAATCCGATTTTGTATGCCGAAGTTATGACTTAAACTATGAAAATGAGAAAATTTCACTTACAAGCTCCAAAAACATGTCAAAATGGAAAAATTAGGGAACCAAACTAGTATCAAACTGTATTTCTTAGAATTAGATTTCCAAAGAGTATAAGAAGTCCAAAATATGACATCCCGAGTGAAAGTTATGCCCATTTTTTAAAAATAGCTAATTTTACCATATGCATAGCTCCATGGTGGTCCCCACGTACAAACTAAAAAATCATTTATTTCTCACAACATTTTAAAATTGCAGCTGACCACCTTTTTTAAATTTTTTTTTTTTTTTTTTTTTTTCAACACTTTATAGAGTGTTGAGAAGTGGTGGTATTAAGTTTTATAGACTTTATTTGAGTCAATAGGCTCCAGTGTGGGCTTTTGCCCAGAAAATTGTCAGCGCGCTGGAAAATTATCATCCCAATGATCGAAAAGAGGAGTTGCTAGTGCTAGAAAAGGGTCAAGGAATGTTTGTTTTTTTAAATGCATAATTTTTTTGGCAGGTTGTGTGGAGAGTGTGGAGGTGTACACGTATGCAGCTCGGACTTTAAAAAGCCTTAGTATATTATTTTGATGGAGGGAATGTTCCGAGTGAGGTGGGTTGTGTTGGCAATGGTAGGCCTATCAGGGAATTTAATTTGCTTGCCTTGAGCATTGATGGTTGATTTAAGATCATTTTTTATAGTGTGCGTTTAACACACATGGGTATGGGCACAGAGAACATTTGTTATTGTTCGAATGTGTAGAAGGGTGGTGTTTACAGGGTTGTGAGGCTTTATTCCATTCTGTATTCAGGTTTAAAGGTAATGGAGGTGAGGTGTTCTAGGCTGATGGGATTGTTGATTGATGTGTTTTTTTTTGTTTTAATAAAATTGAAATTGTGAATTGGGTTGTGTTTATCACAGGTCCTATTAAAGCATTTTGCATCTCCATAGACGATCGTTTGGAGAAGAAGAGGGTATTCAGAGCTCTGCCTTATTCTGTATTTTGGGTTTTTGCATTAGAGGTTTCGACTTATTGAGGTAAGGTGTTTTGGGTTTGTGTCTGCGTGTATGCGTGCCTATGCTTTTGGGTTCAATCTCTATTTGGTGTTTTCTATTTTAGGTTTGAGCTTATGAAGAGGAGGTATTTTGGATTATGGACAATATGATTTGATTTTGTATATGTGCGGTAAAAAAAAAGAATATAAAATTCAGAGTGTAGCCTGCAAAGAAATTTAACTGTATTTGGGCTTTTCCATTTGAGGTTTGATCTTAGATTATGTATGTGTGTTTTATGGTGGTGAATTGTGTCTATAATTTGTCTATATGTATAAAATCTTATTATAAAGATGCAATATCTTGTGATAAACAAAAATTTAACTCTATTTGGGGTTTTCCATTTGAGGTTTGAGCTAATCGACGCAAGCTATTTTATTTTGGATTTTTGCATTAGAGGTTTTGACTTATCGAGGTAAGGTGTTTTGGGTTTATGTATACCTATGTGTGTGCCTGTGCTTTTGGGTTCAATCTATATTTGGTGTTTTCCATTTTAGGTTTGAGCTTATGAAGAGAAGGTATTTTGGGTTTATGGACAATATGATTTGATTATGTATATGCGCGGCAAAAAATGGAATATGAAATTCAAAGTGTAGCTTGCAGAGAAATTTAATTGTATTTGGGCTTTTCCATTTGAGGTTTGAGCTTAGATTTTGTATGTGTGTTTTATGGTGGTGAATTATGTCAGTAATTTGTCTATATGTATAAAATATTATTATAAAGATTCAATATCTTTTGATAAACAGAAATTTAATGTATTTGGGGTTTTCCATTTGAGTTTTGAGCTAATTGATGCAAGTTGTTTTTGGCTTTATGGACACTGTGATTAGATTCTGTAAAACTGGGGCAAAACATGCAATGAAATTCACTGTGTAAATTGGAAATATGAAAAATTAAATAATGTAAGGTTGAAGACCTTATCTCAAAAAGCTAGAAAGTCAACTACAAAAACCAAAATACAAAAAATAGTCTAAATTGGATATATATATATTGATGGTTGTTGAAAGGTCATTTTTGACAGTGTGTGATTAATAAACATGGGTATGGGCACATAGAATATTTGTTATTGTTTGAATTTGCAGAATGATGATGTGCGAGATAACATAGAAATTCTTTGGGTTGGTGTTTACAGAGTTGTGAGGGTTTATTCCATTATGTATTTGGGTTTAAAGGTAATGGAGGCGAGGTGTTTTAGACTGATGCCATTGTTAATTGACATTGTGTTGTTTATTTCCCAAAAAAAATTGAAATTATGAATAGGGTTGTGTGTTTATCATAGTTCCTATTACAGGATTTTGCATCTTCATACACAATTATTTGGAGAAGAAGAGGGTATTCAAAGATCTGGCTTTCTCTATATTTGGGATTTTTGCATTGGAGGTTCCAACTTATCAAGGTAAGGTCTTTTGGGTTTGTGTGTGTGCATGTGTGTGCTTGCGTTTTTGGGTTCAATCTGTGTTTTGTGTTTTCTATTTTAGGTTTCATCTTATGAAGAGAATATGTATGTGTCTCCAATAATTATTAGGGCATTACATGCAAAATTGAATCGCAATGCCCATGAAGTGGAAATTGTTATCCTACTATTTTGAATCATATACATAGAAAAATGACAGACTATTGTGAATCATATACACAACAAAACATTTACTATATATATATATATATATATATATATATATATATATATATTTATAAATTATAAACAAAATGAAATCCACAGTGTAAATTGCATACATGTATAAATAGTCGTGCACATAAAACACACATAGCCACATGCACACACACACACACACATTTCAGTTGAGGAAAGGTTTAGAAATTATTTACGAACATACAGTTAGGTATGTTTCATTTCCTCAATTGATTATTGTTTTTGTCAATATTGTTTCATTCAATTTTAATAGTTTTTTTTTAAAGTCGCTGCATTTTATGGATATGAAAAAATAAATCGTAGTTCAAGAAACTATATTGATGCCTGTTTAAATTCCAATCTTGCTCAATTTACAAGGAAATTTTTTACTTATATATCACTTCCTACATGTTATTTGTTGCACAACCTATATAATTACATGTCATGGTAATTTCTCTTTATTACTTCTTCAATTCAATTAATTATTATTATTCACATCACATTATTCTATATTTCCACTTTTCAACATATTACTTGATTCAATGACTACAACATTGATCACCCATTTCTCACTTTCTACCTTATGTTTACAACTTTTTGAATTCTTCTTATTTTCACAATCAATGTCATGATTTTATAGAATAGACACCTTTAACAATCATCAATAGTCATGTTGTTCAAATAGTTCCTTCTAAGAAAAAAATGTTGTGCTTCATCTTATTATCATCTTCAATGTTGCTTGAACTTTGCATCATTGTTATTTCTTTCATAGGTTAATTAATACGCCTACTTCTAGAAAGTAAACTAGTTGTAAGAACAAGTACCTAGTTTTTCAGTTCTTAGCTTTTGTTTATACACTTTCAATATACTCTTTACTTAATCTTTCATAACAATATTACATATATGTTTTCTCTTCGACAATGAAGCACATTTGTGTTATACAAATAGCTAAGTTTTTAACTAAAAAGTGTGGTACTTGTTTTTATTATACTCTCATTTTAATGCTTGTTCTATTGCCACTAAAAAATGGCTTGATAAATACTTAACAATTTGCATCAACTTTGTGCAAGGACATGTCTATTCATCTCGAGCAAAATAACAATCTTGTTTCGGCTACCATCAATGCTCAAAGAAAGAAAATTGACTTTTTTATCTGAACACCCACTGTCATCTTTATGTTTATGTGTGTGTGTGTGTGTATGGTTGCATCGTAATCACTCGTATTGAATCTTCTCCTTATCCTTCATTCATTCTTCTCTAAACTGCACATTTCACTGATAAGTGCATTCCATAAAGCTTTATCTCAACATACATGATGGTTGACCAAAAATCCAGATATCTAAAATATTTTAAAAAGATATACTATATACTATAAAGATATATATATATGCATTAATATATAGATTTGTATATAGATCTATATTTATATATGTGCCTTCCTATACATATGCCTCTATACATCTTTCATATATGAACCCCATCACCAATATCATTTTCTATATTCAATTTTCTACATATGATCCATCCATTCTTGTCTGGAATGCACATTTGGCTAATGTGTGCTTCCCATTGAGTTTCCCACAAATATGTATGATCCTTCCTTGCTCAATCGATGGTGAGGGGTGGAGAACCATTGGCTGGGAATAGAGGTTCTACCAATTGCAACCGCATATAAAGATCCAAAAATTTAGAGAGGGAGAGTTAAAGAGAGATAGGGGAGAGAAATAAATTGAGATGGAAATTAAATATATGTAGCTTGGGATATATATATATATATATATATATGAAGTGATGTATAGAGAGGTATAGAGGAAGAGAAGCATGGGTAGAGAGAGATGTAGAGATAATGAAATACAAATAAAGAGGAGATGGAAGAAGAAACATGGAAAGAGAGAGGTAAAGAGATAGGTATAGAGGTCTACAAAGAGAGGGGAAGAGAGGGAGAGAGATGGATGAATGGAGAGATTGGTACATGTGTAGAGATAAACCAGGGTAGAGGAAGATAGAGGTAGAGATAAAGATGGAAATAAATAAAAGATAGAGTTATAGGGAAAGGTAAAGTTAGAGAGAGGCAAGAGAGAGAGAGGGTGATAGGTAGAGACATAGAGAGAAATAGGGAGATAAATGTCGATAGATATAGAAAGAAAGAGATAGAGAATTCTGAAGAGGGGAAAACAGATTTGAAGGTCAAATGATCAAAACATAATGAAATAAACATGCAAAATGCTAAAATATCATTAAAAGACCATTTCACCTTGCTATTTTACCTTCTCCTTCGGATTGAGCTTGATAAAGTGAAGGCGCCCCCTAATAATGCTCCACTTGATGTGCTCCTTTGATTGTTGGATGTGGATGGCTCTCCAATGTTGTGCACAAATAGAATGGATTTGAAAAATGATAAGGATGAGATGATCAAGTTGCCAAGATGATTTCCTGGGCTCAAAAGGGCAGCATAAATTTACTAGATTTGAAGATGTTTAGAATGAAGGAATGGAGCCCTATTTTATAGGAAGAGGAGAGGAAAATGGATGGCTAGGATGAATTCGAGATGAAGGGCTAAGATTTACTTGTGAGCTCACACAAGGTCCAAGAGAGGGTGTGGAGACCAAGAAATATGCCTTAAAGGCATTTCGTATCTCCACACTCCACAAGATGCATTGGAGGAATTAAAAATTCTCCAAAAAAGGATATCATGGGGATTAGAGGAATAAAAAGGAATTAAAAATTCCTTGGGAGAGGGGATGCCTAGAGGAATGTGTGATTTCGAAAATCTTACATTCACCTAGGAAAAGAGCATTTAAAGCTAGTGGCTGGATGAAAAGGACAAAGAGTTGACTTTGTGGCTAATCATGCTAATTAACCATTAACAACTCATTAGGAGGGGGATTAGAGGAAATGTTAGGTGGGATTAATATTTGCAGGAGAATTTGACTAGGAGAGAGAATGAATGGAGGGAATAAAAAAATTAGAAGAATAATGTTAAGTGAGTTTCGGGAGTTTCTAGAAGAATGAATTAAGAAGATGATTTGTAGGAATCATGTAGGTTAACTAATTAATTGAAATTAATTAGCTAAGAGGAAGATTTGTGAGGATTTGATTTTTTTTAGAAGAATAAAGGAAGGGATTGATTTATTAAATAAATCAATCATATGCTATAGTGACAATATTAATTTTGTTTAATTAATATTGAGAGGAATTTGAATTAACATAATTAATTAATTAATCATGTGAGGAATTAAAAATAATTAAAATAATTATTTTTAAGTGTCTACAAATTCATAGACAGATATAGATATAGAGAAGGAGAGATGGAGTGAATAAGAAAGAGGTAGAGATAATGAGATGTGTATAGAGAGGGGGAGGGATAGATATGGAGATAGAGATAGAGGGGGCAAGAGTGAGATGGAGATACAAAGATAGATAGGATGATACAAAAGGGGTGAGAGAGAGAAGATGGGTGAGAAGGAGAGGGAGAGGGAAAGGGATAGAGAGATCAAGATAGAGATAAAGAGATAGAGAGATAGAGGTGGGGAAAGATATAGAGAGGAATAATAGAAATATAGAGATGAAGGTATACATTAAGAGAGATGGAGTGAATGAGAAAGAGGGGGATTTATATATATAGAAGAAGATACTGAGATATAGAGAGGGGTAGCGAGACAGATAGAGACATATAGGGAGATAGATGTATATAGATATGGGTAGAGAGAGAGGGAGGAGAGAGAGGGAAAAAGATTGTGAGAAAGGTGTCATGGACAAGTAATAAAGATAGAGGTATAAAGAGAGATAAAGAAGGGGGAAGATAGAAAGATATAGATAGAGATGGAGATGGGGAGCGAGAAATAGGGAGTCTGTGTATAAGTAAAAGATATAGAGAGAGGAAGATAGATATATAAATAGATAGAGACGAAGGTAGAGAGATAGTGAAAGAAATAGAGATAGGAGAGAGAAATAGAGGGATATAGAAAAAGGGAGTTAATGTATTGTATAAAATAATATTATATTAATATATTCATAATTTGATAATAGGAACTACTACAATATGATATTTTTATTATATCATTCTATAATATATTGGAATATCTATAATATATTAGATTGAAAAGAAATAAAGCTCTTCCCTTCCTATTAAATATCCTTCATCTAACGACTAAGTAAACAACGGTTATGAAAAGCAAAAAGGGTAAGTGCACCAAGATGATGTGTGAAAAGGGGGCTATAAGTGGATACCTTTCTTCTGAAATTAGCTAAACCTAAAATGGGAGGAGCAATTTGAGACTTGTCCACTCAAAATATGAAGATACTCAAAGAAAAAATATTGTAGTACTTTGAATCTAGTTTCTAAACTGCTGAATTTTTTCAAAATTGGATAAGATTCAGGGGGTCAAATCCTTCATGCACAAAAAACAAATCTTGATTGTTTTTGGAAAACATAACATAGTGTCTGACGTGCGCATCAAAAAATTCATAGTTAGATTTAGTATTTTTACAAATCCTTTCGTAGAAAGATAGTTAAGAGTGAGCACTAGAAGTTGTGTATTTTTTTGTAATTTTCTATTGAGCATTTCTTTATGATTTTTCGAAATAGGCACATTTTGAAAATTAGGTACCTATTCGTGTGCGAAGCATAACTTGCACCAAAATAATCGAAAATGATTTATTTTTTAAATGTAAAGAATTGAGTGCACTACAATAATATTATTTTTTAAAAAATTTGGATAAGTAGATCAAAATTTATTAAAAAAATGGTACACATATGTCTCAGAGAACTATGAAGACACTGGTAAAAGAAATTCATGATTAATATTTTAGTGTTGTTCAAATGTAAAAAAAATTATATGGTTAGAAAGATTGGAAGATGGGTAAAATAATGGTGCCAATTTTAGAAATACCCACTTGATAACATGTAAACCTGATAATGGTAAAGTTGAGAAACTAGATTGGAAGAAGAAAACATGTAAAAAGGAGGGAAAAAAGGCTCCCAAGCCTCAACCTTTCTATCCAAGCCTAAGTACAAGGAAAAATGTGTACGGGTTTCTCTGAATTAAAAACATGTACATGTTTTTAAAAGTGAAAAATTCATATGGGTTTTTAAAAAACAAAAATATGTACGGGTTTTAAAAATGAAAAACGCGTACGGGTTTTAAAAATGAAAAATGCGTACGTGTTATGTTTAGTAAGAAAAACACATACGCGTTATACTTACATAAAGTTAGATTAGTAACATGGACTTATATGAAATTCATTTAGCATTCTCTCAATTTTTTTCAGTAGGATATATACATAAATATAATATTTAAGTATAATTTAAGTTATATTTTATGTATATATTGTAAGGATGTTTGAGAGTGGTTTCAAATCTCTAGCAGTCATAATGCAGATTCTATATTTTAGTGGATCTCATAATTTTTCAGACTTAGTGTGTGTGTGTGTGTGTGTGTGTGTGTGTGTGTGTATCTTCACTCTGTCTCTCTACATAAATCCCCTCTCCCTCTCTACCTCTACTTCTCTACATACCTCTCTCTCTCTCTCTCTCTCTCTCTCTCTCTCTCTCTCTCTCTCTCTCTCATGGTGTCCTTAGGGGTCATATGGGGTTGTCACATGATGTCCTAAGGGGTCATATGGGGTCCTAAGGGACCACACATGTGTTAGAACACTATATGACCCCTTAGGACACCATATAAACCCTTTATAGTGTCCTAAGGGGTCATATAGTGTCCTTCCCTTTAAGTCTTTTTAGGACCTCTCTCTCTTTGTCCCCTTTCAACTTTTTTAATACTCTCTCTCTCTCTCTCTCTCTCTCTCTCTCTCTCTCTCTCTCTCTCTCTCTCTCTCTCTCTCTCTCTCCCCACTTATGTCCTTTTAGGACATCTCTCCCTTTGTCCACTTTTAGCCCCTCTCTCTCTCATATGGTGTTATAACACATGTGTGGCCCCTTGTAAACCCATATGACCCCTTATAACACCAATGACCTCTCAAGACACCATATGATCCCTTTTAAAATCCTAGTACATGACATGACCCCTTAGGACACCATATGAACCCTTTTAACATCCTAGTACACGACATGTCCAAATGGGTCATATGGTGTCCTAAGGGGACATATGGTGTTCTAATGCATGTGTCACCCCTTAAGATCCCATATGACCACTAATGACACCATATGACACCTTAAGACACCATCTGACCCCTCAGAACACCATATGACCCCTTTTAACATCCTAGCACACGACATGACCCCTTAGGACACCATATGACCCCTTAGGATAATATCATGGATCCTAATGGGTCATATGGTGTCCTAAGGGATCATATGGTATTTTAACACATGTGTGCCCCTTTAGGACCCACTATGACCCCTAACAACACCATATGACCCCTTAGGACACCATATGACATCGTAGAACACCATATAACCCCTTTTAATATCCTACTACATGACATGACCACTTAGGACACCATATGACCCCTTAGGAAAATATGATGTCCTAATGGGTCATATGGTGTCCTGCGGGGTCATATGGTGTTCTGACACGTGTGGCTCGTTAGGACCCCATATGACCCCTAATGACACCATATGACCCCTTAGGAAACTATAAGACACCCTAGAACACTATATGACCCCTTAAGACACTATATGACCCCTTAGGACACCATATGACCCCTTAGGACACAATATGACCCCATTTAACATCTTAGTGCATGACATGACCCCTTACAAAACCATATAACCCTTTACAACACCATATGACCCCTTAAGACAATATAATGTCCTAAGTGGTCATATGGTTTCCAAAGGGGTCATATGGTGTTCTAACACATGTGGCCCCTTAGGACACCATATGACCCTTTATCACACCATATGACTCCTTAGGACAATATGATGATCCAAGTGGTCATATGGTGTCCAAAGTTGACATATGGTGTGTTAACATATGTGTGGCCTCTTAGGACACCATATGACCCTTTAGGACCCCATATAACCCCCAACGACACCATCTGACCCCTTTTGAAATCATATGACTCCTTAGGACACCATATGAGGCTTTTAGCATCCTATTACACGACATGACCCCTTTGGACACCATATGACCCCTTAAGACAATATGATATCGTAAGGGGTCATATGGTGTTCTAACACATGTGTGGCCCCTTAGTTACCCGTATGACCCCTAACGAAACCATATAATCCCTAAGGACACCATATAACCCCTCATAACACCATAGGACCCCTTTTAACATTCTAGTGCACGACATGACCCCTTAGGAAACCATATAATCCCTTAGGACAATATGATGTCCTAATGGGTCATATGGTGTTCTAACACATGTGTAGCCTCTTAGGACCCCATATAACCCCTAATGACACCATATGACCCCTTGCGACACTATATGACCCATCAGAACACCATATGATGGTTAGGACACTATATGACCCCTTAAGACACTATATGACCCCTTTTAACATCTTAGTACTCGACATGACCCCTTAGGACACCATATGACCCCTTTTAACATCATAGCACATGAAATGACCCCTTAGAACACCACATGACACTTTAGGACACTACATGACCCCTTAGGAGGTCACATGGTGTCTAAAGGGGTCATATGTTGTTCTAACACATGTGTAGCCCCTTAAGACCCCTAATGACACCATATGATCCCATATGAACCCTATCGATGCTATATGAGCCCTTTGGACACCATATGAGCCCTAAGGACACCATATTGTGTCTTAAGGGGTCATATGGTGGTCTAACACATGTGTGGCCCCTTAGGACCCCATATGACCATTAATGACACCATATGACCCCTTAGGACACCATATGATGTCCTAATGGGTGATATAGTGTCCTGAGGGGTAATATAGTGTCCTAATGGATAATATGGTATTGTTAAGGGTCATATGGTGTTCTGAGGGATCATATGGTGTCGTTAGGGGTCATATGAGGTCCTAAATAGTCACATATATTTAAGAACACCATTCAACCCCTTAGAACATCATATTGTCCTAAGGGGTCATATGGTGTCCTAAGGGGTCACGTGGTGTCTTAAGGGGTCATATCATGTTGTTAGGGGTCATATGGGGTCCTAAGGGACCACACATGTGTTAGAACACCATATGACCTGTTAGGACACCATATGACCCGTTAGGACATCATATTGTCCTAAAAGGTTATATGGTGTCCTAAGGGGTCATATGGTGTCGTAAGGGATCATATGGTGTTGTTAGGGATCATATAGGGTCATAAGAGGCCACAAATGTGTTATAGCACCATATGACCCCTTAGGACACTATATGACCCATTAGGACATCATATGGTATCCTAAGGGGTCATATGGTGTCGTTAGGGGTCATATGAGATATTAAGAGGCCACACATGTGTTAGAACACCATATGATCCCTTGCGATACCATATGAACCCTTAGGATATCATATGGTGTCCTTACATCTCATATAGTGCTCTAAGGGATCATGTCATGTACTAAGATGTTAAAAGGGGTCATATGATGTCCTTGGGGGTCATATGTTGTTCTAAGGGGTCATATGGTGTCATTAGGGATCATATGGGCTCCTAAGGGGTCATATGGGGTATTAAGGGACCACACATGTGTTAGAACACCATATGACCCCTTTAGACACCATATGACCCCTTAGGACATCATATTGTCCTAAAGGGTCATATGGTGTGCTAAGGGGTCATATGGTGTCTTAAGGGGTTGTGTCATGTACTAGGATGTTAAAATGAGTCATATGGTGTCCTAAGGGGTCATATAGTGTCCTAAAGAGTCATATGGTGTTCTAAGTTGTCATATAGTGTCCTAAGGGGTCATATGGTGTCGTTAGGGGTCATATGTTGTCCTAAGGAGTTATATGGTGTCATTAGGGGTCATATGGGATCCTAAGGGGGGACACATGTGTTAGAACACCATATGACCCCTTAAGACACCATATGGTCCTAAGGGGTTATATGGTGTCCTAAGGGGTCATATGGTGTCATTGGAGGTCATATGGGGTCCTAAGTGGCCACACATGTGTTAGAACACCATATGACTCCCTAGGACACCATACAGTCATAAGGGGTCATATGGTGTCCTGAGGGGTCATATGGGGTCATTAGGGGTCATATGGGGTCCTAATGGGCCACACATGTGTTAGAACACCATATGACCCCTTAGGACACTATATGACCCCTTAGGATGTCATATGGTATCCTTAGGGCTTATATGGTGCCCTAAGGGGTCATGTCATACATACTAGGATGTTAAAAAGGGTCATATGGTATCTTGAGGGGTCATATGAGGTCCTAAGGGGTCACACATGTGTTAGAAGACCATATGACCCCTCAGGACACCATATGACCCCTTAGGACATCATATTGTCATAAGGGCTCAAATGGTGTTCTAAGGGATTATTTTGTACATACCGAGATGTTAAAATGGTTCATATGGTATCCTTAGGGTCATATGAGGTCCTAAGGGGCCACACATGTGTTAGAACACCATATGACCCCTTAGGATATTATATTGCCCTAAGGGGTCATATGGTGTTGTAAGGGGTCATATGGTAGCCTAAGGGGTCATGTCGTGTACTAGGATATTAAAAGGGGTCATATGGTGTCCTAAGGGGTAAGTAGAGAGGTGGAGGGAAGGGTTAAGGGATGTATGAATAGAGAGAGAGGATGTGAGAGAGGAAGAGGGGAGATAGTGATAAGTTGAGAGGGGGGAAATAGATAAACAAAAGTGGAGAGGGAAGGAGATAAAGATAGGTGAGATATACAAAAGTGGAGGGGAGACTTTGAGTGATAGAGGGGAGAAAAGGTATTCAAAGAGAGAGAGGGTAGGAGAGGTATTCTTTACTCCACCTCTCTATCAAGTACCCATCTATCTATACTCTCTATCTCCCCTCTCCCTTTATGTATTTCTCTTCTCTCTTATTGGGTATCTATCTTCCCTCAAGTTCTCTTTATCTCCCCTCTCCCTCTCTCTACTTACCTCTCTTTCCATCCCTATCTACTTTTATCTCCCCTAATTATCTACCTCCTTCCCTCCATTCTACTATTTATCTCACCTCACTCTCTCTCAATCTCTCCCATTATCTTTATCCCTCCCTCCTTCCATCTCCATACTCTCTCTCTCTAGATACTTATAATACCTCTCCTTCTCTCCCTCACTCTATGTCTCCCCTTAACTTTAATATATATCACCTATCTCTGTCTCTATCTCTCTCCTTCCCTCTCCACCTCTCTCTATCTATTTTCCCTTTATCAACTGATCACTATCTCCCCTTTCCCTCTCTCTCTTTCTCTAGATATATCTCCCTCCCTAAAAGACCTCCATTTCTATCTTTTCTTCTATCTCCCAAACCTTCCCTTACCACTTCTATCAATATCACTCTCTCCCCGCTCTCTCTCTATTACCTTTTTCACAATCTACATCTCTCTCCTTCGCTACCTCTCTCTCTCTCTCTCTCTCTCTCTCTCTCTCTCTCTCTCTCTCTCTCTCTCTCTCTCTCTCTCTCTCTCTCTCTCTCTCTCTCTCTCTCTCTCTCTCTCTCTCTCTCTCTCTCTCTCTCTCTCTCTCTCTACCTACCCTTTTTCACCCCCCCCATAGACTATTTATCTAAATACCTAGATAGATAAAGAGAAAGAGGTGCAAAGAGAAGGAGAGAGATACAGAGAGGTTAGATAGATAGAAGTGGAGGAGAGAGAGAGAGAGAGAGAGAGAGAGAGAGAGAGAGAGAATAGTATGAAGGTGTTAGTTAACAAATTTGTCCTTCTAAAATAACTATATAAATAAACTCAAAATGCCCAGAATGAAGGACAAAAAGCACTAACAGTTGGATAGATTATCATTAAAGTGATAATATTCCTCTGAATTGAGAGGTACAACTCCCTCTTAGAAGATTTACAATGAATTAAATTGTTGATATGCTTTTAACCAGAAAGCAATAAAGGAAAATAACATTCATCCATAGCCATGAAAATGAATGCCAAAGATTTACAAAACAAATATAAATGAAGACCATTAAATCAAAGTTTAATTTTCTACACTTATGGATAACATTAGGACTAAAAACTAACAGAGAATGTTGTTGATCCAATATGGCTTACTTTCAAGCACACAATCTTGTAATAAATCCACATACACAATCTATTATAGCAGAAAAGACATTAATAAACAACTATAAAGGCTTAAAGTCCAACTATAGTCATAAGAAGAATATCAACAACACAAAGATTGAAGATATCATTTGCATTCTATTCATGTCTGAAAATCAACTCAAAGATTGATATTTTCTGTACAAAGATTGCTTAGAAAAGCTTCCAATCCTCCCTTACAAATAAAAATCCACTCCTTCTCACCCACAGGCTACTGGAAGAAAAGAACCCCTGCCTCTTTCAATGATTTTGCAATTAATAGCTACATGAGATCTTTATTCAGTTTTATAACTGAATCTTGAAAAACCTTTTAACTTTTACTTTTCACTTTCCCCATTACTCTTATTTATAACATAAAATATTTATAAACATTAGAAATATAATTCTCTAAAGTTTATAAGAATATTTGGATAGGTGGCACTTGAATATTTTAACCTAGAATGAAAATATTCTTTATGCTGGGTGGACTGAAAATGTTTGTGACAGTCAAAATTTGTTTCGGTGCGGGGGCTGGAACTATTGTTTGCACCATTGGATCTTTCTAAAATTTGGATATGTTAGCTGAAACCTCATTTTTGGAATTCTGACCGGAGCGATTTCAAAGCTAATGTCAGAGTCAAAATATATGTGCTACTGTGTGCGGGTCTATATGACTGTCATAAAATCAAACTTGTCAAAATAATGTTCTCAGTGATTTTCACATCTTCTGCTTTCAAACACACTGCACCATAACTTCTTTATCAGGTTGTATGTGGAGTACCTCGCTCATCATTATTTTTGCCCAAGGTCACAAACATTTTTTTGCATATTATGTGCATTCTTTCTCTCTGCATGTGTGACATCTAGATATGCTCGTGGTGCTTTCCTTGGGATTTCTAAATGATTGCAGTAAGTGTCATCCATGTTCTAGTTATGATGAATTTCCAACCACTTCCTGTTGAAATTATTGAACTGACCTTGAACTTGGTGAACCTCACTAAACCAATTGAACCTGTTGAACCTTTGAACCTAATTGAACCTTTGAACCTGTTGAACCTCTGAACCTGATTGAACTGAATGAACGTGGCTGAACTGGTTCAAGGGGATTCAATGGTTCAAATATTTTTAAAGACGTTCTTTTTCACTTAGCTGGAATTTAACACACAACTTTAAAGGGAAAAATTCTATGGAGACGTGATAAATAACTAGAGGGGCCCGACTTAAAAATTTTCAATTGGGTGGACCACAAGTGTGCCAACAAAAGGGAAGGAGGTAGAGAGTTAGGGGAGTTAAAAGAGTGAGGGATGAAAAGAGAGGTAGGTAGAGAGAAGGAGAGGGGAGATAAAGAGTGTGAGATAAAAACAAATAGATAGTGAAGGAGGGAGGGAGGAAGCAAGAAGACAAAAGTAGAAAGAAAGATTTATGAAGATGAATAGAGCTAGGGAGGAAGGGAAGAAGAGGTATGTGGAGAGAGGGGGAGGGGAGATAGGTAAGTAAATATAGAGCATGAGAGAGAGAGAGAGAGAGAAAGAGAGGGGGGCGGGAATATAAAAAAGGGTGAGAGAGACAGGTTTAAATATTGGAGGAGAGAGTGAGATAGAGTGATGAGGGAGAGAAGGGGAGAGGGGGAGTGATAGGTAGAGAGATAGGTCTAGAGAGAGAGAGAGAGAGAGAGAGAGAGAGCTTAGTTATTACTGAAATTTGATTATGTCTGAGAAATTATAAGATCTAGAAAGGAGAGAGTGAGATAGAGAGATGTGAAGAGAGAAGGAGAGAGATAGGAAAATAGATAGGTCTAGAGCTTAGGGGAGTCAAAGAGCGTGAGATAGAGAGATAGCAAGTGAATGATGATATAAGCCCATTGATTACTAAAATTTGACTAAGTCTAAAAATTATAAGATCTTCTAAAATCTATAATCTGCATTATGACTCCTAGAGATTTGAAACCACTCTCAAACATCTTGACAATATATACATTAAATGTTATATTTCATGTATATATCCTGCTAAAAAAAATTAGGGAATGCTAAATGAATTTTATATAAGTCCATGTTACTAATATAACTTTATGTAAGCATAACACGCACATGTTTTTCTTACTAAACTGAATAGGTATGTGTTTTTCATTTTTAATACCCATACACATTTCTCATTTTTAAAAACCCATATGCATTTTTCATTTTTAAAAACCCGTACGCGTTTTTCATTTTTGAAAACCCGTACGCGTTATTTATTTTAAAAATGCAAATGTGTTTTGACTTGGATTTAGGCTTAGTAATACAAGCCTTAATGCGAATGAGTTACTTAAATTTAAAAATAACCCATTCATGTTAGTAGTTTTTAGACATTTTTTTGAGAGGGTGTCCACTTAATTCACACCATCTTGGTGCACTTACCCAAAAACATCTTCTTATTTATTTTCTTATATTGTTTAATGTGTGTAGTCTATGAATTAAAGAGATTTAAAAATATATTTAGAATGGCTGATTTAATTAATAGGATCTACTATTGATTCAATTCTAGAATTATATTTTATTGTAAGCCATGTTTGCAAGTTTGCAGAACATGAGCATATATATTGTATCGTACCAATTCACATGTGATCTAGGTTTTCAAGTCTTGAGAATGTGGAGTAAGTATTTATACCAATTGTTGGTCACATTTTAATTGTGATCCATGTTTAAAAACCTTAAGAATGTAGGAAAAGTTGTAGTGTATCAATCATTGAGTACATTTTATCACATTCATCTATGATCCATGTTTACAAATATTAAGAATGTTGAGCTAGCTCTAGTCTATGAACATTGGTTCGATTCGTTTCAAATTTTATCCATGTTTGAATGCAAAATAAGCAAAATACTTAATATATTAGATATTTAATATTTATATCTATTTACTATTTAATTATAAATCTATTTTAATATAAAATATATATTGTGATAACACATTGTTATAAATTATATGGACGAAACAAACTTTGACTTGGATACTAAGATTGAGTATGGGCATCCCATCTCCAAATTTTGTGACAATATAAGTGTAATAGATACTTCAAAGAATCTAGTTATTATCTCTAGGACAAAGCATATTTCAATTAAATATAATTTCTTAAGAGTGCAGTTGGTTGTTCAACAAGTGAAATTGGAGTACATTTCTACAAAGTAACAAATTGCAAATATTTTTACAAATCCTCTTCCAAATGAGACTTTTGAGTACCTAAGGGAGAAATTGGGAGTGATGTTACTCTTGTCTAGTCATTAATATTTTTAAACAAAAGGTAGTATGTGTTCATTTGGAGCTATTCAATTAACCATGGATACCATTTCCCATTGATTTCAAAGGGGGAGAAGATGAGTAAGGATGATCATTTCAGTTAGCGGGCTATATCATCTAATTCCATTCAGAAGATTATTTTTGGAGGGTTGACATCAATGACATAGGGGAAGATTGTTGGATTATTTTCATTAATGTCAAAGGGCAAATCAATGGCATAATGGATGGAGGGGTAGCATGTTCCAAATGTATGAAAATATGATCAAGTTTTTGTTGATCAAAGAGAGGTAATTTAATATTTGAATTGCACAAATAATTAATTTGATGTGACCCCCTCATCGAATAATTAAAAAATGGAAAAAATGTATTTTATTTTAGGATGACCCCCTCATTAGAGAAACCCCCCTATTAAAGGAAATTAAATTACTTTTAATTTATTTATTTGAGTGCCCAAGAGGGATGATCTTGTTGAGGCCAACACCTACTTTGGACAAGGTAAACTAAAACAACAAAAAATTAGTTACATGCTTGTTACCTTGGTCAACCTTGTTGGAGATGTGTAACTTTTGGTGAAGGGATGCATATTGGAGGGTATAAATAGAAGGTCTTTGAAGGTTATTTCATTAACAAATTCAAGAATATCTATTATGTATGAGCAACAAAATAAAGAGTTTATTTAAGTATATATTAGATCTCTTTGACCTCATTTTATGAAATACACTAAAGACTAAAGTTATGCAACATTTTTGAAAGACTTTTCAAGAAGATCTAAATAGAGTTATGAGACTATTTCCTAAACAAAATTTATCAATTTTTAGAATTTTGCATTTATCAATTTTTTGGATGCTTTCAATTATTTTATAATAGTTGCTAAAGTGTTAAATAAGCAAAAAAGTGCTCTTATAATAATCTATGCCTCCTCTTTGTATAAGTGTGTGTTTCTTGAAATATCAACTATTGGAGATGAAGTTTTAGTCATTTACCCAATGCACAAAATAGAAAGGAAGAGATATACGATGGAAATGACTATGGGTGTTGATATTTGTTGATTTCTACATGTATCCTTGGTGGAAGATGCATTCAAAATTACATTGCGAAAGGGAGGTTAGGTTATCTACCAAGGTCTCCAATTCAATACCCACTTTATCAAACTTTGTATCTAATTTCTAAACAAATTTATCATTACCAAGATAAAAATTCTTGATTCCACAAAATTCATTGCTCATAGCAATGTTGAACAATGGGTCAAAGAAACAAACATTAAGACTTTATATTACGAAGTTGGGAATAAGAAATACAATTAAAATAAAACCACAAAACTAATGCCTCGATTTAATAGATAGAAATTGTTTTATAATGAAACAAAACATAACAGAAAGAATTTATCCTACTGCCTACCAATTCAAAAAAATGCAACTTAGTGAAACCATTGTGTTAGGCTGCATAAATTGTGTCATTTTTTAAAGTATCTCAATAAGAAAAAATGGGTAGAATTGTAGTCATAACATTTCCATTGTCTATAATCATTTTTTTTTAGATCAAACTGCATGATCCATCATTAGAAAGTAGATAGCAAGACAAGCGAATAGAATCGTGTATCCATTCTCTTCTCTTGTCTTCATGTCTACTTCCTAATGATGGATCATGCAGTTTGATCCAAAACGTTGAGGAAATAAAGTCATGCAACTATTACCATAAGCTACTCATAATATGGGTAGAGTTTGCAAGAAAATTTTACAAAACCCTTCCACAACATAATTGTTTTAGTGAGGCAACAAAACCAATCTCCCTATAGTTGTTTCTTCAATCTATTCCAACAAAGCAAAAGTGGATGTGAAAATATCAACCATAGCCACAATAACTTGTAAAAATTAAACAATAAATTTTAGGGGTTAGATGAAATAAATTAACGTATAAAAAAATATTATTATATTGAAGATGTAATATATTACCAACTCAAAAATATTTCATACAATCTTTTAAAATATTAATAATTATTAAAGACATTATTAAAAAAAAAAAAATTGAATGTAGACAAAATAAACCAATAAAAAAATAAGGAAAATATTGTTTAAGAAATATTAATTGAAGAAAAATAATAATTCTTTTGTATTGAATGTTGATAAAATAAATCAGTAAGATGAATAAATAGTATTTAAGAAAATCATTAAATGAAGAAAATATTTTTAATTTAAAATTTTACTCAAACTTTTAACATACTTATTTAGATTTGTTTGTCAATCGAATAAAATTTCATCTACACATGTTATGATTTTTGCAATTAATTAAAAACAATATTGTAATATAATATTTACCAAAAATAAATACTATTATTTAAAAAATAAATTATTAATACAACATTTTTTTAAAGGAAAATCAACAGCCTAACAACCTCAAACAATTATTGACCACACTCAAACAGTGTCGATTGAAATGGCTCTTTTCTTTAATAGTCAAACATTTATAATACTAACTGTAAATTTGAAACAATTTGATATGCAAATGACGGGTAAATCTCCAACTAGATTCACAACCTATTGCGTGCAATAGTTTAATGGATTTGTATTCTTGGTGTTTAGTATTTTAGAAGAACATTTATTTTGTAATGATTCTCTTCTATTATAAGATATTGTTGACATATTTTACATGTATATTTTTAATATAAGTTTACATATATATTTTTAATATAACTATACTAGTTATGTCAAGAGACATCTACAATGATATCAAAGCGTTCCTAAACAAAAAATCATTTTTGAAAAAAACTAACATTTAAATGACAGGTAAATGCATTAAATATGCCATGTTTCAGCTTTTGTGGAGGTCTTATTTTATTACTCCAAATAAAATAGAACTCTCACCACTTGTCTCCACCTAGATTCACAGTTTTTTTGCATACAAGACTTTAATGGATTTACATTTATTTTACAGATGATTCTTTTCTATTATAAGATATCTCTTGACATATTTTACATATTTTTTTAAATATAATTATATTAGTTTCTTTATATTTTCAATTAATTAATAAATATGAAAAAATATATATCTTGCTTTGTATGTAGATGTCACTAAAATTATTAAGTACGATTCTAAATTATAGAATTTGAAAACCTGCGTGCGCAGTGCCCAAAGAGACCTAGTGATATTTATATCCAACACGTATTGCACTGTTCACTAGCTGTCTAATAAATTCATTTGTAAAAAAAATCACTTAAAGTTGATCTGAATCTTTACGCGTTCCGCGTTACCAAATCCCATTTATTAAAAATGTGCTTTCGACTCCAACGACACTAAATGCACATAGGAAAATGAGCTGGTGGGATAGCATCGAGGACAATCTTCTTAACTGCAGCACGCCTTGCATTTAAGTATTTCTTAAAGCAATTAATTTTTTAAATAGCTACCAAAACCATTCCTTTCTTTGCCTGCGTCAACCAGATATTTCAGGAAGTGAAAGTTATGGCTGCCAAAAGAAATCGGCTCCGCCTAAATGATCTCCCAGATAGCTTGTTGACCCTCATTCTCAGTAAAGTTTCCTTGAAGGAAGCAGTGCGTTGTTCTATCATCTCTAAAAGATGGAAATTACTTTGGACGTTCTTACCTAACCTAAAATTTTCATCAGCAGATTTCAACTTTTCATCACCGATTTTCTCCCTTTCATCATTTACCCGTATCGTCGATAGAATTTTTTATCTTCATTCTAGTCCCCTTGAACTTCTCGAGTTTACCGAAATCCCCTACTCCTATATACCTGTCAAGATTTCTGAGTGGATTCATTGTGCTGCTCTGAAAAATGTGAGAGAAATTAACATCACCGATGGCGATCAAGTCGAGGTTCCTAAATCTATTTTTTTATGCCACAGCCTCAGATATTTGGCTCTCAAGAGTTTCCTTCTCACAAACATACCAGACTGTTTTGGTGGCTTTCACGGCCTGACAACACTCAATTTTTACAATGTGGAGCTGAAGGACAAGACCATTGAGCTGATGTTGCAATTATGTCCAGTTTTGGAGATTCTAGTCCTTAGTAGATGCGATGGACTCACGAGATTGAAGATATGTTCCAATAGTATTATTTCTCTCAATCTCTCAGAGTCTGAGATTGAAGCAATAACAGCGAATTGCCCACGACTGGAGAGCTTCACATTGATAAAAAACTATGGACGTAATATTGTTCAAATGGAATTCTACTTGCCAGCATGTTCAAGTCTATGTACAAACGTTGCAAAACTTGAAGCATTTACAACTCTTAAATCGCTTAGGAAAATTGCCTTCTTGAACTTGACTTCTAAGAGCGATGTAAACATTCTAAGCGAATTTCCTGATTTAGAACAAATGTGCATGGTCATCCCTTCTTATTCTACACGGGTAAGTTTTTCACGTCTTCCCTTGTTGCAAAAATTATATTTTTTCTTTTTCCAACAAAAGTTGGAGCGTGAAAAACTGAAAATGGCTTCCGGTATGACATTTTTTATCCAAGGATTGAATAGTTTTGTACTGTTGCCCAAGAGTGAACTGGAACTGCATTTCTAGTATATTATCATTCATTTTCTCTATCTTTCGCTCAATCCAATGTATTGATATTCTTTTTTTTTTTTAATGGTGAAATGCAGCGTTTCTCTCGTTCGTCTTTTTCCGAAATCTCAGCTACATTTTCACTGGAAAATCTGAAGTGGGTTCATCTGAATATGTCCCAATTTTGTGACCCTACACCTCTGCTTTCTTATCTACTTCGACTCGCTCCTGCTATGAAAACTTTGTTGGTTTCTCGGAAGAGAGGATTCGATGGCACTAAGGCTCTGCGGATTGTCAACTCCTTGTTAAATCTTCAGCGACAATGTACAGAAACCAAAATTCTGTTATCACGGAATAGTTTGAACGAAGTGAGATGCGTCAACTGCGATGAAAAAATTATCTGGGACACAGAATAATTATGGTGAAGAGGAACATAGAATTTCTCTGACATCAAGGGAGGGTTTGTTTAACGTTTGTGTTTTGATTGGTTTTGAAATTGGAAGGTTGAATGGTGTTATTTAATATTGAAAATTAGGATGTATGCGAATTTAATCGGCCAAAAGTAGATTGTAATGGGTTCACAGAATCATTTCTATAAAAATTTCTTTGGACAACTGTAGCTTCATTTAATCCTAATTTCAGTTTGATATTTCCATTCAGTCTTATTGCCATTGCAATTTTGTTCTCTAATTAGTCATTTGCTGGTGTTATTGGAAAAAACTTACAGAGCAGTTCTTGTTTAGAAAGGTTTCCACCTACTTTTCTTCGCATATAGGGAGTAATTTTAATATGAGATTTTATTAAATTTTTTATTGATAAAGGAAATTTGAAAAAAGGTTTTTATAAAAAATTTAAATATCTCATTTTAAGTATCCTTTCAGTTATGAAATGTAAATTTGATATACGTTCAAAACTGTTATACCATAATAATTTATTTGACCTGATCTATCCGTTGATTTTGTATAATAAAATTTCATTATTTTAAAATTTTAAAAGTCATATAGCTTCAAATCATTACATGTAAATGTTTGGTTACGTTGTAAATAATGTATATAAGTTTTAAACATTTTTTTAATATTATTAGACACTTTTGCGAGTAAAAGGTGGAAGGGAAATTTGGAAACTTTGAGACTTGCATGTTCTTGTGTGGACTTAGAAATGAAAATAGATGAAAGGAGAGTAGGTTAATAGTATGAGCATCATCATTATTATGGAAGAAATATATTGGATGCAAAAGTATAGTGAGAAATAATCAAAGGAGGGGAAGAAATCATCAAGAAATCATTAAGAAATCATTAAAGGAGGGTGATCCAACTATCAAAAACTTTCACCTATCCACAAACATCAAAGTTAAGACAACAAAATTGAGAAAATAGTTCTCCTCTTTAGAAGTGAGGTGATTGGCATAGCAACCATGTGGATAGGAGTGTAGTACATTAAGGAGTTGTTGGGAAAGGAACTAGAGCAAAACCAAGATGTCCAAAACCACTTTCTTTGTAACATCTCAAAACCAATCAAGTAGAATAAAAAAGATAAGCTATGAAAACCTTCACTATGGAGGTAACCTAGGCTGCTACCTTCTCACTTGGCTTCGTGAAGACTTGAGGTCTAAATGATTTTTAGGCTATTTTTTAGTAGAAGTTGTAGGATATTGTGGGATTTGATGTCTAGAAAGTTACGTAGATGTGTCACTCTAAAAGTTTTGTTATTATGGGATGATATTTTACATTTTTGGTACTCATCGCTATAGTTTGAAATATTGAATACTTTGCTCTATTTAGTTAGAATCATATATGAGAAAGTGAGCAGATTCCTTAAAGGAAGATGTACCCTTGATGGAATTATTTTTGTCCATGATAGTGAGTTCTATCAAACATAGAACTGGAAAGAAATTTTCCTTCTTAAACTCAATATGAATAAGGCATACAACAATATCATAGGAATATTATTGCTCCAAACCATAAAAGAATGGAAGAGGTAAGGTATCTAGGGGTGTTTGGTGTATGGCATGCATCATTAGATATGTAAGTGGCTTGTTTAAGTGGGGCTAAAAATATGCCCACTGATGGTGGATGGAAAAGATATTGAGGTATGCGACAATGGGGGATCATATCAAAGAGGTAAACATAGGGGATGAAAGTTCTATTAAATAAATAAGCGATCACTGGTGGTAAACTATTAGCTATGATGCTATGGAGATAAGTATTGTTGAGAGGAGTAATAGTAGGCTATGGATGAATCATACAAATTGAAGGACAAGTAAGTTCTGTAGTAATTATAGATTATATATGATTGGTATCTAGACCTATTGCAAGGTCTCTAATCCATATAGATTATCAGCAAAAAAAAGATTAAATACTTGTCCATTAGTTGTTAAATATTTTAGACTCTAGCCAAATTAGCCAAAGATTAAATACATATCCATTAGTTGTTAAATATTTTATACACTAGCCAAATTAGCCAACTCACTGGTAAAATATCATGTTCAGAAGAGCATCATTATCATTATTTTTACATTATGAGAATTAGATTATAATTATTTTTCCTTGTTTCCTACTAAAGCAAGGATTAACTAAGAAATCCTCCAATGTGAAAGACTATGATCCTAAATAGCTCATGCTACAAATAAATGATATGTAAATAAAGCAAAAAATCACGTTTTTATATTACAAAACTAGATCTATTGGAGACTATCAAATCTAAAAGTCGAAACCTTATATGATACTAGGGTAGGTTATCTAAGTAAAGATGAAAAACCCTAATTTAAAATATATACTAATGTAAAATGTATTCATTGATCCAAAAAATAAGGAGTTTCAACTATGAAATTTAAATTATAAATATTAGAAATGTGCATATATAAAAACATTATTATATACAGAACCTTAGAGTGGATTTTTTTTAGTGTAAGATCCATTAGGTTCACAAAAATTATTAAGGAAACTAAAATTTCCCTTTGGGTTAACCAAAGATAATTAAGTAATTGCACTCAAATAAGCACAAATTGGCTTAGATTAAATAAGTATAGCTAGGACAAGTAACATCATTTTTAATAATATTTAATAAGGAATGTAAATTATTTGGATGCCAATGCTTAGATCTATGATCAAAAGGTATGGGATAACAAAAAAAATTATGGAATTATACTAGTATGCACTTAGCAAATGATGTCAATTTTTTTAAATCAATTTCTAACATTCTACATTGATATTGGATTCTATCAAGGTTTAGTATAGAATTATTAGTTAATAATGAATGCCACTAAATGTATTCATTAGAGAGAAATAAAATAATGATTATTCTAGTTAATATTATCCATGTTTCTATTTAGGAATTTTCTACTTCTTTAATTGAGTCCAAGAAAAATTTGGGTGACATTACTCATGATTATTAAGAATCTTTTTATATTACTCTATTGTGTATTCTCAAGAAAATCAAATTAAAAACTAGAAAAAAATTCTTGTAAAATATCCCCATTAGGTGGTGGTTTATAAATTATTCCTTCCATATCATCATGTGAATCACTACACAATATAGAGAATGATTGCGTAGATAAATTATTAGTCTCATGAAACAACTTAAAATATAGATTAGCCTAGTTGCAAAATGAATTTATACTAATTTAATTTTAGTTGAGATCTCAACTTCCCTAATCTCATCCAAGTCAACCACACATGTGATGAAACATCAATTATTTCACACATATCTATAATAGGAGAGCCTCAAGATTACATCTGGTGAGGGAGTATAGGGATGAAATACCACAATATTCACCTATAATACCTAGCCCACTTATTTAATTAATTTCAATAGGTTGTAAGGAGATTGAAAACTTATGATGTTGGTGTGTCTAAAGATGATGTTATAAAGGTAAAAAGGACTAGGAAGTTATCTATTGAGGATTCTTCCTCTGTCTCTAAGTTATTAAAACATGAACATATAATTTCAGTTGAGAAGGTGATTGTAGATACTATAGTAGTGGAAAGTGATGGAGGAGAACTAGAAAAGGCTACTGTGCAAGAAGGTATTGAGAAAGAAGAATAGGTCATTGCTTCCCCTGCTTCTTCTGGGGAAAATATTCTTTAGGTCGATAAAGTTCTTGATTTGATTGGATGACCAAATGGTCTAAAGGATGTTGGTAACCTATATCTTATCATTCCTACATATGATTAAGATATTATTGAACAAGCATTTGTTACTCATCTAGTCTAGAACAATCTTGTTCCTGGTGATGTTTCAGACTTACTTCCAGAAGTGTTGGTGGAGATGTTGATTGAGATTATGGCTTCAGATGATAATGAGGGCAGTGATTTAGATCAATTGTATGCTGAGATAAATCTAGCAGAAAAGATGACAGGATATTAAACTTAATTTGGAGAAGTTCAGAAATGTGATTGATAATGTTCCATGGTTATATCAATATTGCTTGAGATGGCCTACTACAATGAATAAATTGAAGGATGATATAGACTCTATCGAGTCTCATCTTATTGAGTTGGCTTATTCATTTGATATCTATAAAGATAGTAATGGTGCTACTAGATCTAGGGTTCGTGAACTTCACTATTAGTTATTCCTTTGGTAGAAATAAATAGATGGTTTAATGAGATAGTTATGTGATTTGAAAGATGCAATGGAGTTGCAGTTGCCTTCTTTTACTCAAATATTGATAGATGTTGAAACGGTGGAACAAAGTGTGATGAATGCAGATATCTTTGATGTTGGAGTAAATTTGTGTCTTGAATGTGAGTGTCAGAACATGATTCTATTTATTTTTATTCGTTCATGGGATTCTTCCCTTATGGGGCTTAAGAAATTATTCAAACATATTTGACCTCGTAATGTATGATATTTGGCCTCGTTGTGCAATATTTCTTCTATTTTGAAGTGATTATATTTGTTAGGGGGAGTTACAGATATATACAGTTTGTTTTGGCAAAAAGAGTTACCCTTTGTCTTTGATGTCTAAGGTGGAGAAGTGTTTTATAAATGTTATATGGGAAGAAGTATCTTTTTTGTTACCATCAATGACAAAGGGGGATATTGTTGAACATATAATTATTTGTTGTCATTGATTTTAAATGCATGAGTCTTGGTTGACACATGAGTCTTGGTTGACTAGTCTGGTTGTTGGTTCTGTTGGTTTGGTTATAGCTTGTTAATGTCTAGTCTTATTGGAGGTCTATCTTAGAAGTATCTTGATGCAAATGTATATAGTCTAATTATTGGTTTAAATATCTATCTATAAGGTAAATAGTGTAGAGTACTATGCAAATTATGTGCTTTCAAGAGTTGATGGAAATGCTAAGGAAACTATCTATAAGTGTTTTGGTTAGTAAGTGTTGATGATATGATGTGTTTCTAGAGGATTGATGTCTCTTTTTCTCTTGGCCCAAAAACTATTCTAGTAAATAGTATCTTTGTTTGCTAATTTATGATTGTACTAGACAAGTATTAGATGGACTTGTGGATTGAAGTAGAATAACTTTGGTGGACCGATCTTCCTACATTTCATATTTTTCAGTTAGATAGATGTTTATTGTGAGAGCTATCTATATTTATGATCAAATTTTGTGGACTTTCAAAATGTTACAAAGGAACATGCCATATTCCTTGTCTTTATAGTTCTCCATGGGTATTGTGGATCACAAGATTATGTTACTAACATGTTTTGCCACTTTTGTGGTGATCTGCATATCTTATTTTTGGGTCTAGATCAAATGTTTTGGTGAAATAAATCTATATGGATTATATTATGTATTTTGGTGCGAGTGGTTGCATGTCTTTTTGGTGATATTTGGGAGATGTGCTAATTTGGTGTGAACCTTCACATGTCTTTTTTTCCTTCCACATGTTTTGGGTCGATGGTGCATATACACGTTACATCTTCTTTAAGTCAACCTAGTAGAGATTATTATTGATTTGGTTGGTCTATAATGAATAAATTAGCTGGGTTATGAAGAGTGTTAGTCTTGTGAATTGTAGATATCTATTGGAGCTAAGAATGTAATATGATGGTGCGAATGTGATGCAAGTTTGATACGATATAATGGTCCAAATGTGTTACGGTGCAAATTGAGTTAGATGAGTATTAAGCTGTGAAGTGTTATCTGCATATATTGATAGATGCATTTCACTTTTGTAGTTCAATCTCTTACTATTATTACTGTACCTAGACAAGAATCTTGTATCTTTTATGAAGAAGTGTTCTTCAGTTGTGCAATTCTTCCTTTTGTATCTAGTCCTAAGGTATAAATCGTTGTAAACACTTATTACATATATTGTGAGTTTGATTTTCACCATGGTTTTTCCTCGTTTGGGTCTTCAACATAAATATCTTAGTGTTCTTGTGTGGATGCATTTGTTTTGTCATCTATTTACTTTCATGCACATATGATGAATGAATGTTATAGTTTAAGTATTTTAATCAGATCAAGTTTTAGTATATGTTGATTCACAACCCCCCCCCCCGCCTCTCCTCTCAACATTTGGTAGTGTTCAACACATATAATTCAAAATATATATTATACATGATGGTTCACTAGAAAATACATATCTATAGATTAGGGGATGTTATGGTCATATTGTACACATTAGATACATAAAAAATAGAGAGAAAAACTAGCCAATTTAAGAACCATAGATGTGCATGATAAATATACTACCTAATAAAAAAATATATGACTCAAATAAAAGAGTTGATAAACTAGAGGAGTCAAGAAATTGAAAACAAGACCTATGTTTAAATTAAAATTCATGGGGGAGCATACAAAATTACATCATTGAGGTATAAGATGATAACCAAGAGAAATTTTGTCTTTAAAGGAAATGTATTCTAATGTTTTTACTTTGGGAGCCATTGTAATGGACACTATAGTTAGAACATAAAGAAAATTTAGAAAAAGACACAAAGCAATGGCATTAAGAATCATGAATGAGAATAATGGAAAAATGGTAAAACATTGATGATTCATTATATGGTGAGGGTGTCATTTTATAGAAAAGAAATTATAGTTGGAAACAACTGAACCATCAATAGTTACACTAGCAACAATAGTTACTATCAATGGTACAAGGTATTACACCAACATCTTCCCCTTAATACATTGATCCTAAAAACATAAAATTCTTCATGCCCTAGAGACCATCCCTCAAGGCTTTCATAACAAAACATTTTGATTACATAAAATAAGTACATATATTTGAGAAGGTATTTCCTTGAAGAACCAAATCTTGAATCAGGTGGAACTCTACCAACATGACTTGTGACCCAACCATAAAGGTGTAGCTCCAAGCTGAATTCATGAGTTCTCTCCATGAAATCTTGAATCATAGACACCAAATTATTGGACAAAATCCTCCAAGTTGTCTCTTGACCCTCATAAGAGTATAACTCCAGATCACCACTCAGGAGCTCTCTAAGAAACTATCCATACTAAGTTCTTCACCAAACCCTTTGCCCATCTCCAAAACTAAAACTTCATAATGCATGTATTATGTGAATTTGTCACCATATACAATGAAAACTAAAAGGAAAGAATGAAATTAAAGCCAAAAATGATTCTCATACAATATATCATCTCAAAGTGAGAAGCTAACTTGAAATGATAAAAAACATCCATACTTTAGTGTCGCCAGCCTCCATGATATAAAGGCTTAAATAATACCAGTTCATTATTAGAACCACCAAAAGAGTAATTAATGAAATATTCATCATCTACTAAATACTCACCTTCAATGCAAGAAAAGTTTCCTACATATAATTCATCTTTGAGATTCCCTTTAAGAAGATCATTGGCTTGAATTCTATTAAAATTTACCGTGTACCTTTTTATTACAATTAAAATATGCATTTTATCTTTTGTTTTTACTTGACCTTTTATTACTATAACATAAATACAATACTTTCTCTTATTGAGAATCATATTTTATATCTTCTTTTGTCCTCTTGTATTTTGTTAGAAGGGTTGAAATCACATCTTCTAGAGTTTGTGAAGTTATTTGACTCAGTGTAAAAATAACATCATTATATTTTGGAGGTCAGATATTTAACAATATATTCTTAGCATTGTCATCATCTACTACGCTCTTAAATTATACTAGCTATAAATGAGAGGCCTCAAATTATTAATTCATCTCCTATTTTGAACCTAAACAATTGAAGTTTTAGGGAGAATTTTGCATTAATTTCTTTTTCTCCAAATAGTTCATTCAAAATATTCCAAATTTCTATTGATGATCTATCTACATCTATATGATGTAGTTTAGAGTCAGATAGAGAAAGAGCAATAATAGCCTTAGATTTATCATCTCTACTATTCCAATCCAATTATTAAATATTAGTTGATATGTTATCATTGATGTCAACATATGTGGACATTGTTGGAGTTGTTCTATGTATGTCTCAGTGTTGTAGTCATATTGAGTGAGTTGGTTTCGCCTGTGTATTGCAGATGACCTGACGCAGATTGATGGGTTTTATGTCAAGTATCTCTAGTTGATTTTACAGAAGTTGTAGAGGTCCACATGAGGATTTGATCGAGTTATGAGATCTGGTATTGCGGTTGGTATTTTAGTTGTAGGTTTTGGTAAATCCTTATGTATTGCTTCGAAATTGCAATATCTTCTATTGTAAATGTGTGGGATGACTTTGGGACATTGATGTGTGTCCTTAGTTAGATTGGTTCATGATTTGGAGTTCTACAAGAAGATCTTTCAATTTGACAGTCAGTTTTGTGTGTGTTCTTAAGGGTCGGTATATTGATGATGATGATTATTGTATTCCGAGTTGTTGTGGTTGTTGCAGTGTAATTCATGTTGCTTGAGGATGATTATAGATTGTGTTCTATTCATATTAATAGTCTGCATTAATTGTTTTGTGCGTTAGTGAAGATCTTGATCTGGTGATGTTATTTGTGTTATGTGATGTTCATGTTGGTGTAGCATGTTACGGATGATCGAGGTGTAATTATTGGTGGTGTTTCATATTTGCATTGATTGTTTAGGTACAAACTATGTCTTAGCCAACATTGTTTTGGTTTGCATGCATTATTGTAGTGTGTCTGATTATATTTTTGTAATGTTTATCATGTGGTGAGCCGACTTTGAAACATAGGTTGATGAATTGTATAAATAAATGTTGTAATCATTATGTAAGGTATCTGTGTGTGTGAATAATGATCCTTGATCATTCGACAGTTGTGCGAGTTTGTGAAGAAGTGTGTTGTAGAGAAGATCAGACAGCGAGCTTAACCAAAACTATACTTAACCATGTTGAGATGCTATTCCACTAGCTCATAGTTCTCTAGATGTAATATGAATAATTTTGTAAGTCAACGAGACTTCTTGTAAGGTAGTGAGCCTTCCCTAAAGGTTTTATCCTTTATGGGTTTTGTCTTTTGAGCAGTGAGCACTAGGTAGTGTGCTTGAATGCACATTTACATTCCCCATTGTAATATTTCACTTACTCCTAATAGGGTATTATCTCATTGTGGGTAGGTTCCCACCATGGTTTTTCCCTTAATCGGGTTTTCCATGTCAAAAATATTGATGTTATGTGTTATTGATGTGGTGTTGGTTCTTTCTTTAAGTGTTACTTATCAGATTTGACTTGTGGGTTAAGTTGCAAAAACTTTTTGTTTGTGAGCAAACTTATCCCCCCCCAGTTTGTTGCATTGTTGCCAACACCAATAACTTAGTTGCATTTGTAGGGACTTTTTCCTTTGCACTTATTGTTCACCACAAATTCTTATTCATAAATTGGATTTTCATTTTTATTTTGCAAGAATGGAAATTGAATCCAAAATACTTGTCCAATGGAATATCCATTAAAAAGTACAAACAAATATAACACCTATCACTCCAAAAAGAAAACACGTCCTTATTACTTTTATACAAAACTTGTAGATATTTAAAATTGAATTTTTAAAAAAATTGCACTTACATGTCCTTTCAGTTCTAGCACATCACCAAAACCCCAATGATATATTATTACCTCGATCCAATACTAAAAAAACTTCTAAAAGAGGGAAATGTCCAACAAATGAAAGAGGTAAAAGAGTGATAGATTAGGGATAGATTCTTCTATTGCATTCAATACTAAACGAGAATACGAGAATATTCTTTTAGGGTTAGGGTTAACTTTGTTAACCGACTTTGTAAACTACCTCAAAAGGCTTAATAAATGAGCAGTTGGAATGTAAAAGGCATTGTAATAGTGTTGTATTGACTTACTGGATAATAAGAAAATATTGAACGACTTGTGTTTTGTGCATGTAACCCATCTTGGGTGAACCACGTTAAATCTCAGTATTATTTTTGTTGTGTTTTCTTTATCTTCATCTTTTGTGTATTTGAATCTACATATAATTATTAATTTGTATAAATTCTCTGGATCTGCCTAAACCCTTACAAGTGAGACGGTTTTTATAGTCAAATATAGATTCACAAGTCCACACTAAAATAATATTAGTTAATTAGTTAATTTCATATGTTTAATAAGCATAGTTATGATCACATCTTAATGTAGCATATAAGTTAAAATGTGTTAAATTTTAATTGCATATCACATGATTGCCTTTACATCTATATAGAAGTACATAGATGTGATGCATAATGATAGAAATTTTTACATACTCACACTTTTACACTTCACTACTTGTTGTCATTGCAGGATGCCTCTAGACGTAATGACACAAGTTTAGTTTATTCTACTTTATAAATAATACAAACAAATGATGGCAAATTTTATATGTCTCTCCACATGCCTTGTACTCTCCCCTTCTAGACATCTTCTCGTCTCTATATATTTATCTCAGTCCCCCTCACTTCTTCTATCAACACTATTGAGAAAAAAATATGGCATTGTGTTCTTGATGGCAACTACCATGGTAGGAATGCATTCAAAATATAGAAGCATAGACAAGTCATCTATATTATTTTCTATTATGCCATCTTAAATTTTTTAAATTGTGTCTTATTCTTTTGCTGACTTTGACTTGGATGGAGACTACAATCAAAGAAACTTTTGAAATCACAAATTTGATTAGGACAATAAGAAAAAATCGCTTCATTCTATATTATAACTTTAAATTGTATATTTACAATAATTACAAGCATTATTTTTTAATATAATATTATTAGTATTATATATTAGATAGATATATTATATATGATATTATTATTACTATTAGATTATATTACTATTATATTGTATATTGTGGAACAAATTTTCACATGTAATGGTAGGTTTGTCTCAGAGGTGGCTCTCCCTTTGGGAACCTTGAAAAACCACTATGTTGAGGCTATGACAACCTACATTGGAGTAAATATTTCTTTAAAGGGGAAACAATAGAAAAATGTGGCTGGAAAGTGATTCCCTTAATATTTTTAATTGCTTGTGGGGTCTATAAACCCCTAGTTGGACTATAAAAATAATAATTGAAGATACTCTAGGTATGGATAATTTCACGTCATGTGTTTTGAGAAGGAAATAAAGTGACTGATTTCCTAGCCAATATTGGAGTTAAGATTAATAATATTAAATGATGGGGGCCCAAGATATCATCCCCATGGATATTAAAAATCTCATCTATGATAATTATAGATCATGTTGATTTGGGGAATATTTTCTGGATTATTATGATGCACTTTTCATTTATGTGGAGAATTAGGTTGGTATGTTTTCTTAATTATATTCCTAGAAAAGGTGGGGCTTGTTTTCTAGCCAAGTTTAGAATCTTCATGGTTGTTTTGTGTTGTTTCTTAGGGTCCAATGACTTGTAGATGAGAAGTTACAGACAAAATTGTAGGTCCATAATGCATGGTGATAGAAATAAATTGGAGCCCACATCATATGAAAAATGGAGCTCCTGGACAAGGAAGAGATTTGAGATGAAGTTTTTGGGGGGTAGAATTATGCACTATATCGAGAAACTCCATGGTCACGAACCTAGGGCTACTCGACACTTCATCAAATAATGGAATAATGTCACCCTTGAAATGTTTGGGGGTGAATTTGTGGTGGGTGAGAGCGTCATTGTTGATGTCACATGGATGCTAATGGAAGGAAGAAATTTTTACAAAGACAGGAAAGATTCAAAGGAAGCCCTAGATTTTTTTTTTGGAAGAATGAGAGGGAGAAATTCCGTCGCACGATTGATGGTGGTTACAATCTTGAGGACCTAAACTCTCTATGGGCGGATGTGACCGAAGTTATTATGATGTACATTACCCTGGATGGGTGCTACAAAAATATTTTTACTCATCATTTCACTATTCTCAACCATTTTAGGCATGATAGGTGCATTTCAATTTTGTTTTACTTGCTATCATCTTTGTATAATTGTGTTAATACTCACCTAAAGAATTAGAGTTGCCCTATTCTCCATTAGAATTTGATTCTACTGATTGTCAAACATGCCAAATCCCTTGAGATAAAGCCCCATCCCTCGGCCTTTAGAAAGAAAAATATCCACTATATCAAAAATGTTCATTGCCACTACATTGATGAGTCATCAGAGTCTATAACCTCTAATGAAGATGCTTTCCACTTGGGAGCCTGTATAAAGAAATCTTCTTCTATGTGTAAAGGTTTCATTCCTGAAAAAGATGTGTCTGATAAGGATGATTTTTACTATGCCCCCTTAGATGAGTTTGTTCCTAATTCCTATAGCCCGAGCTCTACTAAAAAAGGTAAAGGCCCAATGCCTCCTACCTCAAAAGGAAATAATAGGATTTTTGAGTTGGGCTCCGCCTCTGGCGTGAAAAGAAAAACCCCTCCCTAAGAGAATCCTCAAGGAATTAAAGTGCCCAAGAACAAAGTGGCTCAAAACACCATTGGGATTTTTTGGGATCAACAAAATTTGGACTTTCATATTGAAATCCTAGTCGAGCGGGACAAGGCTATCCCTATGGGTAAAGATACAGGCTCCTCTGTAGTGGATTCTGGGGCTGGAGAAATTATGGTGAAAGCTTCTATGGAAGGTCAAACTAGTTTTTTTCAATTGGGCAGTCACAATGATCTTTGGTTTGAAAAGTGGGGTCAATTACCTTACTACGGGACAAAATACCTTGAACTCCCCTTCCTCGGACAACACAAACAACTTGCTTGCGCTTAGTCAAAAATTGGTGACAAATGACAAAGCCATGAAGAAAAAATAATAAACTTGGAGGTGGCTATGTATAGGGTTAATGAGAAGCTAAGAGCATTCATTGTAGTGAGTGGAAATACCATGACCAATATCGTGGAGGGCATTCAGAGGCTAAATAAAAAGGCTCAATCTCTTAATTTTTCCCCTTCGACCACACATGCCACCCCCTCAATTTTGGTTTGTGACAAAGGAAATGTGAAGCAGCCCATTCAGGAAGGTGAGACCCAAACTAATCAGGGACCTTTAGCTTGCACTCGAAGGAAGGATAAATATAAGAAGGTTAAAGTGAGTTATATGGAGGAGCTAGATAATATCAATAGGTTTTTGGTTGAGAAAAATATTAAGACTATTCAAATATTTAACGAAATTGTTCAATATTTGGGTTTTTAGACTTTATTTTCTTCTATTTTGGTTTCTACTGGCTCGTTGTGGCTTCACTTTTGGTTTGTCTTTAAAGACTATTTCTTTTTGTATGGGTTTTGGGTCCCTATAATTTTTAACCTATTTTACACTAATCAAAAATAAATTTTCACATGTACATAAATTACCAATGTCCATAAGAATCACCTAACAAATTTCTTTGTTACCAATAAAAACTTTGAGCATGATAAAATGGTAGAGATACAATTTTACAAGACAATACAATAAGTAAACCTTGACAAACTAGGCTAAAAACAATTGAAAAGAAGAAAAAATCTTAAACAACATGTGCATAATATTTTCTATAGATATATGCAAGATATTCTCTTCTATTTAAATTGATAATTTTAGAAATAAAATAAAATAAAATGAACCCATTGATTCATTTAATAACTGTAGTTTAGCATTCCATATAAGATATAGATAATCTATTCTATTTTTTAACCTCGAAACCAACCAATACTATTACCCCTTTTACATCTACAACATTGTACCCTTGAAAAATAAGTTAAAATAGTATAAAGTAATCAAAGCCTAATTTCTTAAAAAAATAGTGAAGTCCACTATACAAGTATTATGACACAAACCTTGCATCACCTTGTAAAATGAAGTTTTCCTCCACAAATTTGATCAACATAAATATTGACAATCTCACTAAGCTTAATAAAATGTCATTGTATTAAAGATATATATTTACTAATTGCAGGTAACTAATGCATCGGTTAGATTCTATTTGTTTAATAAGCTGGCCAATCATTTTGTGATATTTAAGAATATTTCTTTGCATATGTATAGTTTGATTTTTCTCATATTTTTATAATAAGGAATATGTTATTTATTTGTGATTCTATTCGTAGCTTTCATTGCATAATTCATTTTATTTTCCATAAATACATTGAATTAGAAAAAATCTAAAGAAAGCTTTTTTCATTTATCTGCCATAAGTATAAAACAACTTGCATTACTATAAGTGTTAAGTACAAAATCCAAAATCCAAAATTCAATGAAACATTTGTTCTATAAAATTATGTACTCATTTAATGCCACTGAATGAGTATTGGCAAACTCGACTTCATTTCTATTTCAATTTGTTCCCTCTTATTATGTATCATTCCCTTGCAACACAGAGAACAACGATGAGAACATTGGTGGCAAATATTGGTGACAATATTTTTGGCTCGGTGATAGGATTGTGTTAGAAATCTCTGTCTGAAAATTAAAAATATTTGTTCAAGCAACAGACTTCTCAAACTTATTAGAGCATTCATATTCTACCATTGTTAGTTATTGTTGGTGATTGTTAGTTATTCTATTCTACTTGATGGGCTCTTTCTCCTTAAAAACCCCACTTTGGTACTCCGGTTCACAGAATTATCCTCCCAGCTCATCTCTAATCTCTCTCTGCAATGACAAGATAGTAGTTAGCATAGCGTCCTAGACAGTTGCAATAGTTGTAAATCACTAACAAAGATATTTAAATTTTAATTGTTGCAAATCCAATTGAAACTATTTTTAGGGGTTTATTTACTATATTGAGTTGTAGTTAATCTAGAAAGATCCAAATTAGAACATTGTTAATCTAATACACTTATGGATTAGCTATTTGATACTCTAGTCTTATCTGTTTTTGGCAAAAATTGCGTTTGAATCCTATCAAGGATAAATTCATGGTCTAGACTCGTAGATTAGCCTTTGTGTGTTATTTTCTTTAGATGTTTTCTTTGTAGCTATTACAACTATACAAATATCTTGACTACTTTTCGTAGCCCATCCAAGCCCTTACCAATTTGTACTAATTTTTTTGAAACCTCCATGACACTATTTGGTTTTTGACATAGCAGGTAAAGAGCTTTGGAGACGCACAACAAATTTGGATGCATCAATTATTGTTCACTACTCATAATAACATTTGCATTCAAACAATTACCTACCATTTCAATTTCACAATTACAAAATGACAAGCTTATAATAAAATGGCAATTAACAAAAGCCACAAGCCCTACAAGTGGAAACATATCAATGTATAGTGCACAGTAAAGCTTGTGACATTGAGAATTTGCTAAATTGCAATGGACCATTTCTTAGACTGCCTTGCAAGATGCGACACAGAGACAATCCACTCATTCACCTTCTAAATTATGTGCTAAAATGCAATGGACCATTTCTTAAATTATGTGCTAAAATGCAATGGACCATTTCTTAGTCTGCCTTGCAAGATACGACACAGAGGCAATCCACTCATTCACCTTCTAAATTGACTCTGAAAGCTTGTTTCAAATGCATCATATTCGAGACCTTCATTCTTTTATGGATGTCGCTAGGATTCATTATTTGACATAAAAACTAACCAAACGGTATAAAGTCTCATTTGCCACGTACCTTCTATTTCTTTGCCTCAGAGAAAAAATTCATTGCAATAATCAAATGCTCTCTATCTTCCCGCCAATCCTCTACTTTTTCTTTTCTCCTCTATGTTCCACATTTCTAACTCTTTGTAGGAATGCAAGCTATGCATCTCTCGTTAATATAGGGGAAGAGCACCAATAGATAACATAGTTCCAATAATTATTGTCATGTTGACCCCCCAATAGCCATCAAAGTGAAAACACCATTAATAAATATGTTTTGTACCAATAGCCGATCATTTTTTGTAATTAATTGGTCCATTTGTGCACAACTATTGGAACATTTGTCCCATTTGTGTAGCACTATTGGAACATTTGTGCACCAGTATTGGGACATTTATCAACAAGTACTAGCGATTTTGAGTTGACAGTTACTGGAACATCTTTAATTAGGTATCAGGTGACACTTTGAAATGTGTACTTTTTGACCTTTGTGCGCGTGCATCGTTACTACCCAGAAGCCAGATCAATAGCTATAAGCAGTTAAGTCGCATATGAAAACAACTTAAAAAAAATCAAAATCCGATGTACCATTTAAGCTCTGTGGATGCACGTAATTAGCTATGACGGCTACTAGTACTCATCCCCTTATGACATTTTATAAAGTTTTTGACAAATCCACGAAAAAACTATGATAAATCCGAAGAGTGTTTTGAAGTAGGGGAAAGGACCTAGTAGTCGTGCACCCTAACTTCACGCTTCTCAAAATCCTACTTGGAAATTTCGAATCACTTCGATTTTTTTACAACAGCTTACTTGGCAAGTCCCCTGCTTATAACTAAGGTTTCAGGGCCACATCATCAAATATGATGCCACATCAGCATGCTTTTTGCCAAGGTGTCCAAAACAGCGCCAAAAAAAAGTGAGACCAATAGGCGTGCAAAAGAGACCCCAATAGTTGTGCAGCCGATGTGGCATCACCTGATTGGTTACTTTTTACAATATTAGTACATTTCTTAACAACTATTGGTACAGTTCCTAACAACTGTTGGTACATTTCCTAACAAAAATTGATATTTTTTGTTTCAAACAATAGGTTTTATTTGTTCAATTTTTGGAACAAAAGGTATCAACAACCCTCACAACAATTGGAACATGCTCAACTACTGGATCCTTTCCCCTACCATATTTTCTGTGAAGATTAGCGTGTATCATTCTAAATTATAATTTTAAAAGCTGGTGTGCAGTGCTATCTAGGTAGTGATATTTATATCCAACACGTATTGTACTGTGTACCAGCTGTTCATTAGTAAAAAGACTCGCTTTAAAGTGGATCAAATACGGAAATCTGAGATCTGTGATTGCACTGCCAGGCTGTTGCAAGTTGATCTGTATCTCTACCAAACCCCTTTTATTAAATACATGCTTTGTGCGTCACTAAGTTGATAATGGCAGTAAATGCGCAAATGAAGATGAGTTGGCGTGATATCAGTGAGGACAAACTTCTTCATTACAGCACGCCTTGCGTTTAAGTATTTCTTAATGCAATTAATCCTTTTAGATAGCTAGCAAGTCCAGTCATTTGTCTCACCGTGTCTCCTTTTCATATACTCCAGGAGGTAAGAGTTATGGCTCCTAAGAAAAATGGACGGAGTCTAAACGATCTCCCAGATTGTTTGCTGATATTCATTCTTGGTAAAGTTTCTTTGCAGCAAGCAGTGCGATGTTCTGTCATCTCCCATCGAACTTTTAGAGTTTGACACCTCCTCTTCCACCTATGAGATAAGTGACGAGGTCTATGAGAATAGTGACAAGATTTCTGAGTGGATTCACCGTGCTGCTCTGAAAGATGTGAGAGAGATTAGAATGGCAGATGATTTTGCTGTAGTCGAAGTTCCTAAATCCATTTTTCTATGCCACAGCCTTAGGTCTTTGGCTCTAACGAATTCCTTTCTCACAAGCATTCCCGACTGTTTTGGTGGCTTCGCTGGCATGACAACACTCAATTTTTATAACGCGGAGCTGAATGACAAGACGGTTGAGTTGATGTTGGAATTATGTCCAGCTTTGGAGAATTTAATCTTTAGTGATTGCTATGGACTAAAGAAATTGAAGATATGTTCCAACAGTCTTATTTCTCTCAATCTTTCAGACACTGAGATTGAAACAATCTCAGCGAATTGCCCTCGATTGATAAGGTTTACATTAATAAAAGTGTTGGGTAATACTGCTGAAATGGAATTCTACTTGCCAGCATGTTCAAGTCTATGTACAGACGTTGCACAACTTGAAGCATTTACAACTCTTAAATCGCTTACGAAAATTATTTTCTTGAACTTGACTTCTAAGAGCGATGTAAAAATTCTCAGTGAATTTCCTGATTTAGAACAAATGTGCATGGGCATCCCTGATTTTTCTGCATGGGTAAGTATTTTATGCCCTCTGTTATTGCAAATGTTATATTTATAGAGCTTTTATCTTAAATGACACACATTAAATAACATTAAATAACATATTAAGTTTAGAAAATGTACAACATAGTAAGTTTAGAAAATGTTAGCTTAAAAATAAAAAATTTGAGTGAGATTTAAAGTGTCTGCTCAAAAACTGAATTATGACATTTATATCGAAGGCCTTAGTAATTTTGTATTGTAGTCGATTGGAATGTTGGAACGGCATTTCTGGTATATTACCATTCTTTTTCTTTTATTTTCTCCTGACTCCAAAGTACTGATATTTTCGTTTGGAATGCAGCGTTTCTCTCGTTCGTGGTACGGTGCAATTTCCCAAATATCAGCAACATTTTCTGTCGAAAGGCTAAAGCGGGTTCATCTGAATATGACCGAATTTTATAATCCTGCACCTCTAATTACCTATCTACTTGGAGTAGCACCTGCAATGAAAAGTTTATTAGTTTCCCGGAAGAAAGGATTCAACGGCACTAACGCTCTGCAGTTTGTCAAATGGCTGCTGAATCTTCAGCGAGAACATACAGAAACCAAATTTTCCCTATCACGGGAAGCATTGAAGGAAGTAAGATGCCTCAACTGCGATCTTTAGAAATTGTGTTGAAGTCGAACATGGAATTTTTGTGGCATCGACGGAGGTTTTGTTTAACGTTTGTATTTTGATTAGTTTTGCCTGTTGGAAGGTTTAATGATGTTATTAAACGTTGAAAGTTAGCCTGTATGCGTCAAATTTTTTACATGAATTTAATTAGCGAACAATAAATTTTAATGGGTTCAGCGAAACATCTCTGTAATATTTAATTCGGACAATTTTACCTTGTTGTAATCGTAATTTCAGTTTGATCTTTCCATTCAGTATTTTCGCCATTGCATTTTCGTTCTTCAATTAGTCATTTGTTGTTTTTATCGAAAACAAATTTTTATTTATTTTTAAATAGTTTACAGTAATTTTAACTTAAAATTTAAATAAATATTTATTGATAAAGAAAATTTGAAGAAAATATATTTGTATTGTCAAAAATATTTAAGATATTTTGTGTAAGTATCTTTTCACTTATGAAATTTAAAATTGATACTGTCATAATCATATGTTTTATATATAGGAGCCAAATTTAAATTTCTGTAAGAGTAATCTCTAACACTTTTTAAGTATTGTTTTACATCTCTTTCATCTGTTTGGTCTTGGGTTGTGAGATTGTGGAGGGCAGTTTGATTTTCTTAGATTAAGGTTCCTTTGGGAACATACTCTCCTTGGTGGCAGATCGTTCTATAATATTGTAGCCTCTAAAATGGTCAACCATTTTATAATATTGTAGCCTCTAAAATGGTTGTGGATTGTTGAGGTGAATGTACTATAACAATTCATTGTCTTATATTGATCAATCTATCAATTGATTTTGTGTAAGTTTTCATTTTATTATTTTAAATAATTTTTGTTCTTTATTGATCGACCTATCAATTGATTTTGTATAAGTTTTATCAAATTGTTGCATGTAAATGTTTGGTTATGTTAAAGTTAGTGTATGTAAAATTTTAAGTCTTTTTAATATATTAACTTTAAAAAATTATATTTAATTTTTTTTATATAAATGGTTTATTATGTTATAGCTAATGTATAAATTGTAAAATGTAGATTTAAATCATTTTTAATTTTTTTAATAAATTTTATATAATTTGATTATTTAATATATGTTATATTAAATTGTTTTAAGAGTTTAGGTGAAGTTTGGCATTATTATTTCAAACATAAATGATTTGAATATGGAAAGTGAGAGTAAAAGTATTAGTACAATCTTAAGGATTTTAAAATCTAAAATATCAAATGACAATGGGATCATTAAAATACATCTCAAAATTATTTTAGACTTATAGGATAAAATGGGTGGTCATATTCTTTTTGCATTAGGCTCAAAGGTCTTTAGGGAAATTTTCTCACCTTTCATTAACACAAGAAACATAAAGATGGATGATTCATGTAACATAACATGGGGATAGGCGAAGCTTATATTCACTTGGATATTATTTTGGATTTAGAGTGGAATTTTGCAAGGGTGGTTCACTATGTTGGTTCAAACCAGTAGTTAATTTGGTTGGAAATAAAAAAAGATGGCATGCCTAGAGGTTACTCTAAGATTCATTTTTTTTTTGTTTAAACATCTAGAGTTATCTTCAATGCTGAAAGAATTGTGGAAGGCCAAATTTAAAGGATGATCTAGATAGTGTTTAAAGGGTGTTAGGAGATATTAAAGGACAAGGTCACTCTTTAAAATATGATTGTATTACTTACATTTTTTAGAGTAGGTGGAAGCTAAGGGAAACTTGGAAACTTTGACAAGGAGATGTTGTATGGATTTAGAAATGAAAAAAGATGTAAGGAAAGTACCTTGATGGCATGAACACCTTTCTCATCATGGAAGAGATATATTGGATACCAAGACACAGGGATAAATCATTGAAGGAGGGTGATCAAAACACCAAATACTTTCTCCTCTCCACAAACTTCAAAAGCTAAGTCAAAATTGAGAGAATTGTTCTCGTCTTTAGAAGCGAGGTGATTTAAATAGCAACCATGTGCAGGGAAGGAGTTTAGTACATTAAAAGTTGCTGGGAAAAGATCTAGAGTGAACCCAAGATACTCAAAACCCTTTTTTGGTAATATATCATAGCCAATCAAGTAGAATAAAAATGATGAGCTATGAAAAGCTTCACTATGGAGGAAATCAAGGTTGCTACCTTCTCACTTAGGTCCATGAAACCTTGAGGTCTAAATGGTTTTTAAGCTATTTTTTATTAGAAGTTCTAGGAAATTGTGAGATTTGATGTCTTGAAAGTTATGAAGAAGTTTTATTCTAAAAAATCATTATTGAGGAATGAGATTTTACATTTTTTGGCATACATTCCTATAGTTCGAAATCTAGAATACTTTGATATATTTAGTTTGAATAATATTTGGTAAATAAAGTGGATTCCTCAAAGGAAGGCATGCACTTGATGTAATTATCATTATCCATGAAATAGTGAATTCTATCAAACATAGTACTTGAAAGATATTATCCTTATTAAACTCAATATGAATAAGGGATACAACAACTTCATGTTAAAAAATTCTCTTAACCATAAAGGAATGCAAGAGAAAAGGTATATAAGGGTTTTTAGTCTATGGGACACATCATTGGTTATGAGAGTGACTTGTCTAAGTGGGGTAAAAATATGCCTAGTGACCTTGGTGAACATGGCATTGAGGTATGTGACAATGGATGATCATATCTAAGAGATAAACATTTGGTATGGAAGTAATATTAAATTAATAAGTTATAAGTGGTAATAAACTATTGCCTATGATACTATGGGGATGAGTAATGTTGAGAGGAGTAATGCTAGGCACTGGATGGATCCTAGAAGTAGAAGTACAAGTAGGTCCATTATTCATTATAGATGATATATTATTGGTATTCGGACTTCTCACACAAATTCTCTGGTCCATATAAATTATCAACTAAAAAATGATTATACATATCCATTAGTTGTTAAATATTTTATACACTAGTCAAATTGACCAACTCATGTAAAATATTGTGTCTAGAAGAGCACCATGATTATTATATTTATTATTCTCATTAGTAGAATTAAAATATAATAATCTTTCCTTATTTCATGCAATTTCAATGACTAGATAAGAACTTGTTCATTGTGGAAGAATATGATCCCAAGTATCTCATGCTACAGATAAAGCCAAAAGTCACACTTTCATACTAGAAAACTAGATCTATTAATGACACATCAAATCTAAAAGTAAAACCTTAGTATGATAACCAAGAATGGGTAGGGTAGGTTATCTAAATAAAGGTAAAAATCCCTAATTTAAATTATATTACAATGTAACAATAATCATTGATCCAAAAATTAAGGAGTTTCAACTATGAAAATAAAATAAAAATATTAAAAAATGTATAATTAAATACATTTATTATATACAAAACCTTAGAGAGAAGATTTTTTCATGTAATATCCACTTATTTCCCCAAAATTATAAAGGAAAATAAACTTTCCCTATGAGTTAACAAAAATATAAATTGGCTTCTAGATTAAATTAGTTTATCTAGGACTAATAATAATATATTTTATAATAGCTAGTAAGGAACATAAATATGCAGGGTAATACTTAGATCTATACTTAGATCTATGATCAACAAGCATGGGATAATAACCAAAATTATGGAATTATACTAGTATGTACTTAGAAAATGATGTCTAAATCAATCTCTTAGATTCTATATTGATCTTGGATTGTATCAAGGGTTGACTATAAAATTATTAGTTAATACTGAACACCATTAAACCTCTTCATTATAGATAAAAATAAAACTATGATTATCCTAATTAGTATTATCTATTTTGCTGATACTTTAGGAATATTCTATTTCTTTAACTGAATTGGAGAAAAATGTTAGGAATTAATCTTTACTTGGTAAAGTTAATTTATTTTTATTTTTTACTTGTAGGAATATTCCTAAGAAATCTCTACAAGTCTGTTGTCTTATTTGAGTTCTCACAACTCATTTTATTTATTTCAAATATGTGAAATATTATATTTCCTCCTATGAGGATTGTGATACTTTGCACACACATAGGATGATAGATAACATCCTTAGACTTGAGAGTTACATTTGCAACATCACTCTCACCTCTATATAAACTAACTCTCTCTTTCTCTCATTTTATTTTCTTAGGCTTTATGCCATCTTCATAATCATGGGGTGTTTTATTTGTTTTTCCCCCTTACAAATCTTGTGTCTCCTTCTTGGATTATGGTGAGCTTGCTCTTGGTTTTGGCTTCTCATTTTTATGGTAATACTCTACCTTCAAACAATTGCTCATTGTTTAGTTCCTTCTTAGTACTCCATGTTAGTTTCTTGTTTAAATATTAAACTTTTTCTTTTTTTTAATAAAAGTTTTCTATTTTTTAATTTATTTAAAATCTCTTCTTTCAACTTTATTCTTATAGGTTTGCATTTGAATTTTTAATTTAAATTTATTTTGTTTTATTAAACTTTTCTTTCTAATTCTTATATGAATGTCTTTTTAATTTTTTTAATTTTTTTAAAGTTTTAAATAGAACAAAGGTTCCTTTTATTAGCAAGTTGTCATTTTAGTGTTTCAATGAGAGAGCTTTCATATTAAGTTTCTTTTCAAGTCTTAATAAAAAAATATTAATTTTTTTTAAAACAAAAGAGGTGGATTATTTTTATTTTTATTTTTTTTGAATTTTTCAAACTTGTTTCAACAACAGAAATAGTTTTTTTTTATTATTTATTTTCTAGCTAAGCTATTGTTCAAAATTTTGAAATAATCTCAATTTTAAGAAGTAAAAATATGTGTCATTTGTGCTAAATTATAATTTGTTAAGTATTATGAGTTTTCTCCTTGATGAGTATTATTATTAATGTTTAGCATGAAATTCTATCAATATTACCTTGTTGCAAAATTTCTAATATGGGATTATTCCATCTCAATTTGTATGCACTTTGATGCATGTTTTGGTAAGTTGTGTAGGAAGCCTTTTTTCTTCAACGTTAACAATGATGGGCAACTCAGTTGCACCTCATTCATAGTAACCTTTATTCGGACCCATGGAGAATACCTCCATCCAAATCATGCACTCAATGAGGACCATCCATTCAACCAAAAAAAATTTCAATCTTGTCTGTTCGTTTGAGTCTCAAGTTTTCTATAAATTGAGACTTCTTTCATCAATCAAATCATCTAACTTTCATGCATTTTTACTCTGTCGAATTATCATCTAAATTTCATGCATTTTTTCGTCGTTGAATTATCATCTAACTTTCATGCATTTTTACTTTGACGAATTATCATCTAGTCTTAAGCATTTTCATTATATCGAATTGTCTAGTGATAATATAATTTTTATTGTTATTTTGTCAAAATTCATTTACTCATCTAGTAGTTATCATCATCATTTTGTTAAAAAAATCACTTTCCTTGTAAATCTTGCATATTATATCCATGCTTTCATTTCATATTTTGCACTTGCACGATGATAGAAACATACTAGAATTAGAGATGAAATGAGAAGCAATGAAGTTTAACGAAAGAAGCATGCAAGGATAGTTTGCATCACTAAGTTTTATTTCAGTTATTTCGGTGGTCAGATTAGGATAGATTACTATGATTGATTTTTTTTGTTTTTAACGTAATTAGATCCAATTCATGCTTTGGTTTTCTCATTTAACCTCGATCTAATTCTGTGATCTACACTTTGAATATGGAAAGTGAGAGTAAAAGTATTAGCACAAATTTAAGAATTTTAAAAATCAAATTATCAAATGAAAATAGGATCATTAAAAAATATTTCATTACTACTTTAGACATGTGAAATAAAATAGGTGATTCTTTTTTCGTTAGGCTCAAAGTCATTTAGTACTTTTATCTCATGTGTAGTTAAGTGTAGTACCCCTACCCTGTTCAAACCCTTTTTTACTTTGTTGATCGAGGTTGACTTTTCAATGGCTTACGTGGATGGTTGATTTATTGTGATTGTGATGCGTTATTCTAGTATTATGCTTTGGAGTGTAATTGGTGAATATGATTGTGCATTATTTCACATTGAGGAATAGATATTGAATATACGTTATTGCTTATTGATGAGTACTTGTAAACTTGACTTCTGCATTGTACTTTATAAATGATGAAATGTCAAGTTTATATATGTTTTACTAACGATGGACTAACACATTTGATTCACGTACAAGTTGCTTTATGTGTATGTTATCATGTTTTGTGAAAGTGTATGGGGTGTGAGGAGGATATTTTTCGTCACTCATTTCAGTGAGACATAGAACGTCAGGATTCTCCTTCACCAGTGTGTTTATTGTGTTTGTGTCTATGTCTTTATGTGTGTGTGTGTGTGTGTGTGTGTGTGTGTGTGTGTGTGTGTGTGTGGTTTTGTGATGCAAGAATTTGTAGGTACAAGGTACCGACTCCACCTGGATCCACAGGTCTGAGTGTACCTAATTAACCTAATGGAAGTGGAGGAGGTCGTTCTAAGGCCCTAATGTCGTCCCTATCCTTGCTCGTTATGAGCGTCATCAGTATTTTGTCTACCCTGTTGGTTTGCCAAGTAGGCCACTTTTCCGATGTTGGTATGTGGGTCATGTCCTTATTTTGTTTAAGTTGATTTTGGCGTGTTATGCGTTTTGTGTATTTAAATATTCTCTTCTTGAGTATTTAATGAGTAATTAATGTGTCGTGTTGATTAAAGAGAATTAAGAATAAACTACATTAGAATCATTTTTGTGGTTAATTAGTTAATCGATTATTTTTAATTGTCTAGTTACAGTGAATGTTGGATTATTAGTGAAAACGTAAAGGAAATATGCTATAATGTAAGTTAGATGATTGGAATTCTATCTTTAATTAAATCAATTTTTATTTTATTTTATTGGTAATTTTGCAGTATATTGATTCAGAAAAAACCATTAAGGTAACCTTAATTAAATCATTATTGTAATGTAATTGAATGTGTGAATTTGAATGAAGTATAGTAATGTAATTGTTATCTCGTGCAATGTATAAACAATCATTGATTAGTGTGATTAAGAATTCTAATGGTGAAATGTATTTCTTAAATGGATTAATTGACCTTAAGAAATGTATAGTTTATTAAGTAATTCACGTTGGGAAACCCTTTAGGAGTTTGTGTTAAGTCTTCTGCATTTGCAACTTCTATTGTAATGGTTGTCTTTTATGTAATGTGTTCTAATTATTAAAAAACTAAATTTGCACTCTTTTCAAGTGTTTGTAGTTGTTTCCTTTAGGGTTTCTTGGCGAGGCATTACACTTGGTTTCAAAGCCAAGGTTTACAAACACTGGGATCTCTAGTGTAACTTGTGCCCTTAGTGTGGTGGGCGATATATAGTCTTTTTGTTGTATGTTTGTCTCTCTGATGTATGTTTGTGATTAATGCTTTGGATCTTGAAGATCTTAAATGTATGTGCTCTATTTATGTAACTCACTCTTTCTGAAAACCCTAAACGAAACATGTGTAATCAGTTCTTGCTCTTCTTAATTGATGAATAGTGGTTGTTGTGTGATTATATGTGTGTTGTTTTCTTGTAAGATGTTTAGGTCTACAATTATTCTCATTTTCAGATATAATTGGATGTACCTTCTTAACTGATATTATACTATTTAGATTAGCTTAATAGGTTGAATAATGTATTATCTTAAGTCTGAAAGAATGATCGTGCACTTGCGTTATACTTGTAAATGTACTTAGTGTTGTAATGGTAATAGCTTGTAGAGAAAATGTTGGGTGCGTATTCATAAAGGATTAAATGTATTTCTTCCTCCTCTCTAGAAATTAAAATATATGTATGTTGTGTTTTCCTGAAACACTTATTTGAACCTTGGAGAAGTTAGGATGTACTTGAATGTTAGAAGATATCTTGGATGGGTAAAGGATTATGTTATAGTGGTATATGAGAGTATTGGATGTGTTTTCCTTAAAGATTTCATTGTGTGTTTTATATGACCAGCTCGAATAATGACCTGTAAGAATAGTACAATAATGTAATTGCAGTTGGCATATCAAATTGAATTTGTGTAAACAGGATGTGTAAATGTAGAACAAGTTTGGTGTTTGAGTGTGTAATTTGTAATTGGAATATGGTGTTAAAGGGATTTCGTTTTGAAAAAAAAAAGTTTAATGTTATTGGATTTATAAATTAGTTTTTGGATTTTGAAACTTAATATATATATATATATATATATATATATATATATATATATATATATAAACACACACACACACACACACACATATATATAATTAGTATTTTGAAAATTAGTTATATGAAATTAAATGTTAAATTTGATTGGTGATAATTGTAGATGATTTTGTGAAAACAAAGGCTATATGAGTAACCCTCGATTATGTTTAGTCGATATGATTTTTAATTGGAAAGATTTATTTTTAATTTAAATAATGATTTTTGCTCTCCAATGTATTTAATGGTTATTTTCATTATTAGAAATTTTGAATGCAAATAAGATTTTTGGGTTATAGCCAAATTGGCTTAAATTGGAAAAGAGATATATTTGTTTAAATGGTGGCTTAATTAGCTTAAGAGTTGTTGCAATTCTTTTTAAGGGTGTATAGTTTTAAATCAAGTTTTGAGCAAGTTCATTTGGATGTATGTTTACGTAGTCCCTTTTTATGTGTTATACTCTGTTGTGGATTTTCTTAAGTGAAAGAGCCAGTTATTGAAATAGCTACAATTATAAAATGTTAGTTTTAATTATATTTTGAGTAATCATTATGATTCCTTAACATGGATGAATTTAGAGTGCAAGTGTATTTGTTTGAGTTTTTACTCTGCTTGGTAGATTTTTGGTGCTGATTTGTAAGAGTCATTTTCATGTCATGATGGCATGTTGTTGTATGTAAGTCTATCGTGCAAGTGGATTTGGTAGAGTTTTGGGTTGTGGTTGTAATTGCTTTAGTTTGGTTGTGGTCTTGTTTTGTGAATAGACCAGTTGTTCGTTTCACACCTCCAATGGTTTAAACTTGGTAGAAGGTTTGTTTGATCAAGTTGTTCTTCAATTTTTTTCTTTTGAACTCCTTATGTTAGTTGGCTTTTGTGATTTGCCTTGGGGTCCTTTGGAGGTTGTGTAGTTTCATAAGGAAGAGTGGCTTTTGAGTGGGGGTCATGCCCAAAGAGGTTAGCAGGATAACCCATCGAAAGTTGCTTTAAGTAAGCAATAACTAAATTAATTAACTAGGTTTGGTTTTCAAACACTAATCAAGATTAATTGTGCCCCACTCATGGTTGAGTGCTAGTACAGACTCAGGATGCAGTGGGAAGGCCTGGAATTGTAAACCAACTACCTTGTCTTCATGAAAGGTTTGTTGGGTCTGCATGAGACATGGATTGTGGTCAGGGGTTCGAGAGAGGCTACCGGGGTAACCCAGGATGGGGGACGGGGCCTATGGAGGCCTTCCAGGGTAACCCATACTAGCTATGCGATGACACTCTTCCCTTATGTTCACTAGTGTGTAGTCATGTGTTGGTTTTACTTGGATCACTCTTGTGAGAGTCATATTTGTATGCTTATGTCTTGTATGAGTGCCTGATGTATATGTGAGACCATGTGATGTTTTGTGGTGGCTTGCTTGAGGGCATTAGTACTATCTCCTAGCACGGAGGGGTGGTTCCTTTTTGGGCCACATGGTCGAGTGATAGTGCCACTTTCCATTAGGTATTTTGTCTATGTCTTCTTGCGATGGAATAGCTTCATAGGTGCTCTATATGTTTCTCTTGGAATTCATTTCATTCCATTTTACCAATTGGAACCTCTTTCATATGCCTCAGATCATTTTTGTATCTCTTAGACCCTTATGTGGTCAGTTGTATTATATGATATATGTATGCCTTTGTTGGATTTTGCCAAGATCAAGAAGTCATTGAAATGTACAAGATAGAGACATAATATGGGACAAGAATAAACTGTATTCTCATCAATAGAAAAATGATCAACAATCAACTGGATTATCTAGTTGTTACATACAATGTAGATGAGCCTGCTTATATAGGCAAGGCTAGGGATATGTATGAGCATACAAATATGACATGTGGCTCAATAAGAAACAAGGGTAGGTAGGAAATAGGTGTGGGTAGGTAGGAGAAATAATATAATAGTCCACATGAGGTGGATCACCCACTGAATGTGGAGTGTAACAACAAAATCAACACCATAAAAGGTGGAATTTCTCCTACACACACTATCCCAATGTGGCACAAACACCCAAGTGTCTCATATCCAAACTACTATGAAATGCATTATCCTAAGTAAACTTAAGTAAGTGTAATAATATCCATGATGAATAATTATTTACACCAACACCCCCCCTTAAGTGCAACTTAGGGGAATGCACTTAAGTCTACAATGCAACTAAGCAATGCAAGATGGGTCCCGGCTACGAGGCCATGTTAGGTACCCATGCACAAATGCAAATGCATGCAAACCAATGCAATGAAACCTCTCACAAAGTGGGGAAAGAGAGAAAAACCCAATGGGAAAAAACCCTCCCCCAAAAGAGAGATGAAAGCTATACAAGAGAACTCTCATAGAAGAATGTGAGGAACAAAACCCCATGTGAGGAAAAGGTCCCCCCCATACGAGAGAAGAAGAGAAGTCAAACTGTGATCATCCCTCAATGAAGAATCTGCACCAAAGATAGAAGCTCGATGTATGAAGAAACTGCTCCACGAACGTCGAACAACATTCCTCCCCTTAGGAAGAAACAAAACCAAAGGTGTATCCATGAAGTCTCCCCAATCATGAAGGGAAGATGTATGAAGAAAACTCATGATGAAGGGAATCTCTGAAAACTGCTCAAGTGTCCCCATGTCGATGCTGAAAGATACCCCTTCCAAAGATGGTAAACTGTGCCATACTGCTGAAAAAGGAACTCCAACATCTAGTGAAGATGGATGTAGAACAATATCCAAAGACTCATGTGTCTCCTCAAAGAGTAAAGAGACCTCCTCCAACTGCTGTACATAAGTATCCACAATCATGTCAACCTCGAAAGAATGATCATGTAGAGAATGAACAAGAGGGTCAGAGTGTGCCCTCGCAACAATCGAAGAAGGATCATCTTCATCAAAGAGAAGATGAATGTCATCAATGATGTCTCCCAAATCTGCAAAGTAGGATTCCACAAACAAACCTGCAATGTCTGTCATGTAATCATCCCATGAATCTGAAGCTGGAAGACAATGTATATCCTGCTGCACTGAATCACATGAAGGCAAAACTGTCGCACTATCTGCATCATCAGGTGCAATAGGTGATGTGATATCAATATGAGGAGATGAAATACAAGACTCAAGAACGGGGTTACATGTGAGAATCCCCAAATTCAAGTGTCCAAAGTTCTCCTCAAAATCTGAATCATCACAATAAGTGTGATCATAATGTGTAGAATCATCAAATGTGAAATCATCATCATCAACAAAATCTGAAAAGGAGTATAACCAAGATGCATGATCAACCACCCCAGTTGCAATGATAGCTCTAGTCTCCATGTCTCTAATAAAAACTGAGTCAGGTGTGAACTCCACAACTCTCTTAGTTGCGCCATGTGTGATTTGATAGATAGAAAGGAGATTGTTTGTCAAGTGGGGTACACACAACACATCATTGAAGGAGTTATCCCCAATGTCAATAGATCCTTTCCCAATCACATCCATGTATGTATGATTGCCCATCAAAATCTGTGGCATGGTGCAAGGCTCAAATGTAGAGAACATAGACTGTGAAGATGCCATATGATGAGAAGCCCCTGAATCTAGAAGCCATCTCTTTGAAGTATGATTTGTTGTAGCACATAGAGCTTGTCCTTTTCTTGTTCCAAAAGAGTGAGTTTTTCCACTTGTAGAAGCCATGAATGCTTGCCCTTTTCCTTTTGAATGTGAGGAAGTGGAAGTTGATGAATCATCCTTCTTGTAGACTTTAGGCAAATCAATGTTATGCTTTTTGATGATATGTGTAAGTTCATCAATCTTCTTAGTATGGCAACGATGTTCCTCATGACCAATCTTTTTACAATAAGTACAAGTAGGTCTCTCTCTCTTTGGTGAATTATCTTTCTTGGAAGAAGATGAATCTCCTTGTTGTGGAGAAGATGATGCTTTGTCTTTAGGCTTTGATTGCCATTTCTTCTTGTTTGAGTTGTCCTTTCCTTGATTTTGTTTGTTCCCTTGATTTGCTACTAATGCTTGAGACTTAGAAGAAGCCTTAAGAATGCCCATGCTTATCAACTTAGTTTGTTCCATCATCAACATTTCATTGAAAGCATCAAATGTAGGCATTTTGTAGCTTGAACCCATTGTCATCCTATGAGTTTGGAAACTAGAAACAAATGCTGCATATTCTTGTGGAAGCTTCCCTATCAAGTTGAATATCAATTGAGTATCCTTTTTATCAATGCCACAATCTTTGAGTTGTGCCCTCAACTCATTTGCCTTAGTGACATAATCTTGTATAGTATCAAAGTTCTTGGTATCTAACATGGTGAGATCACTATCAATTTGATATCCCCTAATCTCATCAACTTGACCATACAAGTCTTGAAACTTTTGCCAAGCATCCTTGATTAGAGTGCATTTCTCAATATGAAAAATGAGATCCTTTGATACATACTTTCTTAAGGTACCAATTGCCATGATATTTTTAGTGAGCCAATCTAAGTGACCAACTGGATCAGCCTTAGGATTAGCTAGAGCAACAATAGTTCCATCAATGTAATGAGTGAGTCCTTTTTCCATAAGTTTACTCCATGCATCAATTTTCCAAGTAGCATAATTATGTGGAGTTAAGAGAGGAAACTTAGAAGAACCCATAGCAGCAAAAAGGAAAGAACACAAGAGCACAAAAGCACTAGAGACACCCCCCAAATTCAATCAATCAAATTACCCCCCCAAAAGTGATGATTTTGGCACTTTATACTTAGTGCGATTACAATGAGCCACTTGCAAAACAAGGCAAAGTGGGCTTATGATGCAAATTTTACAACTTCTCAAATGAGATACAAGAGACTTCAATCAATAGTGCAATGAATCTAACTGAGATTCAAGCAAATATGCAAGTACCAAGAGAGCCAAAAATGGCCAAGATCTGAAAGTACAATTTCTACTGACAATGACATCAATCTGATAGCATCATGTGAAATTAGACGAAAAAATACGCACTTTCAAAAAAAATGGCACCTAAAAAGGAGGTCGGATGACCCCAAACGAAGCCTCTGAAGTTGCAAAAACTGGGATTACTCAGGGACAGTCACCAAAAACTGCATTTTCTGAAAAATCCGTGCATCAAAATCAAAAAATTCTTTCACCACTGTGGAGAGCACGAAATTCTAGCCCATTTCAAAAAAAATTGCACCCAAAAAGGAGCAAAAATGAGCAAGTTATGGCCATTTGAAGTTGAACTGCAAAATCAAAAATGCAAATGAGAGGGGGTCAAAAAAAATTTCAAACCCTGCTGATGTGGCGCTGACATCAGCAAAACACTGTGTTAAATTTGACGGCCGTATGACCGTCGCCAAAACTTCGCTGCCTGGCTGACTGGACGTCCGTACCGTACGGACAGATGACTCAGGCGCTGACTGTACCGTCCGTACTGTACGGAATAGTCGATGTGGCAGCGTGACTGGGCGTACGGTTTTCTGCGTGGCTGTGCTGACGTGGGATCCGTACGGTACGGAAAAAGCTGATGTGTCAGTCCACGGGCCACGGGCCTCCTGCCACGTGGCGAGCGTGGATTCGCCTGTCTTTGTCCGCATGGCGGGAGGTGGCGGGAGGCGCGGGATCCGCTGCGGGAGGCGGCGGAAGGTCACGCGGGAAGTGGTCGGCGTCGGAGGCCGCAGCGAGCGGCGAGAAGCTGCGCCGGAGGAGGAGCCTTGGTCGGAGCGGAGAACGCAGCGCTGGCCGAGGTGGAGACGGGACGGAGCTGGGCGCTGCGGGCGGCGGGAGGCAAGGACGCGGGAAGCGGCACCGACGGTTGTGCGGGATCCGGCCGGCGGCGTTGGAGCGGTTGCGGTGTTCGTGCGGGCGGAGCCAAGCAGCAGCCGGTGGTGCAAGCAGCAGCCGGTGGTGCGAGCAGCGGCAGTGACCGGACCCGGAGCGCGCAGTGGGAGGACGGCCGACGAAGCGAGGACAAACAGGTACGTACTGTCTGACAGACCTGCAACCTGCAGGTCACGGTCGGCACGGGGGGGGGTCTGCGGACCCCCCAAAATTTGATTTTTCTTTTTTTTTTTTAATTTCTTTTTCAAATTTTTTGATTTTTTTTCAAATTTTCAATTTTTTTTTTTGATTTTTGATTTTTCAAAACATTTCTGAAAAATGAAAAAAGAATTTTTTTTTTTTGAAAAAAATAATGAATATTCGAAAAATTCGTACGATAAGCAAAATTGGGGAAAAAAAATTTCCTCACCAAAATAGGCCAACTTTATAACCAAAATTCATGGAAACGACCTTCTGGACGCAATGGCGAGGTCGGATCTGGTCTAGGACGCCTCCAAATGACGATGCTCCTCAGATCTGCCTCTTGACGTCACAACAATGCCTCTTCAAGACGAATCAATGAGACTCCAATAGCTCTGATACCATGTTGGATTTTGCCAAGATCAAGAAGTCATTGAAATGTACAAGATAGAGACATAATATGGGACAAGAATAAACTATATTCTCATCAATAGAAAAATGATCAACAATCAACTGGATTATCTAGTTGTTACATACAATGTAGATGAGCCTGCTTATATAGGCAAGGCTAGGGATATGTATGAGCATACAAATATGACATGTGGCTCAATAAGAAACAAGGGTAGGTAGGAAATAGGTGTGGGTAGGTAGGAGAAATAATATAATAGTCCACATGAGGTGGATCACCCACTGAATGTGGAGTGTAACAACAAAATCAACACCATAAAAGGTGGAATTTCTCCTACACACACTATCCCAATGTGGCACAAACACCCAAGTGTCTCATATCCAAACTACTATGAAATGCATTATCCTAAGTAAACTTAAGTAAGTGTAATAATATCCATGATGAATAATTATTTACACCAACAGCCTTCATGGCAATTGTAATTGATGTAATCATTATGTAATTTATATGTGACTTGATGTAATAATTAGTAATGTGGAAGGTGATGGTTGAATTAATTTAGAAGAATAACATTAATCAGATTAATTAAATAATTAGATAATTATTTAACTAATAGGATAAATAATTAGTGTGTAATCAATGAGACATTTTTAGGTGTCTACACTTGCCCCTCTCTGATACAATGTCCAAACGACATTGTTTCAAAGAAAACAAAATATTTCTGCCCCAATATGCCTCGACGATATTAGAGTATAATGCCCCCTCAAGAGATTGTTTGTATATTAAAGCCATGAATGATCTCTCGAAAGAAGAAGAATGTTAGATGAAAGATGAAGAATGATTAACTTGATGACAAGAATGAGTTTGAATGGATAGAAGAGATGGTTGGAATTATTTGTAGATTGATTGATTGATTGATCGATAAGATTGATAGGATTGATAGGATAGAGATCAAGTCTGGTTGCAAGAAGGAGACAACCTATATAAGACAAAGATGATCAAAACTTTTGGTTTCGGTAAAGATACATCCTGTATAAGATGAAAATAGATGATCGTGTATGTTTTTAGGAAGGATAAATCTAGTATAAGACAAATGATAGATGAAATATGATGGAAGATGAAGATATTATGAAAGTGAAGAATGATTAGTAAGAAGTGGAGAATGTTAGGAAATAGAATTGATTAATATATTGAATATTTGATGTGAGGAAATGATTTGAGATGGAATTAAGAAAGATTAGAGATGAATTAAGGATCAAAAATGATATAACCATGACTTCTTGTGCCTTTATTTTTTAACGCAACATAATTCATTATTGAGCCTTATTATGTATCAATGGAGCTTTGCACATCAGGGTATAAGGAACCAAGATGTAAAGATATGTCATTGCAGAAACAAACACAATAGCCAAGGAGTGAACCCTCCATTCTTGGAATAATGCTAGGGGTTGAGGTATGTGTGGTAGCCACAAGCATAGATATCCCTAACTTTAATTTTTTCATAGGATACTTGCCGAATGAACATACCAATTACAGAGACCCATTGGAACTATTGCCTCATAACTTCATTGGTTCATACCACAAACAACAAACAAACAAATAAAAAGATCATGCCCATCACAACTCCTCTAGTCACTTGTGGACATCCTTGAGTAGCATAGTAACATGATTGATCACCAATTGATAAAAAGATAAAGAATCGAGTAGGAAAAAATCCAGTAGCCATACTAATTTGTGTCTTTGTGTGATTGCTTGATGTGATGGTTGATAATGTCTGGTCTTAGAAAGTTGGAGACCCCATTTAAAAAGTTGATCTATCTGATTTTGAGTGTATCCTCTTTTGTTTAAGAAAAGATAATGATCACATTGATATGGATATTGATACGATTGATAAGACAGTTTTATCAGTTTTGTTGCAATTTTTTTATAAGATAGTTATATCCTTTGTTGAACTTCATACGAAGTATTTGTTGGTTATATTCTAGGGTGCTTGATTCTTGCGAGACATTTTATTGCAATTTTTTATTGTTTTTCTATTTTTTCTTGTTTTCGATTAGCTTTGATGTTTTTTTTTTTCTCCAGGATTGTATTTGAATGTTTTTGTTTTTTCAATGTTTTGGGTTGATTTCTTCAGGACCATTTTTTAATGTTTTTGATATTTTCTCCTTTTGTAAATGTTTTTGGATTTTTTATTTTTCAATTTGTTTGGATTTTCAAATTTTGTCGATGTTTTTTCCAATTTTTTAGGAATTTATCTGATTTTTAGGATTTTTGCTTTTTTTATTTTTTCACGACTTTATCTGATTTTTAGGATTTTTTCAGCTATGCCCCTAGTATACAGACCCGTATGACTTGATGGCTAACAAAATTCTCCTGAAGACAATGAATTTAGGCACGACCTATGCTAATGCAGTATGAAGATGAAATTGCATTTTTTAAGGATGATTGCATGCATTTTTCACTTTGTAATGCATTAATTGGATTAAATGTGAAAAATTTCAGAGATAATAGTTCAATCCGTTCTCAGAAGACCTTAGACCATCCAACTTAACACACTATGTAACCAAAATTTATAAATGGAGATGTGAAAAAATTCCCCACCTATTCTTGGGACTTTGATCTTCTTTTGTCCATGTGTGTGCCATTGAATTTATTCCGACTTATAACCATTAAAGAGCCTTGGAATCCTATGTGACTAGCTACGTGAGTTATTCTGACTTCAAAAGCATCATGGATAGAGCCTCGCTGCTAGTCGAATGTCTATAGGCCCAATGAGGTTATACATTGTAATCTCTCAAATATTGAGCTCCATTGCTAGTAGGCGTCCATAGCTCTAATGGAGTTACTTGCATGTTCCCTTAGTCAAGATTTTATTGCACTTGTATGCATGATATTTCAATTATATATCATTTCTCTTTTTCCTTGATATTTTGATATGGATTTTGGCATAGCATCTTTTCTTTCATTTTCTTGCCTTGACTTGCAAGTAATGAAACCTACCTGGGTATGACGATTACAACAACACTGAAGTAGAATTTTGCATTTTTCACTAGCCACATGACCAACTAGGTATTTGTAATGACTTAGAACATTTGATTAATGTGTGAGATATAGCAATTGATAGATTTTTGGTATTAAGACTCAATAATGAAACTTCTATCCAACCATGGATAAAGCTTAATCACAAGATGACATTGAAGATAAATGACCTAAGACTTCCTAAAACTTCATGTACCAGAATCTAGGAAATGAGACCACCTTTTCTCCTTTCAGTGCAGACAAGTGAATGACTCAGACAATCTCTTTGTTTTATTGATGCAACTATATGCGCAAGTAGAGACAATATGCTATGAAGATTGCTGATGTGATGCATTTAGGAAAAAAACTATATGAGATGCAATGCTTTAAAGAAAATGATATGCAAGTGCAGAAGGTAAAGACTAAATTAACCCACCCCTTAGATGTAATATCTTTTTAGGTGCATGTTGTTCATAGGATCGAGGAGTTTTGTGTAGGTATTTCATTGGTCTGTGTTTGAAGAGTTGGATAAACCTTTCTTTTTTTATACGATATTCAGCTAGGTGTATTTCATGTACAGTTTCTCCTATAGCCTCATTATTTTCAAACCAATCTAGTTGTGGTAGATCTTCTTGCCCCCAGTCTTTCAAGTGCGGGTGTGTGAGACAAATATTTATATCACATTAAAGAATTGTTGATATTATGCAATCCTGATTATCAAAGTGGATTTTCAAGGAATTTTGATCTATTTTCTTATCTTCATAAGTGATTATCATCTACTGGTGGGAGATGCTCATAAGATCTATCAATGTCTCCTATGCTGCTATTGTGAAGAGATAGGAATTCATAGTCATGTAAATTAGTTGTTGATCCTATTTTGGTTATTGAGATATTACTCATTCCTTGGGTAAGATATTTTGGTCATGTAGTTGTGACATTAGCGGATGTTATGTTTGTTTTTGTTGATGCACTTGAAGAGGATGATGAATCCAACTAGGAGTTGATCTCATTAGCTAGTGCTATGATTCTTTTTATCACTACATTGGCATTTGATGATGGTGAACATATAATTGTTGACAAGTTGCATTGTGTAGTACGTGTGGATTGGTGATTTCATTGATAAGGAGTTCATGAACAACCTGTGTAGAGGCATTAGGATCATGAGGGGGACTAGGAGAAATGGTAGGTTCATTTGGTGAGTGGGATTCTTGTAAGGGATATGGAGGATTATGATATGGAGATGAATGGATGGAGAGATCTTGATAAGGATTTGGAGAAATAATGGGATCTTTTTTAGGACATGAAGGTGAAGGGATACTTTGATCTTGAATTGGAAGGGATTATTAGGAAAGATGAAAGGGATGTCCTGATCTCTTTCTTAGGAGGTGGATGTTGGATGGGACTTGAAAGGACACTTTGTTCTTGAGATAAAAGGGTGTTATTATGAATGGAATAGAAAAGAACGAGGGGATAATCATAAGATTCTTGATCGGTGGGATCTTGATCAAAAATTTGGGTAGGATGGAAGGGTTTTTTTTAATCTTGATTTGTTTATTTCTTCTAATTTTGGATTATCCTCTTAACACAGGGAGGGAGTTGGGATATGAATGGGAGATTTTTGGAAGGTTTCACAACTTTGGCTTGATGAGAAAGGATTTTGAATGAGACTCCCTAAAGTGGGTTTTCTTGGAAATAGAATACATGGCAACATTGGATCTTGAATTTTTGAAGCATGGAAAAAACTAGCATCATGACTTGGATTATATTGGATTTGTATTATGGATAGCCCTTGGGAGATTATGTTATTGGATAGAGATGGTGTTGATTGTTCTTGTGTGACTTCAGGGGAAGATGAAATAATGGATAGATATAGTTGAGTTGGAATTTGGTTGAAAGAGGTTTGATTTTGGTAGAAAATTGTTTTAATGTTGGGTTGATCTGATTGATATGATTGATATGTTGGGTTGAAAGAATGAAGGTTGGTATTTTTGAATGGTCTCACAAGAGAAGGAATGTTGGCATGATAATGATTCCCTTTTTATTAGAGGTATCGTGGTTGTCACTTCCCTCATCGTTTTTCCTAACAAATCCCTATGGTTGTTAGGACTAGTCATGTCTCTCATTTGTCATTGAAAAGTCTTAATTTCTTGAGCTAAAATTTCTATGGATGATGATGGAATACAAATGGAAGGGATGAATTCTTCACCTTCCCTACAAAATGCATAACGACATTCCATGATGTTTTCTTGATTGGTTTAGATTGAGATCGAAAATGTTTAAGACTATGATGATGATTAATTTGTATATGACCTTGATACTTGGATATGGAGACACAAGAGGGGAAATAATGAGATTGGAAGATGAGATGATAAAAATACATATGTGAGTTTTGAGTCCTTGTTTTGATATTTGTTGTTGTAAGTTTGTTCTGATGAGGACAATTTATATGGACCTAAGATCAAAACATATAAGATGTTTTCTCTATTTCTCTGAAAGTGGCAATTTTGTTGGTTGTTGTTGATATTGGATGTTGTAATATTTTTCCTTTGAGCTCTCAAATTATGTTTGTCGTTGGAAGATTTTAAAAAAAAACTTGATTGTGTTTAACAATTTTTTTAACTTTGTTTTCGCTATGTTTCAGATGTTTGATAGTTGAAAATATTGCATAAGACACAACATAAAATAAGAAAACAGTTTGAATTAATCCAAAAAGAGTTGTTTAAAGGATGTTTTCAAATCCTAATGGTTGTTGGGGTCTTTTAAAACCTCATTTGTTTTCGATAAATTTTGGCCATATAATCACAAAATAGTCAGACTCTTCTAGGGTCAAAAGGTCACGAATAATACCATAGCCCACATATTGATACTTCATCAACTCAAACAACCATGTCACACCCTAAGGTGTGCCCATTTTTTTGCCTTTTTCTAGAAGTTGAACCAAAGAGAATTGCTCCTCAATTGGATTGTTTTCTTGGGAGATGTATGGTGGGTGCCTTGGGGGTGGATTATTCCCCACCCTCACACTGTGATATTACAAGTGTCTATATACTGACTCAGCGTGGCCGCTAATTCTTAAATCTTTTTAGTAAAGGTAACGTTTGAGTGGTCATAATAAGTAGCATTTTCCACTCCGTTAAAGGAGGTCTCCCAGTTTGTAGAGGTTACACTTTACAAATTCTCACGTATCATATATGCACTAAGGGAGGCATAACAATTGTTATGACAACATGTAACACTTGTCGCTTGCAAATTTCTTCACAAACGCATTTATTTATAGTGGCTTGAATTTATTGGCTTTAGTTGTTGCCACTTATGTCGTTCCCTCTCACTTGGCCTTATGGGCTACTTGAGAGGAAGGCCTACTAAAGGTTTTATCCTATCAAACAAAAAATGATAGAAAACATAAATGGTGAGTCTGACTTTTTTGTCACCTAATTAAGTGTAGAGCATAAACTATCACTTCGAGACATAGAAAACAAGGTCGTACTTTTTAATCCTTCATTGCAATGTTGTCTAAGAGCCATTTGAGATGTTGCTCCAACATACATGATGTTCTTTTTAATCCCACATAGCAATGATGAATGTTCTTTTTAACCTCAATGATCTCCAATAAATAAAGTTTGTGTCATTTATTTTAGATAATACAAAAGGAAATGTGTTCTAATAAAGGTCCAACGATACCTGCAAAACCTATTAAAATGTTAGTTGACATTGTGGACTTGCAAGCCTAAATTCTTCCTTGGGTTACAAAAATCTGTTTCATTGTCTATTATTGCTCTGTTTAAAAAAACAGAACATGAAAAATACCAGAAGATTAGAAAGGAACTGAGAAAAGATAGAACAAATAAATCAGATATAAAAGAACGAATCACAACTCTAAATCTAATCAAAATTAACTCCTAAATGACAATGAAATAAAGATGCAAGAATTGAATAAATAAAGCTAACCAAACTCTTGATTCTGCATCGTGGCTTCCATTGCTCTTCTCCAGATCATGTGGTAGGTGGCTCTCAAGTATTGCACTGAGATTCCTACATATGATTGACAATTGTTTTGAAGATAATGATTCTATTGAAATGAAGGAAAGAGGTTGAATTTATAGATTTTTGAGACAGATTGGGTGAGAAATTGAACTGAAGTGCTAATTGATAGTTGAACTGATTTGATTGATCTGTTAAGTGGATTGATTGGAGAGATAACTCAATTGATTGTAGAGAAGACTTATTAGATTGAATAGTCAGAAGAAAAGGTGATTTGGAGTGAAAAGAGGAGATTGGAGAGGTTAACTAATTAGTTAACTAATTTGAACAATCAGACATGATTTTCAACATGTGTTGTGGGATTTTAAATTAAAATTCAATTTCATCTTATTTGAATTTGACTTTTGATTTTTGAATGATGAAATTGAAATGCACATTAATTTTGTAGAATTTTGCCAAGATCAAGGGCACAATGAAAAGAATAAAAGAGACAATAGAATGACAAGAACAAACTGTATTCTCATCAATATGCAAAATGATCAACTGGATTAACCAATACAATGAATATAGGCCTACTTATATAGGCAAGGCCATATGGATGTATGAGCACACAAATATGACATGTGGCTCAATGAGAAACAAGGGTAGGTAAGAAATACTAAGGGTAGGTAGGAGAAATAATATAATATTCCACAAGGGGTGGATGACCCACTGAATGTGGAGTGTAACAACAAAATAAGACCACAAAAGGTGGAATTTCTCCTACAAGTTATATCCCTATGTGCACACTTCCCTAAGTGTCTCAAATCCAAACTACAAAGAGATGCATTATCCTAAGTCAACTTAAGTAAGTGTAATAATATCCAAAATGAATATTTATTTACACCAACACCCCCCCTTAAGTGCAACTTAGGGGAATGAAGACGCAAGTCAACAATGCAAGATGGGTCCCGACTACTAGGCCATGATAGGTACCCATGTACAATATGCAAATGCAAGCAAAACTATGCAATGCAATCTCTCACAAACGGAGAAAGGGAGAAAACCCAGTGGGAAAAAACTCCCCCCCCAAAAGAGAGATGAATGTACAAAAGACTCTCAAAGAAGAAGGACAAAACCTCAAAGAGGAAAAAGTCCCCCCCATAAGAGAGGAAGGAGAAGTCAGCCGATCCCCCCTAATGACACATCTCGCACCCCCAAGAGAGCTCGCAACTGCTGGAACTTACTCTTGGTGAAAGGTTTGGTGAATATGTCAGCAACCTGCTCTACTGTAGGACAATACTACAAATCAATGACCTGCTCCTGGATGAGCTCTTGGATATAGTGCATATGAATCTTGATGTGTTTGGTCCGCTGGTGTTGGACCGAGTTCTTCGAGATTGCAATAGCACTCTGATTGTCGCAATGTAGAACTGTCGGCTGTGGAGTGGTGAAACCAAACTTTGTGAGGATCTGCTGGAGCAAATGGTCTCAGTCGCTACGTTAACAACGCCTCAATACTCAGCCTCAGTCGAAGAGAGAGCAATAGCATGTTGTTTCTTGCTCTGCCAACAAATGGGGCCTAAACCAAGGTGAAAACTGTAACGAGAAGTAGACTTACGATCAACTAGATCACCAGCCCAATCAGAGTCTGTGTAACCAACCAAGTGAAGTCCTGTGCCTGCTGCATAGTGAATCCCATAGTGATGTGCACCCTGGATGTAATGAAGGATGCATTTGGCGGCTTTCCAATGAAGCTCATGTGGTTCCTGCATGAAGCGGGAAACCATGCTAACTGTAAATGAAATATCAGGGCGTGTATGAGTCAAGTAGATGAGACTACCCACAAGCTGACGATACAAAGTGGCATCAACTGATGGAGAAGAACACTGAGCCTCAAGCTTGACTCCTGAAAGAAAGGGAGTCGGGGTAGGCTTACAATCAGCCATATGAAAGCGTGCAAGTAGATCAAGAGCATACTTGGGTTGTGATAGTGTAATCCTGGAAAGTGACTATGAAATCTCTATCCCGAGAAAGTAGTGCAAAAGACCCAAGTCAGTCATAGCAAATCTGTCATGCAAAGCGGATTTGACTCTGCTAATGATGGATGAAGTACTCCCTATAATGATCAAGTCATCAACATAGAGCACAAGTATCAAGTGAGAGTCATCCTGTCACAAAATGTAGACATTCGGATCGGAATGACACCTGGTGAAACCTGCGGAGAGAAGAAAGGAATCCATCTTGGCATACCAAGCCCTGGGGGCCTGCTTAAGGCCATAGAGAGATTTCCTTAGTCTGCAAACCAAGGAAGTATCCTGGATGAAACCCTGTGGCTGCTCCATATAAATCTCCTCATCAAGATCACCATGAAGAAAAACACTTTTCACATCCATCTGATGTACAGCCCAACCATGAGTTGCAACAATAGTAAGTGTCAAACAAATGGAGTTCATCTTGGCTACGGGTGCAAAGGTCTCAGTATAGTCAACACCTGCAACCTGAGAGAAACCTTTCGCTACAAGCTGAGCCTTATACTTATCCACACTACCATCCGCTGCAAACTTGGTCTGATAGATCCACTTACATCGAACCATCTTTCTCCCCTTAGGGAGATGGACTAGATCCCATGTATTGTTCCTCATCAAGGAACTATACTCTTCCTCCATAGCTTGGTCCCACTTAGGAACCCTTGATGCTTCCCTAAATGTTTGTGGATCGGAAGCGGTAGCAATGCATGCATGTGGAAGATCCTGATGTTGTGATCGAGTTCTTCGTGTATCTGAAGGATCCCCAACAAGAGAACCCGCGGACTCAAGTGTCTGTCGAGCCCAACGAGGTCTAGGTGGAGGTGGAGAATTAGGCTCCTTAACTACAAGTGGACCCTGCGGAGGTGTAACCCTACGAGTCAGAGTTGAGGGAGTCTCATCATCTGAATCACTAACATCACTATCCACAATGGAGGAAGGTGGAGGAGGTAGAGAGGCTAAGCTAGGAGAGCTTTCCTCAAAGTGAACACTCCTCTCAATGAATACCTCATGTGTCTCTGGATCCATCAATCTTTATGCCTTAACACCCTCAGGATATCCAACAAATATGCAAGGCTAACTCTGAGGTTCTAATGCCTTGCGTTTCTGCGGAGGTATGTGAGCCCATGTTGGACACCCAAAGATCTAAAATGTCTCACAATCGGTTTCCTACCAGCCCAAGCTTCAAAAGGAGTAATACCTTGCAAAGCTTTGTGCGGAACCCGATTCTGGATGTGTGTGGCACAACTGATAGCTTCTGCCCAAAAGGTGAGAGCAAGAGAACATGCATGTATCATATAGCTAGCCATTTCTTTAAGAGTTCTATTCTTGCGTTCTGCAACCCCATTCTGCTGTGGAGTGCATGCAACAGAATGCTGAAGATCAATCCCCTCAAATGTACAAAAATCCTCAAGTCTTTTGTTCACATATTCCCTTCCATTATCTGTGCGAAGAATCTTGATCACTTTCCCTGATTGCTTCTCCACACGAGTCTTGAAGTCCTGAAATCTATCAAATACTTCACTCTTATGAATGAGAAAGTAGACCCAAGTGAAGTGGGAGTAGTCATCAATGAAGGTGAGAACACAGCGGGCCTTACTAAATGAAGGTGTTGGAAATGGATTTGCTACATCGCTGTGAACAAGTTGAAGAACTTCCAAAGCTCTCCAAGTTTTCCCTTTATCAAACTTCTCTTCGGGATGCTTGCCCATGGAACAACCTGAACATACACCCTCTGAAAAATTGATTCGAGGTAGACCTGTGACCATGTCTTTAGTGCTTAGCTACTGAAGATAGCGGTAGTTGAGGTGACCAAACCGCTCATGCCATAGCTTACTTTCTGAATTTGAATGAGTAAGCAAGGCCCTAGAAGGTGAACTCGGCACAAAGTGGGAGAATGAATAAAGCCTTGAGTTGTCATTGACTTGTCCCACTGCTACCAAGGCACCATCATCAAGTTCTTTTACCACAACTGAATCTGGTGTAAACTCAACCTTTTTCCCATTCCCATAGTGAGTGATTTGGTAGATGGAGAGAAGGTTGGTAGACAAGTTAGGAACATAGAGAACATTCTCAAATGTTCCATCATCCATGTCAACTGAACCTTTCCCTTCAACCTCTACTTGTGTGTCATCACCTATGTAAATGTGAGGTACCTTAGATGGCTCCAATGAAGAAAACTGCTCTTTTGTAGAACCCATGTGATATGAGGCACCCGAGTCAAGTATCCATTGCTGTGAAGAACCTATTATAGCCACAAATGCTTGCCCTTTTCCTTTAGACTGTGAGGAAGAAGAAGGAGATGAATCCTTCTTTGTGTAGGTGGATGGCAAGTTGATGTTGTTTTTCTTAAGTAGATTAGTTAACTCATCAACTTGCTTTGCGTGGCATCGATGCTCATCATGACCATACTTCTTGCAATATGCACAAGTTGGTTTATCCTTCTTAGGTGGTGTCCCCTTCTTGGAAGAGGATGAAAAATCACCTTGTGATGGAGAGGATGATTGTCCTTTTTCCTGGTGTGGCTTAGACTTAGAGTGCTTCTTCTTCTTGTTGGAATCTTTGCCTTGACTTCCTTGATTCCCTTGATTAGCCACCAAAGCCTTGGACTTTGAAGACTTGAGAAACCCCATGTTCAACAACTTAGATTGTTCTAATATCAACATTTCTGTGAAAGCATCAAATGAAGGCATAACATAAGAACTCCCCACTGTCAAATGATGAGTTTGGAAGCTAGACACAAATGCTGCATATTCTGGTGCAAGCTTATCCAACAAGTTGAATATCAATTGAGCATCCTTTTTGTCAATTCCACAATCCTTAAGCTTTACTCTTAGCTCATTTGCTTTGTTGACATAATCTTGGATTGTATCAAAACTCTTGGGATCCAAGTTGGTGAGCTCATTGTCAATCTGATAGCCTCTGATTTCATCAACTTGTCCATACAATTTCTGAAACATATCCCAAGCCTCTTTGATTGTTTTACACTTCTCAATGTGAAAAATGAGGTCATCTGATACATACTTGCGTAAGGTTCCAAGAGCCATGCAATTCTTTGTGAGCCATTCTAATTGAGCATTTGGATCAGCCTTAGGATCAGGTGGTGTTGTTATTGTTCCATCTATGTAGTGTGTGAGGCCCTTTTCCATTAATTTACTCCATACTTTAATTTTCCATGATGCATAATTATGTGGAGTTAATGGTGGAAACTTATTAGGACTCATTGCAACAAGAATGGAAAGAGCACAAAGAGAGGCACAATCACACAAGACACCCCCCCAAATTCACTCAATCAAAGAACCCCCACAAAATGTGATGATTTTGGCACTTTATAAGTAGTGCGTATACAATGGGCCACTTGCAAAAAATGGCAAAGTGGACTTCTGATTTACAATTTTACAACTGCCTTAATAAGGCCAAAAGAGACTCAAACTGATAATGCAAGAGATCTAACTAAGATCTAAGCAATTTACAAGTACCTAATAGGCCAAATAAGACCAATATCTGAAAGTACAATTTCCACTCAAAATATCTAAAATCTGATCATAGATTATGAAAGTAGACAAAAAAAAAGCACTTTCAAAAAAAAAACGGCACCTAAAAAGGAGGTCGTATGAGCTCAAACGAGGCCTTTGAAGTTGCAGAATTGAGGATTGGACAGGTACAACTGAGAGAATCCAAAAATTCCAAAAAACCTATGCACCAAAATTAGAAAATAACCACACCACTACAAAGATCATGAAAATTTAGCCCATTTCAAAAAAAATTGCACCAAAAAAGGAGCAAAAATGAGCAAGATATGGCCTTTCAAAGTTGGACTGCAAAACTGAAAAGCTCAATGGAGAGGGGTCAAAAAATTTCCAAAAAGTGCTGATGTGGCGCTGATGTCAGCAATTCACTGTGTTAAATTTGACGGCTGTATGATTGTTGCAAAAACTTCGCCTCCTTGCTGACTAGGCATCCGTACTGTACAGACTGCTAACTGGGCAGATGACTGAGCTGTCGTACCATACGGATGGCTGACTGGGTGGTCTGTGTCAGCTCTACGTGGCAGATGACGTGGCAGATGACTGTGCGTATGGGTTTGTCCGCGGGCCAGTGGCCGCCTGCCACATGGCGGATGCGGGTCGCTGGTTTTGGTAGCCGACTGGGCGTCTGTGTGGAGGTCGGTGGCGGTGGCTGGGTGGACGAGTCGCGGCGTGGAGGAAGCTGGGAGGACGGGACGGCGGGCGGCGCGGGTCTCAACGATCTGCGGCGACAGCGCGACAGAGTACGGCCCTACAACCTGCGACACATGCACTGCGGGTACGGGGGGGTCTGCGGACCCCCAAACATAGCAAAGTATTTTTTTTTTTTGATTTTTTTGATTCACCTTTTGATTTTTTTGAAATTTTTTTATTTCAGAAAATAATTAATTTTTTTTTTTCGAAATCCGTACGATAATAGCCAAAATGGGGAAAAAAAATTTTCTCACCAAAATAGGTCGACTTTATAGTCAAAATTTATGGAAACGGCCTCCCGGATTCAACGGTGATGTCCAAATCGTTGTATGATGCCCCCAAAAAATGAAGATCCCCAAATCCGAAAATAGAAGCCTTCCACGATGTCTCCAAAAACCAATCAATGAAGCCCCAATAGCTCTGATACCATGTAGAATTTTGCCAAGATCAAGGGCACAATGAAAAGCATAAAAGAGACAATAGAATGACAAGAACAAACTGTATTCTCATCAATATGCAAAATGATCAACTCGATTAACCAATACAATGAATATAGGTTTGCTTATATAGGCAAGGCCATATGGATGTATGAGCACACAAATATGACATGTGGCTCAATGAGAAACAAGGGTAGGTAAGAAATACTAAGGGTAGGTAGGAGAAATAATATAATATTCCACAAGAGGTGGATGACCCACCGAATGTGGAGTGTAACAGCAAAATAAGACCACAAAAGGTGGAATTTCTCCTACAAGCTCTATCCCTATGTGCACACTTCCCTAAGTGTCTCAAATCCAAACTACGAAGAGATGCATTATCCTAAGTCAACTTAAGTAAGTGTAATAATATCCAAAATGAATATTTATTTACACCAACAAATTTGAAATTTGATGAAATTCAAATTTGGTGAAAAGCGAATTTGGGAGAAATAAAATTAGTTGAAAACTTCATTTGGGGATTTGGAGGAATTATAAATAGAATTAATTAAATAATAAATATTATTTAATTAAAGAATAAATCACAATTAATTAAATAGTTAATATTCAAGAAAGAGATTAAATGATGAATGTTAAAGGATATAAATTGAATAATTAGTAATGCGGAAGGTGATGATTGAATTAATTTAGAAGAATAAGATTAATTAGATTAATTAAAGAATTAAAGAATTATTTAACTAATAGGACAAATAATTAGTGTGTAATCAATGAGACATTTTTAGGTGTCTACGGTATTCATACCATGTACCAATGTGATGTATAATCATTAACTCATCCAAAAGAATACAAAAGATCTTTATATTATTTTTCTGAACATTCTAAGATATAATATTACTTAAAATATAATAATATCATAATGATAATATAATAATGAGAATAATGAAATATAATATATTCATTTTTATATGTGTACATTAGTAAAGATAATATAGTAATAAGATAGTATTAACTATAGTAAAATAATATCATTACCATAATCTTATACATTGTTGTGTTTTGGAAATTGTTTGGTTTGTACAATTTGTATCTATGTTTGTGTAGATTGGTGGGTTCATCCGTGAAAATAGATTTTGTTTTCCTTTCCATTTTTTGAGGCTACACACAGTTTTTTCCCTATGTTTGATCATTCAAGCGACTTTTCCCCTATTGTCTTAATGTTAATGTAAAGATGGATATGTATTAAATTGTTATGAGAGAGATGTAAAACTACAATGGCACCCACCCAGCTTTTTTTCTGTGTAATCTTAATAACTAGATAGTGGATAATTTAAAAATAAATTAAAGACTAAAATCTAAATTAAAAAACAACTTTCTATTTTTTTATTATTTACTAGGACTAGACAATAGATAATTAAAAAATAAGTTGAAGATTAAAATCTAAATTAAAAAACAACTTTCTATTATTAATATTTATTAAATACAAAAAATATAGATTTTTAATTCTAAACTAAAAAGCAACTTTGTATTATTGATGAAAAAAAAAGAAAAGCAACTTTGTATTATTATTAATTATTAAATGTAAAAAAATTATATTTTTACATTTAGATTTAGAAAAAAATTTAATTTAAAAAATTATGTTTTTAAATTTAGATTTGACACAAACTTTTTTTTTTATGCAAATCATTTCATATTTTATAATAAGACTTTTAAAATTATATTTTTAAAGCTAGATTTAAAAGAAACTTCTAATTTAAAAAATTATGTTTTAAAATCTAGATTGTGGTATTGATGTTTACTCGTATATATAGTTGTCTATATGAATCTTAAGAACAAATAAATAAAATGATTAAATAACATTGAATGTGGTATTCACATATGTTTATAAACATAGTTGTCTCACAAGAATGTTTATTATAAATAATTCAATACATAAGCATTTCCTCTAAATTTTGTACCCTCCAATAGATTATTTAAAGTATACTTTACTATGGGTGTAACCATTGCACCTATTAATTAAATCATAAGGGTTCTTTGCCTTGATTATTTTTTTGAGAGTACACAAAATCAAGGGCAATGCTCTTCAATCATACCAATTGCACTTAAAAAATTGTACATTGCTAAAGCACTTTTAGAACACCAATTGAAGAGGCATAGATGCAAAATATATCCGATTTATTTGTTTTGATTTTCATTTTTGTTATTCATGAATAAATATATCAAATTCTTTAGATACAAAGATATAACAATTTATCTTATAGACTTATACTTAAGCAACCCTAGACAAGAAGGGTAATGGTAGGAAGTTGGTCAAATTTGTAGAATGAGTATTGGCCCACAAGAATGACCTCATTATTTTGAAGTAATATTAATTGAATAGCCTATACGAAGCCAATCAAATCATGGACAACATTCTTCAATCATACCAATGCTCCTAAAAAATTGTACATTATTATCAATTGAAAAGGTGTAGATGCAAAACATATTCCATTTATTTCTTTGATTTTCATTTTTTCATTGATGAAAATGAATGCATCAAATTTTTAAAAATTTGTAGAATGAGTATTAGCCCACAAGAATGACCTCATTATTTTGAAGTAATATTAATTGAATAGCCTATACGAAGCCAATCAAATCATGGACAACATTCTTCAATCATACCAATGCTCCTAAAAAATTGTACATTATTATCAATTGAAAAGGTGTAGATGCAAAACATATTCCATTTATTTCTTTGATTTTCATTTTTTCATTGATGAAAATTAATGCATCAAAATTTTTCAAATTTGTAGAATGAGTATTAGCCCACAAGAATGACCTCATTATTTTGAAGTACTATTAATTGAATTGCCTATACGAAGCCAATCAAATCATGGACGACATTCTTCAATCATACCAATGCTCCTAAAAAATTGTACATTATTATCAATTGAAAAGGTGTAGATGCAAAACATATTCCATTTATTTCTTTGATTTTCATTTTTTCATTGATGAAAATGAATGCATCAAATTTTTTAAATACAAAAATATAACAACATATCTTATAAGCTTATATTTAATTAACCCTCAAGAAAAAACTATCTATTTTCTATACAAAACAACACTTAATAAAAAATACAAAATCTACAAATTATACTAGTTTGATCTTTCTTAATCTACCCCATTTTTGTATCGGAAATATCTCTGCCCCCTTTTTGTATCGGAAATATCTCTGCAATCAACAGGAAGGATACTAGACCAGAAGGTTAAATTGGTCAGATTTCCTAGCTCACAAGAATGACCTATATTGAGTGAGTAGGCTATTACAGCCAATCAGATAATGGTGGACAAAATTATTCTCTAACCGTTCGAAACGCTGGGTGCGCTGTGCCCAAAGACATGTACTTAGTGACTTATGCCAAACGCTATTGCACACTGGTAAGAATTCATCTCTGTAATAACTGCATTTGTGAAAATAATTGCTTTAAAGTGGCTTAAAAAAGTTTCATATGGACTCCCACTGTCTGTAATCGCACCCAAAGCTGTTCGAAGCTGATCACCGTATGCTTATTAAAATTGTGAACTCCTTTCTGTACTCTCATTAGTCATGTTTACGAAGTGTTGCCGTGTCTTTGTAATGGGCTTGGATGGTGGGCAAATATAAGGAGGTAGGCGTCTGTGGCAAATGGCCTGGCGTGGGCAGCATATTATCAAACATTCTCTGAAGGTTTTCGTAATTTGCCGTCTTTGAAGCTTGTAGGGTTTCATTCTAGGGCACGTATTCCTTGTTGGCAGGGCACTGTGTTTTGTTGCCGACATGCTGAATTTGGACGTGGCACGGGAAAACTAGTTAATGTGGCTTGCTTGTGCTTCCACTTTTTCTATGCATTTTTGTAGGGGCTCGTGCAAGGTTACATCTATTTCTACCACAAATTATTCAGATGCATTTTTTCTAACTACATGCGTTTAGTGAGTCAATATTTTGTTCTTCTCATCAATTAACTTGGCTGCAGTTGAATACGTATTTCAGGTAGCTTCACAGTTGTTTACCCATATCTGATTTTCGGGTAAATAATTTGTGCCAATCATTTTGCAAGCTTTTGGGGTAAATATTACATATTTTTGCCTCTTTAAGATAGTGGATTTTTTTATTGCTCTCTTCATCTTATGCATTGAGCAGGCGTGAACTTCACGCGGGGTTAAGTACTTTTATATATCAGAATTCTGCTTCTTTGCGGGAAAGTCCAGCCTGGTTATTGTTTCTTTAACATGATAGTGCAAAAGCTTAGAGGTAAGCATATGTGTGTTAAAAGCTCGTGAATGTCTTATTGAAGTGAAAATTGTATAGGTTCCCTCAAGTTCCAAAAATAACAATCCACGGGAAGGCACCAATTCTATTTCTTATAACCCAAAAGAAACATTATATTGTTAAGAAAACAAACATAAGATGCATTCTAGTACTTGTACAGAAGCATAAAAACTGGACTAAGAGGTGAAAACTTGGATTCTGTTTAAGTGTGTGCTTTATATCCAGCTTGTATATACCTTTCTTCTAAAGATGTCTTTGTGCAGACAGCAAATAGGTAAAAGGTTTAAATTTACAACATTATATTGTACATGTTAATGGATGTTTTTGCTATACATGTTAAATTTAATGTTGTTTTTTTTGGTGTGCCCTAGTCTTTTCCAACTTGCCTGCATAATGCATTGATAGATTTTCATACTCTATTCCAAGGCTATAGGACATCTATGCAAAAACATTGTGGAAGTGCTTTGGTAGATGTCCATGCTCTATTCCAAGACTGCTGTCCGGGCCAAGACATTGTAGACATCTATGCAAAATGTGGAAGCATAAACAAGGTATTGAACTGTTTGATGGAAAGCCTGAAAAAAATGTGGTCTTTTGTATGCCAACATTGCAATATATGCACAAAATGGATTTTCTAAAAAGGCTTTACAAACTCTTGACCAAATGCAATTGGAAGGTTTTCAGCCAAATTCAACAACTTTTCATGACATCCTGCCTGCAGTGCCAAAATTTGGGCTTTGGAATTGGATATTCATATGGAGATCTATCAATAGAAAAGGAATGCGTATCTTTGTCAAATGCTATATTTGCAACTACTCTAGTAGGCATTTATCAAATATCCGGAAGCATAGTTTGGGACATGAAGTTTGACAGCGTGTCAAAACAGAGTTGTGTATTTGCATTGTGATAATTATAGAAACAATTGCTAAATTGCCAAACTTGCTGGGCTTTACTCTTCTCAGTAGTATTCAGCCATTGATTTTAGGTGAAAAGCGATTCCAGGGGTTTTATTTAGCATTTGTGCCCTAAACTGTGAAATGCGATGTCTTTTCTCTAGTGCTTTTTCAATGTTTTTTTGTTGTTTGGTGTTATCCTCACATTATCCCTAAAATTGGCTAGTGTTAGTAAACATGCTCTACTTATTTACTGGCTGGGACAAATCGATAATAAAAATCTTTTACCTCCCCTGTTTTTAAAATGGAGGTTGTACTAACAGCTACAGTAAAATGTATTTTGCTAGCGCTTTTTCAATAGCTAGTTGTCTGAGGGATTTGTATCTTACTGCAGGAATGTATAGGTTGCTATGACTATAGTCACTGCAAATTTGTTTGACAGAGCTGACAGATGTCTGCTCCTTATGGTAAGTATATGACCAATTCTTTTCAATAATATTGACATTGATGTGCCAAGAGTTAAATAATTAATACTGGTGTTTAGTTGCTGCTTTTTGAAATTCAATATATTTCAAGTATTGCATAGAGAGGAATCTCAAGAAAATTGGAGGATTTACAGAAATATTGAAAATGGACGTTGCTTCTATAGATTGTAGAGCTTCAAGTATTAGGTTTGCATTTTAAATGGGATACTTCTCAAAAAGGCATATTGGTGTTTAGTTGCTACTTCTCAAAATTCAATATATTTTAAGTATTGCGTGGACTGGAATCTCAAGAAAATTGGAGGGTTTACAAAAGTATTGAAAATGGACATTACGTCTAGAGATTGTAGAGCTTCAAGTATTAGGTTTGCATTTTAAATTGAATATTTCTCAAAAAGGCATTTTTTAATCCTGTCATAATCACTTTAATATGTCACCCCTTCCTAGACATGAGGTGCCAACCCCGATAGGAAAAATGCCTTATAGGAGCAGGATAGATGCATTTGCACTTGAGCACTTTAGGAACATGAGAGAAAATTCAGTGATGCAATATCTATTTCAAGGTTTATTAGTGGCACTAAGAGTGTGTGGTTTGGCTGGGAAAAATGCCTTATAGGAGCAGGATAGATGCATTTGCACTTGAGCACTTTAGGAACATGAGAGAAAATTCAGTGATGCAATATCTATTTCAAGGTTTATTAGTGGCATTAAGAGTGTGTGGTTTGGCTGGATTATGCTTTTTTTGTAGTCCCTTTTACAACAGCCTCATTTAGTGATCATAGGCCCTGTTGCATTGAACCCCAATATTTGCACACACTTACTCCACTTCACCATATGGCACTCAGTGCAAGGATGATTTACATTTCATACTGTTCATTGTCATCATGGTCTCAGTCAAAACCATCCTAGTCTATAGCCACATTGGCATCAACCAATGAGCACAGCTAATTCATGACGAAAAGGCCAAATACCATTCATCAGAGCTCTGTACATAAAATTCTAGTTTTTGTTCAACTTATGACTATGCATGATTGGATGAGTTCATTACCATGTCATGCGGAATGACAAATATCAGAAATAGTTAAAATCCTTAAAATAATCCAGAGACAGGAAAAAAATTACACTTAATGCTAATTATAGTCTCAGTCATAACACTCAGCAAAATAAATCCATCTCCTTAGTTTTATCAGTGCACAGAAACTAAGTCTATCATTTGCGATTTATTTAAGATTAAATTTAGTATTAACTAAACTTAAATTGCTATGCTATAGTTAATGCATCGTGGAGTTTATTAAAGGAAATGATCGCCGGTGTAGAAGGATTGTGGCTCCACACAGGGGTCACGAGATTGTGACCCCCTGTAGAGGCACGATCCAATGAAACAAAAGATATATATGTGCTGCCCTCTCCATTGATAATATATTCGATAGGAGAAAACAATATACTGTGATCGGTAGTAAATATAATTGTTTGGTTTCATCTGCAGAGGCAAATCGATAAGACTAATAAAATCGATTTTACATTCCTTATATCCCACGCTAAAACTTTAAACTAGTTGTCTCAGAATTCTGATTGCTCAGAAAGTAATAACAGTCTATTTACACTTACATGGTATCAGAGCCTAACTACTTAAGATCCGAATAGATTGAAAGTGAAATTTACAAAATTGAAGAATTCTAAAATGGCAAACACAATCAGATTCGAGGACAGACTCGAAGGAGCAGCAAATTATGTGGCTTGGAAAGTCAGAATTATGATAGTGTTAAAAGAGAACAAAGTAATCAAATTCATAAAAGAAGACAAGCCCGAACCTGAAAACGAACCTGAGAAAACTGTATGGAATGAGGGAAATGATAAAGCTGTAAAAATCATGATAGATGCAGTAAGGGATCACATAATACCACTTATATTAAAATATGACAACGCATATGAAATGTTCAAAACTCTTGAAAGGACGTATGAAATAAACAATCCGAGCAAAACCCTAGCTCTAAAAAGACAGTTGAACCATATAAGTATAAATAAAGGTGAAACAATAAACTCATACTTCATGAGGATAGGTTCACTCAGAGATCAACTGCAAAAACTTGATTATCATGTCGAGAAACAAGAACTATCAATGATTACCCTAGACGGATTACCTGAATCCTGGGAATCATTCAAACAAGGCATAAATGCAAGGGATAAATTCACAGAATTTGATCGACTAAGGGATGACTATCTCCTTGAAGAATCAAGGCAAATGGAAGGGGGAAATCACAAAACTAAAGATGAGGACCTCCACATTCTGAATACCGACTCCTGTAAGAAAGGCAAGAAGAGAAACTTCAAGAAGAGAAAATCCTATCATGGGAAAAGCTTTCATAAGAAAGACATGTCAAAAATCCAATGTCATAGATGTGATCAGTAAGGACATATGTCATTTAATTGTCCTGACAAAGTAAAACAGCAGGCATCATTCGCCAAAGTAGAGAGGAACACAGAACTTGAATCTGAGAAGTTTGTATTATATTTAGCACTATCAAGTCAAGTTTCAAACAAGTCTAACACTTGGGTGATAGACAGTGGATCGTCAAGACATGTCACCGGATTCAGAGAATTACTAGACTCAATGGAAAAGGGATCAAATGAAGAGGTAACAATAGGGGATGACTCTGCACATCCTATAAAAGGTGTCGGGACATGTACAATCAGACTGAAGTCTGAAATCTCAATCCAACTCACTGGGGTACTATTTGTACCAGGCATCAAAAGGAACTTAGTCTCTATCTTTGCACTTGAGGACGACGGATATAGAGTCTCATTCATGGAAGGAAAGGTAATGGCATGGCCAAAAACAGCCACCTTCAAAAGAGCACAAGTGATTGGTTACAGACAAGGGCACCTATATGAATTGTGTAATGAGCCAAATCAAACCTTACTTCATGAAGTCATAGATCAAGCAGAAATTTGGCATAAAAGACTAGGGCACCTACATTTTTGTGCTCTACCCTCTATGGAGAAATTAGTCACAGGACTACCTAAACTAAAGCCAATTCATTCAGATGTTTGTAAAGGATGTGCACTAGGGAAAAGCACTAAAAGCTCTTTTCCTTGCAGTTCTAGAAAAACTAAAGGAGTACTAGAACTAGTTCACTTTGACTTATGTGGGCCTATGTCTGAACCATCACTAGGAAACGCATTATACTATGTAATCTTTGTAGACGATTTTTCTAGGAAAACTTGGATTTATTTCCTTAAAAGTAAAGAATCTGAAGATATTCTTAGGAAATTTAAAGAGTTCAAATCTATTACAGAAAATCACTCTGGTAGGAAAATCAAAACTCTTAGGACTGACAATGGTAGGGAATACACATCAGAAGTATTTAAAGAGTTTTGTAAAGATGCTGGGATTAAGAGGGAGTTCACTGTACCCTACAATCCTCAACAAAACGGGGTTGCTGAAAGGAAAAATAGAACAATAGTAGAAGCGACAAGAGCTATGTTGTTAGATCAGAACCTAGAAACTGCACTTTGGGGAGAAGCCACTAATACCGCTGTATACATTCAAAACAGATGACCTCACTCTCATATTGGTGACAAAACTCTTGAAGAAGTCTTTACTGGAATTAAACCTGATATTAGCCATCTCAAAATATTTGGATGTCCTGTTTATATTCATGTACCTAAGGAGAAAAGAACTAAATTAGAACCTACTGGACAGAAAGGGATTTTTGTAGGATATAGTGAAACATCTAAAGCCTACCGAATATTCATCCCTGGTCAAAGACAAATAGAATTAAGCAGAGATGTCATATTTGAGGAAGATATAGCTATTAACAAAACAAGGAGTTCCATCACACCGGAAATCCCAACTAATTCCATAAATTTGGAAGAAGATTCTCTTTCTGAAACTCAGAAGGAGCATCCTGAGGATAACACCTTGGAACTTGAGAACGCTACAACAGAGAATCCCAGGAAGAGACCACTATGGGCCACTAAAACAGTACAGGAAGCAGAATCCTTTGCAGCACCTAGAGGAACAGTTAGAGAATGCAAAAGACCTTCAAAGTTTTCTAGCTATGTTACTCTAATGACAGATCTCATAAATGCTGAACCTTCAAGTGTCGGAGAAGCTCTTAAACAACAAGTATGGAAGGATGCCATGATAGAGGAATATCAATCTATCTTAAAGAATGATGTGTGGAAAATTGTGCCTAGACCCAAAGGAAAATCAGTTGTATCTTCTAAATGGCTCTTTAAAATTAAGCATGCTGCTGATGGCAGTATAGAAAAACATAAGGCAAGATTTGTTGCTCGAGGCTTCTCTCAGAAGGAAGGAATTGACTATGAAGAAACATTTGCACCTGTTGCACGATACACTTCTGTCAGAACAATCTTGGCTATAGCAGCATCTAAAGGATGGAAAGTTTATCAAATGGATGTAAAAACTGCATTTTTGAATGGAACAATTGAAGAAGAAGTATATCTAGAGCAACTTGAGGGATTTGAGGTAAATAATGCTAAAACACATGTATGCAAGTTAGAGAAAGCACTGTATGGATTAAAAAACAATCTCCCAGAGCATGGTACGAAAGAATTGACAGTTACTTATTAGAGATAGGTTTCTCTAAAAACATTGCTGATCCAAATCTGTATTTCAAAATAATCAAAGGTGAAATGTTGATACTCATATTATATGTAGATGACTTATTAATTACAGGCGAAGATCATCTCATTGAAAAATGCAAACAAGAACTAGCTTCAGAGTTTGAGATGAAGGATTTAGGTCTACTCCATTATTTCCTTGGATTAGAAGTATGGCAAAAACCAAATGGTATTTATCTAAATCAAGGTAAATACACCATTGACATTCTGAAGAGATTTGGAATGATGAATTGTAAGCGAATGTCATCTCCTATGGAAACAAACCTACATAAACTAAAGAAGCTATAGCAGATTCCAAATTTGCAGATCCAACATTATACAGACAGATTATTGGATCATTAATGTACCTAGTCAATACTAGACCTGATATATGTTATGCAGTAAATGCACTCAGCCAACACATGGTTGAACCCAAAGAAATACATTTGGTTGCAGTAAAGCATATATTAAGATATCTACAAGGTACCTTGGACTATGGACAGTATTATGAACACACTGCATTGAACCTACATGGATACTTTGATTCAGACTGGGCTGGAAGCATGATAGACAGGAAGAGCACTTCAGGATGCTGTTTCAGCTTAGGGTCAGCTATGGTATCTTGGATTTGCAGAAAACAATCATCCGTAGCTCAGAGCTCCATAGAGGCTGAATATATAGCTGCATCCATGGCAGCTAAGGAAGCTGTATGGTTGAGGAAATTGATAGTAGGACTGTTTGGTGAAAGTCTGAAGCCTACTATCATTCATTGTGACAATCAGAGCTGCATTAAACTTTCAGTGAATCTAGTTTTTCATGATAGATCCAAGCACATTGAGATCCCATATCACTATGTAAGAGACATGACAGAGAGAAAGGTAATAAGACTGGAATATGTCAATACAGGAGATCAGACAGCTGACATTCTCACCAAACCCCTAGCAAGAGTGAAAATTGATCACTTCAGGAGGTATCTTGGTATGGTTAAAATGTAATTGATTTCTAAAATTTATGTAAACTTCTTGGTCATATATTTGAGTATATGAAGTATGTAACCTTTCCATGTGTTCACTCCTAAAGGATGACAATTCTTTAGTTAATGAACACTTGTATTTTAACATTGTAAGGTGACGATCTTATAAATGTTTGAAAGATCATATAAACTGAAAATCAGACAATTTGAATAGCAGTAATATGATAAGTTATAGTAGACATTATGTAAGCGGATTAATGTCAGTGCACATACTATAACAGGGATATCAAAGTGAGTATATCCTTAGTATCACATGCTGATACTTATAACAGGGATATCAAAGTGAGTATATCCTTAGTATCACATGCTAATACTTAAAATTGGATATCAAAGTGAGTATATCCTGAGTATCACACGATGATACTTCACACCTAGGTGATGTAACTCTCATGAGATTAGTGGTGAGCTAAATTAAGTTTTAGGTCTATACTCCTAAGACTAAGAGGGAGTGTTAATTATAGTCTCAGTCGTAACACTCAACAAAATAAATCCATCTCCTTAGTTTTATCAGTGCATAGAAACTAAGTCTATCATTTGCGATTTATTTAAGATTAAATTTAGTATTAACTAAACTTAAATTGCTATGCTATAGTTAATGCATCATGGAGTTTATTAAAGGAAATGATCGCCGGTGTAGAAGGATCGTGGCTCCACTCAGGGGTCACAAGATTGTGACCCCTTGTGGAGGCACGATCCAATGAAACAAAAGATATACATGTGCTGCCCTCTCCATTGATAATATATTCGATAGGAGAAAACAATATACTGTGATCGGTAGTAAATATAATCGTTTGCTTTCATTTGCAAAGGCAAATCGATAAGACTAATAAAATCGATTTTACATTCCTTATATCCCACGCTAAAGCTTTAAACTAGTTGTCTCAGAATTGTGATTGCTGAGAAAGTAATAACAGTCTATTTACACTTACACTTAACACAGTTTTATACCAACAAATTTGTGTACTCCAACTAGCATGTGTATTCACGTGTCATCAATACTCTCATAACAGTTAAATCCCTCTAGTGAAGCACAACTTTGCTTGTAGATGTGGCTTAAAATTTTAAAATGACTGCAAATCAATTCATTGCAAAGCTTAGAATGTGTACTGACAACTACCCCTGATTTTTTGTTTTAATGAACTCATGCAAATAATTTTAAGTTCTTGTCTAATTTAGACCTTTAACATAGTATCTGTTCTTATCAATGTTGAACAAACGGCCAAAAATTTTGAAAGGCAAGGCAATTGTGATGTCTCCTTCTAGTTGACATCTATCAGCTGAGTAGATTAGCCTATCACCGACCCTCGTAGGCTGATGAGGTTGGTTAGAGGGTCTTTTGGAGTTCTTCATCTTCAGAGTAAGCACACTCCAGGACTGGCTTTCGTTTGGGGTCTCCAGGACTCCGATTGAGATACTTTCTATTTTTAGTAGTCCTGCTATTTATAGCCAGTGGGTTGGGCAGGGGTAGAGTATGGTTTGGCAGTCTCCAGTTCTGACTGCAGGCAATTCTGATGGATACTTAGAGAGATATTAATATTTAATTACTTTAATTAAATATTAAATGGCGAACTTTAATGTTTTAATGTTTTAAAAGTCACTTTAAGTTATAACCAAGGTTGCATGGGTACTTGTACCCAGCCCTTGGGTACTCGTATCGGAGACGCGGACGCATATCCCGCACCAGGAACTTGGTTGGTAACGTCTCCATAGAGAGGAGACTTCCCACTAATGTATCCGCCCGTCTCCCACCGTCTCCAAGCCAAACGAAAAAAAAGGAAACCTTAAAATGTTAAAAAACAAACAAACACAGGCAACAAAATAATCAAAATGTAGTACAAACGGAAGAAAAACAATGCTCAAAACAAATGCAGGTCACAAGGATTTCTTAAAGCGTTGCAACAACCATTACTAAATTATTATATTATATTTAATGTTCAATGTCATTATATTTTCAGAATTTCTATAAATTATTAGATTATATTTAAAAGAAATTGGCGTCTCCAAGTACCCATGTCTCCTATTTTGAAAAAATAGCTGTACTATACCAACACCAGTCTCCAAAGTCTCCAAGTACCCTCGTACCCGTGCAACCTTGGTTATAACTTAAGTGAGGGTCTTTTTCTCATCAGATGGGGCCAATTTGTATATTAAATTGAAAGTGATTTATTTTTGATATTTCAATAGTCAAAAATAAAAATAAAAAGTTAAGAATTTCATTTAATGCCAAAATCGTACCTTTCTTGAAAATCACGCCAAACCCTAAGAGGAGGAGATAAAAGGAGATTTTTGGTCTTCTTTTCATTATGCTAAGTTTTGATAATTTGATTTGGAGCTCTGAGAGAAGTTTTGGCCAAGGGTTTCAGCAAAAGATTCTTTTGCAGTGATCAGAGGTATCGGTACAGGAAAACGTGGGATTCTTGTGCAACAACATCATAGGTTGTGAAATATCAACTGATCTTGCTCTTCCAGTTGGTTTCATTCAGGAGCCAAGTTTGTGCTTATTAATCAGAGATGCACCATCTTTTCTCCAGTATTAGGCTGTAGCAACAAGAGGGAAACAGAGGCATCCATGGGAGATTTCTATTAGTGGCTGTACGACTGCCTAGGAAGTAGCGCCAAACACCAAAGAGGCTACGATTTTCATGTTGGAGGAACCAGAAAAATACAAAAAAAATAGCAGAAGGGACGCCTTGCCTATGTCTCTCCATCGGGCTAACATGCAAGTGTTTCGGGTCAGTTGGGAATAAATTATAGCTTGCTGTCATAAAAAACTGTGTATGACCAGCAATAAGGAAATAAGGGTTATAACAGAATGTCCTGGTATTTATCAGTTCTTCTCTAGCTTTGTTTGTTTATGTATTGAGTATTAATAAATGATGAACAAATGTAATAAGGGTTTGATCAGTATTGTTGAGTTATAAATTGATTTCCAGCAAATACCCATAGTTGCTTTTTTGTGCTTAAGATTGTCAAAATTATATTTGCTGTTACAAATTTGCAAAGAACACACTTAAAACGCAACAGGGTCAACTAAACTACAGTTGTCAGAGTTGAGGGCCTTTGAGGTTCTTACAGTGGTATCAGAGCTAAATCCTGCCATCCTAAGGGTTTAGCAATTACATGCAGTCACAGGAAACGGGTTCACACAGGTATTACACATGCAGCAGAGCCTTTCGTGAAGGAGAACAGAGTCTTAACAGGCAGCTAGATACCATGGGTGAAAGGCATACAAGCAGCCCACCCGGAGGTCACAGAGCTGAGGATGAGGAGACGAGAATTCTTTAGGACTATGGCTGCTGGGCAGCAGTAGGTTGCTCAAGCTTCACAAGCACTCACCGCCACGATGGAGCGTCTGAACCCTCCGACCCAAAATAATCAGGAACCAGAAGATAATAGGAGTGTAGCCAATATTCCTAGACCTCACCGGGCAGCTACGCGCACAGTTGATAGACCTTCCAGGCCTAATTTCTTGGCAGAAGAACCTAAGGATGTTGCTAGAGCTGAGGCAGAGCCTGTCTTTATTGATAACGTTAAGACGGTACATGATGAGTGGAGTCTTCTTCCCCCTAATGTTAGGCAAAATCTGAATTTTGATCAGTTCATGAGGCAAAAATGGGAGGTAGAGAGAAATAGGCAAGAGAGGAGGCCACATTTCCAACATAGAGATATTGAGTTTGCCACAAGCAAGCTCACTCTACCTTATTATGATGGCAGCGATGCAGTTACAACTAGATCCTGGATCCATAAACTAGATACATACTTCACATTGAGACCCATGATTGAAAGGGATGCGATTAAGTTTGCAACCTTACACTTGGATGGTACTGCACATGAGTGGTGGCATAATGGACTCATCACTCTCCAACATGATGAGATTACCACCTACCAGGAGTTCGCTGACTTGTTAGTAGAGAGGTTTGGTAAGAAAGATCCCGAGTCTTACTTTCGGGAGTTAGCTCAGCTGAAACAAACAGGGAACTTGGAGGTGTATGTTTCAGAGTTTTTGAAGCTGTCATGCATGGTGAATAACATGTCAAATCAGCGGTTAGTAGTTTTGTTTACAGAGGGACTCATGGAGCCTTTGAGAGGTTGGGTAAAGGCATTTGATCCCCCAACACTTCTACTTGCCATTAAAAAGGCACAGAGTATGGATGTGACAGCTACTCAGAATAAATTTGGGTCAAAAGGATCAACATCTTTCAAAGATGATAGGAATTTTAGCAAAGGGAAAGAAAAATCAGACTTTAGAAGTGATTACAAACCGAAACCAGCAGCCCCTCCCTTAGATCGTGAGACACTTAATGATTTAAGGCAAAAGAAACTATGTTTTTATTGCAAAGGTCCATATGACGCCAACCATGACTGTCCTTTGAGGCCTAAGGGCAGGGTAAACAGGGTAATGTGGGCATATTACGAAGATTCAGAATCTGATCATGAAGGTCAGCCTGCTGGTTATGAGGATTTAGAGGCTGAAAATGACACACATGGTCCTCTGAGACTTGACAAAATTGATGCAGAAGGTGATGAACACCTTAAGGAGGCATTTCTCATGAGTATTCAATAGGAAGGGTCATTCAGAATGAGAGGAGTACTTACTGGTCATAAAGTTATTACTCTGCTGGATACCGGAGCCACACATAACTTTATTGATGCCAGGTTAGTGGAGAAGAGAGGAATTCAAACAGAGGAGTTTGAAGGTATCCGTGTGATGGTGGCAGATGGTTACATGTTAAAGTGTAACAGGATGATTACACAACTTCCCTTACGTGTAAACAATTATGAGTTCAAGACTAATTTCTATGGGGTTTAGATGGGAGATACAGATTTGGTCCTTGGTATGAAGTGGTTGCATGAGCTAGGCAAGTTTACAGTTGACTTGCAAGAGATGGAGATGTCTTTCACTGTTGATGGGAAGACACATGTGCTGAAAGCTATTAAGGACAACAACTTCAGAATGATTACACTCAGGTGGATGGAGAGGCTTGTACGCCATGATCAGACTGAGTGGGCATCGGAGTGTATGATCATGCCCATACAGCAAGATGCTTAGAAAGTTGAATATCATCTTGACATTCAGATATTGAGAACCAAACATAACAAGGTTTTCAGTGACATACCATCAGGGAGGCCACCGGATAGGGGTTTTGAGTACATCATTGAGCTAGAGGAGGGAGCGAAGCCAGTGATGATTACTCCATATAGACATCCGAAGCGCCTGAAAGATGAAATGGAAAAAACCATATAGGAGCTTCTGGCTATGGGACATATTCGGTCTAGTAAGTCCCCCTTTGCTTCTTCAGTTGTTTTGGTGAAGAAGGATGGCACATTGCGGATGTGTATTGATTACAGGGTCCTTAATAAGCGGATGATCAAAAACAGATATCCCATCCCGCGTATTGATGAGCTCATAGATGAATTACATGGGGCCTGTTATTTCTCAAAGATTGATTTGAGATCAGGCTATCATCAGATTAGTGTCCGCGAGCAGGATATCGAGAAGACTGCTTTTCGTTGTCATTATGGACATTTTGAGTTTGTGGTTATGCCATTTGGGCTAACCAATGCACTTGCTACTTTCCAGTCCACAATGAACAAAGTCTTCCGACATCAGTTGAGGAAATCAATATTGGTGTTTTTTGATGATATATTGATTTACAGTCGCACTTGGGTGAAGCACCTCAGTCACTTAGATACAGTTTTGAGTATTCTGGATAGGGAGTCCTTCTATGCCAAGGAATCCAAATGTGACCTTGGAATGACTGAGCTATTGTACTTAGGCCATATTATCAGTGCAGAGGGAGTGTGGATGGATCCAGAGAAGATCTGTGCTATTGTAGATTGGCCTACTCCTGTGAACCTTACTCAGTTGCGTGGCTTTTTGGGCCTATGTGGTTTCTATCACCGTTTTGTTAATGGTTATTCACGCCATGCAACACCTTTGACAGATTTGATGAAGAAGGGTGCCTTCTTATGGACTCCTAAGGCCCAGGAGTGTTTTGATAGGTTCAAGGAGCTCATGACTTCATGTCCAGTACTTGCTACACCTGACTTCTCGAAGTCATTTGAGTTACAATGTGGTGCCTCTGGTGAGGGCATTGGTGCGGTGCTTATGCAAGACAAGCACCCTATTGCATATGAGAGCAGGAAACTCCGTGGACCTGAGAGGGGTTACAACATTTATGATAAGGAAATGTTGGCTATAATGCATGCATTGGCCAAGTTTAGACAGTACTTAGTGGGCAGCAAGTTTTTCCTTAAGACTGACCACAATAGTTTGAGACATTTCCTTGGGCAGCGTGACTTAAATGACAGGCAACAGAAGTGGGTCAGCAAACTTCAGGCTTATAACTTTGATATTTCCTATATCAAAGGCACACAGAATGTAGTTGCAGATGCCTTATCACGTCGTCCCCACCTAAGTTCTATGGTCCAGATAGCGGAGGATTGGCAGCATATTATATTAGCAGACTATGCCAAAGATAGCTGGGTTGCCGGTTTGATAGAGGGATCAGTAGTGGACAGTAGGTATATAGTTGTAAATGACTTGATCATTTACAAGGGCAGAGTGTACTTGATCCCAGGATCAGAGTTGAGGAGTAGGGTACTGCGGTTCTTTCATGATGAACCAATGGCAGGACATCTTGGGTTTTTCAAAACCTACAAACAGGGTCGTGAGCGCTTCATGTGGAAAGGGCTCAAGGCGGATGTTCTATAGTACGTTAGAGAGTGCCCTGTTTGTCAGCAGAATAAACAAGAGCATACATACCCTGCTAGTTTACTTCAGCCACTTCAATCCCTGACAGGAAGTGGGAATGTTTGTCTATGGATTTTATCACAGGGTTGCCGAGAGCGCAGGGATGTGATTGCATATTTGTGGTTGTGGATCGTTTGACGAAGTATGCCCACTTTTATCTGATCACCACCACTTTTTCAGCTATTTAGGTAGCAGAGTTGTTTTTCAGAGAGGTATTCAGATTACATGGCTTACCTCGGACTATTGTCAGTGATAGGGACACTCGGTTTTTGAGCCACTTTTGGCAGGAGCTCTTCAGACTCTGTGGGACCGAGCTTACACTGAGCACCAGTTACCACCCCCAGACTGATGGACAGTTTGAGATAGTTAACAAATGGGTGGAGGGATACCTCAGGGACTATATTTCAGGGCAGCAAAAGGCGTGGGTGAAGTGGATTTACCTCTGTGAGTATTGTTACAATACCACGCACCACATGTCTATTCAGATGACACCATTTACAGCACTGTATGGGTATGAGCCTCCTAGTTTCATTGACTTATTGCTGAGTGACAGTAGAGTGCCTAGTGCAGGAGACATGATATAGGAGAGCCAAGACATTGTGAAGACTCTTGAGGAAAATATAGCTAAGGCACAAAATCAGCAAAAGCAATATGCCGATCAGAAGAGGACAGAGAGGTCATTTGAGGTAGGAGACATGGTGTATTTGATGTTGCAGCCTTATCGACAGTCTACTCTCAGGAGGAGTGGAGCAGAGAAGCTCAAGCCACGATATTATGGCCCTTTCAGAGTAACCAGGCGCATAGGTGAGGTGGCTTATGAGTTGGATTTACTGACAGATAGCAGAGTACACAATGTGTTTCACGTGTCATGTCTCAAAAAGGTGTTGGGACACCATATTGTACCTTACATGGTTTTACCACCCCTGGATGATGAGGGGAAGTTGATACTCGTACCTGAGGCTATCATTGAGTTCAGGAGAGGAATTTCAGGAGACGCACTATCACAGAGTACTTGGTGAAATGGAAGGATTTGCCGGTAGAGGATGCTACATGGGAGAGCAAGGAGATTTTACAGCATCTGGAGTTGAGATTGCTCGAGGACAAGCAATTTCAGGAGGGGCGGATTGTGATGTCTCCTTCTAGTTGACATCTGTCAGCTGAGTAGATTAGCCTATCACTGACCCTCGTAGGCTGATGAGGTTGGTTAGAGGGTCCTTCGGAGTTGTTCTTCATCTTCAAAGTAAGCACTCCAAGACTGGCTTTCGTTTGGGGTCTCCAGGACTCCGGTTGAGATACTTTCTATTTTTAGTAGTCCTGCTATTTATAGCCAGTGGGTTGGGCAGGGGCAGAGTATGGTTTGGCAGTCTCCAGTTCTGACGGCAGGCAATTCTGATGGATATTTAGAGAGATTTTAATATTTAATTACTTTAATTAAATATTAAATGGCGAACTTTAATGTTTAAATGTTTTAAAAGTCACTTTAAGTTATAACTTAAAGTGAGGGTCTTTTTCTTATCAGATGGGGCCAATTTTTATATTAAATTGAAAGTGATTTATTTTTGATATTTCAATAGTCAAAAATAAAAATTAAAAGTTAAGAATTTCATTTAATGCCAAAATCGTACCTTTCTTGAAAATCACGCCAAACCCTAAGAGAAGGAGATAAAAGGAGATTTTTGGTCGTCTTTTCATTATGCTAAGTTTTGATAATTTGATTTGGAGCTCTAAGAGGAGTTTTGGCCAAGGGTTTTAGCAGAAGATTCTTCTGCAGTGATCAGAGGTATCGGTACAGGAAAACGTGGGATTCTTGTGCAACAACATCAGAGGTTGTGAAATATCAGCTGATCTTGCTCTTCCAGTTGGTTTCATTCAGGAGCCAAGTTTGTGCTTATTAATCAGAGAGGCACCGTCTTTTCTCCAGTATTAGGCTGCAGCAGCAAGAGGGAAACAGAGGCATCCATGGGAGATTTCTATTAGTGGCTGTACGGCTGCCTGGGAAGTAGTGCCAAACACCAAAGGGGCTATGATTTTCATGTTGGAGGAACCAGAAAAATACAAAAAAAATAGCAGAAGGGACACCTTGCCTATGTCTCTCCATCGGGCTAACATGCAAGTGTTTCGGGTCAGTTGGGAATAAATTATAGCTTGCTGTCATAAAAAACTGTGTATGACCAGCAATAAGGAAATAAGGGTTATAACAGAATGTCCTGGTATTTATCAGTTCTTCTCTAGCTTTGTTTGTTTATGTATTGAGTATTAATAAATGATGAATAGATGTAATAAGGGTTTGATCGGTATTGTTGAGTTATAAATTGATTTCCAGCAAATACCCATAGTTGCTTTTTTGTGCTTAAGATTGTCAAAATTATATTTGCTGTTACAAATTTGCAAAGAACACACTTAAAACGCAACAGGGTCAACTAAACTACAGTTGTCAGAGTTGAGGGCCTTTGAGGTTCTTACAGCAATACAAAGTTGTTTTCATTTGTTCAGGCTGAAGAGCATTGTTCAAGTCAAACTTAGTGGAGAAGTCTGTTGCTACGTTAGATCTGATGTATTTTAACTAAATCTATGTGTATTTTAACTAAATCTATGGGTTATTGTAAGCTGGAAAGTGTTGGAGGCTTAGTTGCCTGAATTATTGTCCCTTGTATAAACCACAATCTAGTAATGGGAAATTTTATAATAAAATAATGAATTTTTTTAAGAGGTCAAATTCAGGAAATCATTTCTCTTGAAAATAAGAAAGAAAAATGAATCATGAAATAATCCTAGGAGTTCTTAGATAATAATATAATCAGAACTTGGAGCTGTGCTTTTCTTGAAAAATCTCTATATCTTGTGACTCATCTACTGATACCACTCCTTCAAAGCTGTTCACACTTGAATATTTAGGTTTAATGCACCAGTAAAACCTCAGTAGCAGATACTACACCCAAACAGCCAAAAAACACACTTGTCTTTAAAATTTTGAGGACTATGACAAATACACCTTAAATACCATGTCAGGAATTTTGAAATTTACGACTTTTTTGAACAATGAAATCAGAAATCCAAATTATTGCTGTTAATGTCAACTGTTATATAACTTATATCAACAATTATGAATTTGACAAACATACCTTAAATATTATATGAAGAATTTTGATGTTTGCAACTCTTCCGTGCATTTCTGTTAATGCTAACTGTTATATAACTTACATCACACAATCATCTTCTTAAAAAATAAGCATATAGATTCTCTCTTATATATTCTGCAGGTTATTGAAATCATATTATGAGTTTATGACCATTTGTTTTCTAAAATGTGTGTAGGACTGTGTACTATGCCCACTATAAATGCAGAGCGCCTGGAGCAAATGGAAAAGGAAGAGTGGAGTGTGGAAGGATTCCTAGTGATGAGGATGCCTCACCTCCCTTCTCCACCTCTCTTCTCCACTCCCTTCATCAGAGGCACAAAATGGCTTATGAGCTGTCCATCACTATCCCTTCTTATACCCCCTCTGATTTGCTAGGAAAAAAATCAGTCAACCTACTTATCTAAGTTATCATTACACAGCTCATTCATTTCAACTGCAGCTTCACACTGGAGATCAGCATTTTCTATTAATCTCTCCTATTTTTTTACATTAGGCAGGGACTCCAGTTGCCTCACATCCCTTGTTAATTACTGTGCAAACATTGGCTTTGGGTATTTCTTTATGCAATTAATCCTTTTAGATATTGACAAAGCCCATTTTACTTCTCTCCCTGTGCCAACAGCTCTTAAATACTTCCATAGCCTACAGAACAAAAAGTTATGGCTTCCAAAAAAAATCGTCCAGGCCTAAATGATCTCCCAGATAGCTTGCTGATTTTCATTCTCAGTAAAGTTTCCTTGAGGGAAGCAGTGCGTTGTTCTGTTGTCCCTAAAAGATGGAAATTCCTTTGGACATTCTCACCCAACCTAAAATTTTTATTTAGGGACTTCGATGATGCATTATATTGTAATTCTTTTCCCCGCATTGTTGATGGCATTGATCTTCATTCTGGTCCCCCTCGAACTTTTTGATTTTAGCGACATTGACTACTTCTACATAGATGACAAGATTTCTGAGTGGATTCACCGTGCTGCTCTGAAAGATGTCAGAGAGATTAGTATTGAAGGGACACATTTCTCTTTTGTTGAGGTCCCTAAATCCATTTTTAAATTCTTCAGCCTCAGATCTTTGACTCTCAAGGAGTTCCGTCTCACAAACGTACCTGACCGGTTTGGTGGCTTTGCTGGCCTGACAACATTGTATTTTTATAAGATTGAGCTCGAGGACAAGACCATTGAGCTAATGTTGAAATTATGTCCAGTTTTGAAAATTTTAATCCTTAGTAATTGCTATGGACTGAAGAGATTGAAGATATGGTTCTGAACGTCTTATTTCTCAATCTCTCAGACTGTCGGATCGAAGCAGCAACAGCAAATTGTCCAAGATTGGTGAACCTTACATTAATAAAAAAATTGGATAATACATATGATATGGAATTCTCCTTGCCAGCATCTTTAAGTCTATGCACACACGTTGCACAACTTGAAGCATTTACAACTCTAAAATCACTGAGAAAAATTACCTTGTTGAACCTGATTTTTAAACACGATGCAATTATTCTAAGCGGATTTCCTGATTTAGAGCAATGTGCATAGACAGTGCTGGTTATTCTGCATCGGTAAGTCTTTAATGTCTTACTTATTGAGAATATTCTATTTTTTATTTTACCAGTAAAAGTAGAAGCGTGAAAAATTGAAAATCATTTGGAATATGACATTTTTATCCAAGGCCTTAATAACTGTGTACTATTCTCCATTTCCGGCTTAACTTTCAATTTTGAAATCTAAGAAGACGAAAACCCGATGATTGGAATATTGAAACTGCATTTCTAGTATATAATCATTCATTTTCTGTAACTTTTTCTGACTCAAAAGTATTGATATTCTTGTTTTCCTCTGATGGTGCAATGCAGCGTTTCTCTCGTTCATGGTGTGGTGGAAGTCCGGAAAGCTCAACAACTTTTCAACTGGAAAATCTAAAGCGGTTTCATCTCAATATGACTCTATTTTATGACCCTACACCTCTACTTACCTATTTACTTCGAGTAGCTCCCGCCTTGAAAAGTTTATTCCTTTCCCGGGAGAAAGGATTCGATGGCACTAACGCTCTGCGATTTGTCAACTGGTTGTTGAATCTTCGACGATAACGTACAGAAACTAAAATTCTCTTTATCACGGAAAACTTTGAAGGAAGTGAGATACCCCCAACTGCGACATTGAGAAATTTATCTGACTGAGAAAGAATCTTATTTTGAAGTGAACACAGAATTTCTTTGGGCATCAACATTTAACGTTTGTATTTACAATTTATTTTAGTTGATTTTGCAGTTGGAATGCTAATGATGTTATTAGACAATGAAGTGTTCATCAACTTTTATTGAATTTAATGAGCAAAGAGTAAATTTTAATGTGTTTGGCAAATAATTCTTATTATATTTTTTTTCAACCATTTATTTCTAGCGTTCCATTATATTTTTTTTCAATTATTTATTTCTAGCGTTCCATTATATAATTTCTAGCGTTCCATTATATTTGAAGTGTTTTAACCGTGACACTACATGTCCGAAGACTTTATATTATTATTTTAGTTAACATTTATATTTTGTATATTTTGATTTTAAATTTTTTAAATTGTATTGTAGTTTTTAAGTTAAATTTAAATTTGAAATCATTTGAATTATTTGTCTATTAATGAAATTATAACAATAAATAAAAATAGTTAGAAGTAGTTCAATCTCTCCTTATTTATATTCTAAATTACAATTTGAATTATCACTCTCCTTATTTATGTTCAATCTCTATATCTTTGTCACTCTCCCCCTTCTATCTCTCCCTCTTTCTGTGATGCCCCGTCAGGAACCCTAAAGGAAAACGACATATTCTATGCAACTAAGGTGAAATAATTTTTTTTTTTAAATGCATGAATTAAACCTTAGTACATCTACTAACATAGCAGAAGTTTTACACCTGAATTTCCTAAGGGTTGCCAACGAATATTACTTCATAAATTAAATATTTAAGATAAAATTTTTGCAATGAAAGAATCTAAATTTCTTCAAGCAATCATATATTTTATACATCAGAAATCAGTAATTGAAGTAGCATATATCACAATATTTCTTTGCTTTCAATATTCAAAATACATGTTTTCAAAATGAAATTACATCATGAGCTAAAATGAAACAAATGAAAGTTACATATAGTTTCTTTTCAAAACCTCTAGTTTTTAACTGAAAGATGGATAGGAAGAAGAGTTGGTACATGAATCACGATCCAAGATTATCAGCGAAGTCCTTCCTCGCCCGAAGATACGTACCAGAACATCCGATGGGAAGTGACACTACCACCCGACCATGTGATTCCGAAAAGGAACCACCCCACCGTGCTGGAGATAGTAGATAACCCTTAAGCAAGCAAAATGATACAAGAACAAAAGACTACAAGACTCCACTTACATTCATGTAACCTAACACACTGAACACTAGTGACTCTAAGGAGAAAGTGTCATCGCATGTCTTATGGTGGATACCATGGTACAGCCTCCATAGGTCCCGGCCCCCATCCTGGGTTATCCTGGTGACCTCTCCCGAGCCTCCGATTCCAACTAAGACTCATGCGGACCTTACCAATCCTCTCATGAAGACAAGGTGGTAAGTTTGCCATTCCAGGCCTTCTCGCTACATTATGAGCCCTATACTAGCACTCACCTATGTGCGAGGCACATTATTTCATTTAACTTTTATTCTGCTTTTCCCTAGTCATTTATTAGGTTTTCACTTTCTTAACCAACTTCCTACGGGTTATCTTGTTACCTCTTCGACACAGTTCCCGCTCGAAAGCCACTCTCTCTCTTAGGACACTATGGGTTAGTTCTATCTACAGAACTCTATGGTGACACAAATAGCCATTCCCAAACTTGACCTATCTCAATGAAAGATACAATTACTAACCTAAGGTTTGGGCCATCACTAACAACTCATAGCGGCTCAGTCCCTTAAGGTTATACATCTAATATATACTGGCCAAGTCACAACACAAGACAAATTGACAACATGACATAATGTACTTAGTTGCGACCGCCATATAAAACATGATAATCCTATGTACCAATTCTTATCACAAAAATTAACTTGCAAAACGTAAACATGATTGTCAAGACACAGAGAACAATATGGTCGGTAAAACGCATAATTTTACACGTAATGACAAGTTTAAGAGTTCTATTACTCTTGATAACAACTATAGGTATGTTACCTTAATAATTTCCATTTTTTACAAATAACGAAGATTAAAATAGAAATATTCATTTCATCAGAAAAATCTTTACAATAAAACGTAATACTTTTCTTCATAGAAGAATGCCTTTATTTTTATTTATTTATCTTTTTAATACAAGAGTGTTACATCATTCCTCTGAAAAATATGGAGAAGTACACTCGTCAGACTCAACCTGATCTAAAGGAGTATATCCTTCAGATTTGCTTTCACTTCGGGGAAAGTACCCCACAGACTCATTATCACTCAAGGGGGTATACCCCTCTGACGAGTCCGAACTAATCACTATTGGCTTTTCAGGTGCACACTCTGACTTGGGTTCTTTTCCTTTCTCAGTGGTAGCTGTTTTGGTTGGGCTCTGAATAGGACCTTTTTCTATTTCTTTGCTCCCTTCTGGAGCTGGGTTCTCTTTGGCAGGGTTGTCCTCCTCAACGGGCTGGACAGGAGTCAAATAGTCTTTCTTGACTTTTAGGTAGTGAGCATAACCCGCTACTGATTTGCGAGCTGTTTGCTTGGTTCGTACCATCTCTGTAATGTATCAATGGTAAACTTATTACTTCCCAGAACTCTCCTAGAGCTATGTCAAATAAACCTTAATATCTAGGTGTTGAACGTAATCATACCCTTCTTCCATTAAGAAATTTAAACTTACAACTATTCCACTTCTTTAGTCCTAATGTATACACAACTACTACTAAACGATTTTATTTAACAACTCTAACAAATAACGAAAACATGACCATATTTATTTCATAAGCATGATATATAACTGAGGTTGCAAGTAATAATGATTAAACACTAAGAGATTTCCGACCTACTTGAAGCGATGATCAATTTGCAAGTCCTTGATGCCCGTTTGCTGATGAATATATCTTGCTTGCAATCCTTTAAACCAATGTTTCCAGCTCTATCAAGATGCGGCCAAACAACTCTCTCTCTCTTGAATCTATCAACCACTATCCTCTCTAAAACACCACACACTTGACACTACAAAAACATACGCTACCCTCACTATCTCTACTCTCCTCTCTACGTTCCTTTTCCTTCCTTTGATGTCACCCCAAAAGCCTCCCTTTGCTCTCTACCCACACCCCCTTTTTATACTAAAAGAACACATCTATCGCTCCCCTAAATTTGGCTGAGTGATAGCTATCGACTGAGACTCTTTTTCCACTAACTATTCTACTTCCTCCACGCAGAGAGTTCACCTCTTGTTATCTTCAGTCTTTAGCGCTCCATTGATAATGATTATGACACCTATCGGCTGGGTGGAGGGGTTGACTTATTGGTTCATTCACTGATGCATCTGCAAATAGCGACTTGAGCGTTCTAACTGCCAGGTCTCGAGTCCATTAAGGATTATGGTTTAGTTCTACCTTGCGTGCCAGTTCATTTTCCTTTCAAACCGGTCCATCAGCTGTTGGTTGCCAACGAACTGGAGCTCGTGGAGAAGACTGAACGTGGAGAGGTGATGGTTATTGTTTAAAACTGCGAGAGGTATCCTGTACTTATTTGCTGACTGCAGTATACCTGCAGAATCCCCCACCTCGCGTGCTGTCTGCTGAGTTTATGGCAGAAGGAGACGTGGTGTGCTGCGGAGGAGGGTAGTCCGTGGTAATACCGACCCCTCCCTATATTAAGGGGGGTGGTCAATATTACCATCGACCACCATAGCCCCAAACAACTAAAACCCAAACCCGCCACCTTTTTATAAGGTCGAACAAATTTCTCTTTGTTTTCCTTAATAAACTTTTGCTATTACATTTTAATACCCTTCCTTTGTTATGTTTAAATAATTAATTAATGACTTTTGTTAATATAATTATTTAAACATTAATCAATTAATGACTTTTGTTAATATAATTATTTAAACATTAATCCTTCCTTAGCCATCACATTTGTAAATGTGTATTTTGATTTTTCTACTATTATAACGAGTGACGTTTTTCCTACATATATATTTTCAAATAATTGAATTACGTATATATTATACGTTCGAAAAGTTTATAAAACATGACATATTTATGATTCTAATTATATACACGCATAATCCACTATCACAGTAAACCGATGGCAATATAACTACTGATAATACGATTATCTTATCTCAACTCAAATAACTACTCTTATGGACGTAATAAACGTAACAGTTACCAATTACATACAAAAATTGGGACACTGGATATGCAGACTAAGCAAGCATCAAGCGACTTTATAAAAATCAAACAACAAAATATGAAAACCCAACCAATCGACAGAATGACTTACTGAAGGCACTCACCGGAGTGTAACTGACTAAAATTAGGGTCAACTACTATCTCCTTCACTTCCATCGGAAAATATAAGGCACGCTCAGACCTGTGTAGCCAGGTGGAGACAATACCCCGTACCTACCCGGTACTTGTACCTGCAACATCCTGCATCACCGACCACACATGCATATATACATATATCAAAATTTTAACATACACACCGATGAAGGAGATTCGCGACGTTCCCTGTCTCACCGAGATGAGTGAAGGAAAATCGTCCCCATGCATCCCATACACTCGCAGATACACAACACACAGTGCATAGATGAAGTAAAGCGTCAGTACATAACAATGAACCATATAATGCCATAAAACATAAATACATAAATACTGCAAATAAAACATATGTCTCATAATCAGATAAAACATGAAACAAAGTTATACAATTCTAAATAACCAATGATAATGTATCTACTGAGAATAATAAAAACAAAGTATCAGTTCAAACAAGTGAGGGTACTACATTCTCCCCCCCAAGACTAGGCTTACTCCTGGAAGCCTAAAACAAATATGGATATAACTCCCTCATCTTCACTGCATCTTCCCAAGCTACCGAGGTCTCATCATTTGGGTCCCATAGGACCCTTACCTGGTCGATGGTGCGACCCCTGAGGATCAAATCCCGATGCTGAAGAATGCGCACGGGCTCCATGGAACGCTGCCCGTCCTCGACCTGCAAAGAGTTCCAATCAAGAACATGTGTCACATCAGGGTGATAAGGTCGAAGAACTGAAACATGAAAGACATCGTGGATGCGGAATAGACTCGGTGGCAAGGCAAGGCGGTAAGCAACAGGACCTATCCTCTCAAGAATCTCGAAAGGGCCTACAAACCGAGGCGCCAACTTAGAACCCTTCCCATAACGGATCGGACTCTTCCGTGGACGCACTCTCAGAAACACCCAGTCGCCAACAGAAAATTGATGATCTATCCTATGAGCATCTGCATACTTCTTCTGCCTATCCTGTGCAGCTACCAAATGCTCTCGAATTCGCCCCACTTGTTGCTCCATTTCTCGAAGAATATCCGGACCTATAAGCACCCTATCCTCTAACCGATCCCAACTCAAAGGAGTGCGGCAAGGACGACCATATAATGCCTGAAAGGGGGACATACCTATAGAGCTATGATATCCATTGTTATATGCAAACTCTACAAGGTAAATATAATCCTCCCAACGCGACTGCTGGTCCATAACATACATGCGAAGCATGTCCTCCAAAACCTGATTCACTCTCTCTGTCTGACCATCCGTCTCTGGGTGATAGGCTGAACTAAAGTTCAATTGAGTTCCCAAAGCATGCTGAAGTGAGGTCCACAAAGCTGAGGTAAAGACAGGATCTCTATCAGAGATGATCCGCCTCGGAACCCCATGCAGTCTCACTACTTCCTCCAAGAAGACTCGTGCCACTACTGCTGCTGTATAGGAAGCTCGAATAGGAACAAAATGAGCAACCTTAGTCAACCTATCAACTATGACCATAATGGCATCATGCCGACGCGAAGAGATAGGCAACCCAACAATGAAATCCATGGAAATGATATCCCATTTCCAATCTGGTATCAAATTAGGTTGAAGAAGCCCTGCCGGGTGCTGATGCTCTGCCTTCACCCGTTGACATTCTAAACACCTTGACATGAAATCAGCAATGTCACATTTCATACCTTCCCAATGATAAATTTGTCTGAGATCTGCGTGCATCTTCTTGACACCTAGATGTGCCGAATAAGGTGCACGATGGGCCTCAGTCATGATCAAGACGCGAAGACCCTCTAAAGAAGGTACATAGATCTGCCCATGGTAACGAAGAAGTCCATCTGCCTCAAGATTATATCCAGAATATCTTCCCTCTAAAGACCTTTCGGACTGTATCATGGTTCTAACATCCTGATACCAAGTATCCTGAGGGAGAACTCTGAGAATCCTTTCTCTCAAGTCAACTCCAAGGGACAATACCGAAACTTCATGCCGCCTACGACTCAAAGCATCTGCCACCACGTTCTCTTTTCCCTGAATGTATCGAACATCAAAATCATATTCGCAAAGAAATTCCATCCATCTCCGTTGTCGAGCATTCAAATTTGGTTGTGTAAAAATATATTGTAGACTACGGTGATCACTATGTAATTCAAAACGACGCCCTAACAGAAAATGTCGCCATCTAACCAAGGCATGAACTACAGCTGCCAACTCCAAATTGTGAACTGGGTAGTTCAACTCGTGGTTCTTGAGTTTGCGAGACTCATAAGCAACCACCTGTCCATCCTGCATAAGCACTGCACCTATACCTTCCAAAGAGGCATCTGTGCATACTACAAAATCTCTAGATGGATCTGGAACTGCCAAAATCGAAGCACTGACAAGGAGTTCCTTCAAGGTACGAAAAGATGACTCACATTGTTCTGACCAAACAAACTTCTTCCCTTTCTGCTGTAGAGAAGTGATCGGGTGACCTATCCGGGAAAAGCCTTGAACAAATCGACGGTAGTATTCGGCCAAACCCATAAAACTTTGAACTTCAGAAACGTTGGTTGGTACTGGCCAATCAACAATGGCTTGGATTTTTGAAGGATCCACGGATACACCTTCCCCTGAAACTATATGACCAAGATAGTTTACCTCTGATTGAAAAAAATCACACTTTGCCAAATTAGCATAAAGTTGGTTTTCCCTCAAGCACTGCATTACCTGTCGTAAGTGACCTTCATGTTCTTCCATAGTTCTAGAATAAATTAATATGTCATCTAAGAACACAAGGACAAAATGATCAAGGTAGGTGCGAAAAACCCCATTCATGAGGCTCATGAAAACTGAAGGTGCATTTGTCAACCCAAATGGTACTACTGTGAACTCATAGTGACCATAACGAGTGCGAAACGCTATCTTATGAATATCTGCATCCTGGATACGCAACTGGTGATATCCAGATTTCAGGTCAATCTTAGAGAATATCTTGGCTCCCTTTACTTGATCAAAAAGATCATCAATACGAGGCAAAGGATATCGATTCCGGATGGTTACCTTATTCAGCTGTCAGTAATCAATGCATAACCGAAGAGAACCATCCTTTTTCTTAACAAAGATAACAGGCGCACCCCAAGGAGAAACACTAGGACGAATAAATCCCTTGGCTAACAACTCTTCTAGTTGTAACTTCAATTCACTTAACTCCTGAGTAGTCATCCGATATGGAGCTCTTGAAATAGGTTCTGCACCAGGAACCAAATCAATGTGAAAATCTATGTCTCTTTTTGGAGGCATACCAGGAATATCTAATGGAAATACATCAACATACTCTTGAAGAATAGCATGACTATCAAGAGCGATTTCTCGACTCTTTAACTCATCCATGTCCTCAAGAGTAACTGCAAAAAGCTGACACCCTCTACGCATGCACCGCTTAAGTTGCATAGCAGAGATCATACGTAAGGATATTGGTCTCTAAATTCCAACAATTTTCACTTCCTTGCCAAGGTCATCTACACACTCCACTGTCTTCTTGCGACAATCTACGTGAGCATTATGAGAAGATAGCCAATCCATTCCCAACACAACTCCATAAGAACCCAAAGGTATGACTCGAAGGTCAACTGAAGTAACTATGGTTCCTAAATTCAACTCGCAACTGGGGATAAAGGCATCTACAGAAACACGGACACCTGTTGCCAACTCTACTTGCCACCTATTCATCTCCTTAGCAGACGTGAGTCCACACTGCTCCACAATAGACGAAGAAATAAAAGAATCTGAAGCTCCAGAATCAAAAAGTACAGAGATAGGGATTCCACGCAACATACCTGCTGCTTCTATAACTGTACCTTGATGGTCAGCCTGGCGGTTATCCACCGTTGCGAACACTCTGTGAGATCTGCCCGCATCTCCCACTGTAGGCTTTGACGCTGCCGGCCGTTGACTACCTGTGTTGTAGAAACGCTGAGGACACTGCGCAGCTCTGTGACCATACTGCCCACAAGAGAAGCAAGCTCCTCTATTACTTGTCGGACCATTGGATTGCTGATAATTTCCCTGGCTAGGAGCATGAGATGCACTTTGTGAGGATTCACCTGTAGGGCCCTGTCTGCCCCTCTGCCAATTTCTGTTTTTCCTAAATTGAGCATTGCCACCTTTCTGGCTCTGGAACTGTTTCGATTTTGGTGGTTGCTGCTGCTGTGGTCCACCCTTAGCAGGTGCTTGCGGAGCCTTAAATGGTGCAGCTGACTGAAACTGATTACCACGAGCTCTATTCCCACTGGAAGGAGCACTCCCTATCTGCACACCTGTTTGCCCACCAAGAGCACGGCTAAGGTTTAGCTCTACCAATCGGGCCTTTGCCACAGCTGTCTCTACTGAAGTTGGCTCGAACACCCTAACACCTCCACTAATGCGATCATTCAAGCCCCTCAAGAAATGCTGTACGAGCATAGCCTCATTATTACCAATTCCAGCATACTGCTTGAGCTCATAGAATCTGTGCTCATACTGGTCTACCGTCATACCATACTGTCGCAGTGCATGGAACTCATCTGCCCGGGTCTGTTTCCACTGGGGCGAGAGAAACTGTGCCCTGAATCTTTCTAGAAACAGCTCCCATGTCACAGTGTTAATGCACACACTGATCATTTCCTCTTCCAGTCTCCACCAGATTGATGCGAAGTTTTCAAGACGCATAATAGCACATCTTGCCTTGGTGTTGCTACTATATGGAAACATAGCAAAACACCTATCCAGACCGATAAGCCAAGTCTCCGCCTCTAGACCAGTGCCCATACCATTAAAGGAAGGAGGATTGGACCTCATCAAGTCCTTTATGTGACCCAAAGAAACTGGATCTTCATTGTTTGCAATCCCTATCCTTCTAGGTGATCTTTCCCTCTCTCTCTCTTCTGGCATTGGCTGCACAACCTCAGGCCTAGGGCCTAACCTAGCAAGAACCTCTTGAAACATTTGTCTCAGCTCTTCCCTTTCGGGAACCTGTTCTTCTGCACGAGGTAAGTCCTGATGAACAGACCGTTCTGGCTCAGCACTAACATGAGTAGGTGGTGGTGAAGGACTATGATGATCAGAACCATGGCCTCGTCCTCCACCTCTTCCTCTACCCCTGCCTCTATTGCGACCACCCATCCGGCCACCTCCCCTAGCTCTCCTAGCCATGACCGAGTACTACAAAAGAGAAAAGATGTAGATTTATAACAAGGATAACAAGGGAAAACACATATGTTAGAACCTAAATAAAGAAACAAGTTGAATAGGCACACTACAAACCCAGAGTACCCAATGTTGAAACTTAAGCTCTGATACCAAATGTGATGCCCCATCAGGAACCCTAAAGGAAAACGACATATTCTATGCAACTAAGGTGAAATAATTTTTTTTTTTTTTTTTTTTAAATGCATGAATTAAACCTTAGTACATCTACTAACATAGCGGAAGTTTTACACCTGAATTTCCTAAGGGTTGCCAATGAATATTACTTCATAAATTAAATATTTAAGATAAAATTTCCGCAATGAAAGAATCTAAATTTCTTCAAGCAATCATATATTTTATACAATAGAAATCAGTAATTGAAGTAGCATATATCACAATATTTCTTTGCTTTCAATATTCAAAATACATGTTTTCAAAATGAAATTACATCATGAGCTAAAATGAAACAAATGAAAGTTACATATAGTTTCTTTTCAAAACCTCTAGTTTTTAACTGAAAGATGGATAGGAAGAAGAGTCGGTACATGAATCATGATCCAAGATCATCAGCGAAGTCCTTCCTCGCCCGAAGATACGTACCAGAACATCCGATGGGAAGTGACACTACCACCCGACCATGTGATTCCGAAAAGGAACCACTCCACCGTGCTGGAGATAGTAGATAACCCTCAAGCAAGCAAAATGATACAAGAACAAAAGACTACAAGACTCCACTTACATTCATGTAACCTAACACACTGAACACTAGTGACTCTAAGGAGAAAGTGTCATCGCATGTCTTATGGTGGATACCATAGTACAGCCTCCATAGGTCTCGACCCCCATCCTGGGTTATCCTGGTGACCTCTCCCGAGCCTCCGATTCCAACTAAGACTCATGCGGACCTTACCAATCCTCTCATGAAGACAAGGTGGTAAGTTTGCCATTCCAGGCCTTCTCGCTACATTATGAGCCCTATACTAGCACTCACCTATGTGCGAGGCACATTATTTCATTTAACTTTTATTCTACCCTTCCCTAGTCATTTATTAGGTTTTCACTTTCTTAACCAACTTCCTACGGGTTATCCTGTTACCTCTTTGGCACAGTTCCCGCTCGAAAGCCACTCTCTCTCTTAGGACACTATGGGTTAGTTCTATCTACAGAACTCTATGGCGACACAAATAGCCATTCCCAAACTTGACCTATCTCAATGAAAGATAAAATTTCTAACCTAAGGTTTGGGCCATCACTAACAACTCATAGCGGCTCAGTCCCTTAAGGTTATACATCTAATATATACTGGCCAAGTCACAACACAAGACAAATTGACAACATGACATAATGTACTTAGTTGCGACCGCCATATAAAACATGATAATCCTATGTACCAATTCTTATCACAAAAATTAACTTGCAAAACGTAAACATGATTGTCAAGACACAGAGAACAATATGGTCGGTAAAACGCATAATTTTACACGTAATGACAAGTTTAAGAGTTCTATTACTCTTGATAACAACTATAGGTATGTTACCTTAATAATTTCCATTTTTTACAAATAACGAAGATTAAAATAGAAATATTCATTTCATCAGAAAAATCTTTACAATAAAACGTAATACTTTTCTTCATAGAAGAATGCCTTTATTTTTATTTATTTATCTTTTTAATACAAGAGTGTTACATCATTCCTCTGAAAAATATGGAGAAGTACACTCGTCAGACTCAACCTGATCTAAAGGAGTATATCCTTCAGATTTGCTTTCACTTCGGGGAAAGTACCCCACAGACTCATTATCACTCAAGGGGGTATACCCCTCTGACGAGTCCGAACTAATCACTATTGGCTTTTCAGGTGCACACTCTGACTTGGGTTCTTTTCCTTTCTCAGTGGTAGTTGTTTTGGTTGGGCTCTGAATAGGACCTTTTTCTATTTCTTTGCTCCCTTCTGGAGCTGGGTTCTCTTTGGCAGGGTTGTCCTCCTCAACGGGCTGGACAGGAGTCAAATAGTCTTTCTTGACTTTTAGGTAGTGAGCATAACCCGCTACTGATTTGCGAGCTGTTTGCTTGGTTCGTACCATCTCTGTAATGTATCAATGGTAAACTTATTACTTCCCAGAACTCTCCTAGAGCTATGTCAAATAAACCTTAATATCTAGGTGTTGAACGTAATCATACCCTTCTTCCATTAAGAAATTTAAACTTACAACTATTCCACTTCTTTAGTCCTAATGTATACACAACTACTACTAAACGATTTTATTTAACAACTCTAACAAATAACGAAAACATGACCATATTTATTTCATAAGCATGATATATAACTGAGGTTGCAAGTAATAATGATTAAACACTAAGAGATTTCCGACCTACTTGAAGCGATGATCAATTTGCAAGTCCTTGATGCCCGTTTGCTGATGAATATATCTTGCTTGCAATCCTTTAAACCAATGTATCCAGCTCTATCAAGATGCGGCCAAACAACTCTCTCTCTCTTGAATCTATCAACCACTATCCTCTCTAAAACACCACACACTTGACACTACAAAAACATACGCTACCCTCACTATCTCTACTCTCCTCTCTACGTTCCTTTTCCTTCCTTTGATGTCACCCCAAAAGCCTCCCTTTGCTCTCTACCCACACCCCCTTTTTATACTAAAAGAACACATCTATCGCTCCCCTAAATTTGGCTGAGTGATAGCTATCGACTGAGACTCTTTTTCCACTAACTATTCTACTTCCTCCACGCAGAGAGTTCACCTCTTGTTATCTTCAGTCTTTAGCGCTCCATTGATAATGATTATGACACCTATCGGCTGGGTGGAGGGGTTGACTTATTGTTTCATTCACTGATGCATTTGCAAATAGCGACTTGAGCGTTCTAACTGCCAGGTCTCGAGTCCATTAAGGATTACGGTTTAGTTCTACCTTGCGTGCCAGTTCATTTTCCTTTCAAACCGGTCCATCAGCTGTTGGTTGCCAACGAACTGGAGCTCGTGGAGAAGACTGAACGTGGAGAGGTGATGGTTATTGTTTAAAACTGCGAGAGGTATCCTGTACTTATTTGCTGACTGCAGTATACCCGCAGAATCCCCCACCTCGTGTGCTGTCTGCTGAGTTTATGGCAGAAGGAGACGTGGTGTGCAAAGGAGGAGGGTAGTCCGTGGTAATACCGACCCCTCCCTATATTAAGGGGGGTGGTCGATATTACCATCGACCACCATAGCCCCAAACAACTAAAACCCAAACCCGCCACCTTTTTATAAGGTCGAACAAATTTCTCTTTGTTTTCCTTAATAAACTTTTGCTATTACATTTTAATACCCTTCCTTTGTTATGTTTAAATAATTAATTAATGACTTGTTAATATAATTATTTAAACATTAATCAATTAATGACTTTTGTTAATATAATTATTTAAACATTAATCCTTCCTTAGCCATCACATTTGTAAATGTGTATTTTGATTTTTCTACTATTATAACGAGTGACGTTTTTCCTACATATATATTTTCAAATAATTGAATTACGTATATATTATACGTTCGAAAAGTTTATAAAACATGACATATTTATGATTCTAATTATATACACGCATAATCCACTATCACAGTAAACCGATGGCAATATAACTACTGATAATACGATTATCTTATCTCAACTCAAATAACTACTCTTATGGATGTAATAAACGTAACAGTTACCAATTACATACAAAAATTGGGACACTGGATATGCAGACTAAGCAAGCATCAAGCGACTTTATAAAAATCAAACAACAAAATATGAAAACCCAACCAATCGACAGAATGACTTACTGAAGGCACTCACCCGAGTGTAACTGACTAAAATTAGGGTCAACTACTATCTCCTTCACTTCCATCGGAAAATATAAGGCACGCTCAGACCTGTGTAGCCAGGTGGAGACAATACCCCGTACCTACCCGGTACTTGTACCTGCAACATCCTGCATCACCGACCACACATGCATATATACATATATCAAAATTTTAACATACACACCGATGAAGGAGATTCGCGACGTTCCCTGTCTCACCGAGATGAGTGAAGGAAAATCGTCCCCATGCATCCCATACACTCGCAGATACACAACACACAGTGCATAGATGAAGTAAAGCGTCAGTACATAGCAATGAACCATATAATGCCATAAAACATAAATACATAAATACTGCAAATAAAACATATGTCTCATAATCAGATAAAACATGAAACAAAGTTATACAATTCTAAATAACCAATGATAATGTATCTACTGAGAATAATAAAAACAAAGTATCAGTTCAAACAAGTGAGGGTACTACACTTTCTATCACTATTTCTCCCTTTCTCCATATCGCAACCATAAGAAGAGCATACTGGTAATGAATCATGTTTACTTCTTGTTTCAAATGTTTTGCTTCGTTCATGTTTGGATCCATATAAGTGGATGTACACTTGATTTGAAGCTATCATTTCTCTATTGAGATCTTTGTAGCACAGATAACATAATTTGCTAAATGGCCTACCTATTGACCTCATGTACTGTATAGATGCATGTAAAACAAATTTTCACTTTTGAAGATTGAATGATCCGTAATTGTTTGGTTTGTACCCTTAAGGATACATTAAACAAAAATTCTTCAAAACATACACCATTATAAAGGTTAATCAACATGTAGTTGCATAAATATTCATGTTATCAAGCTAAGATAAGATTTTAATTCAACTCCAATGCACAAAACAACTATTTCATTCATCAAAATCATTTATTCAAAACATAGAACAAATCTCACTCTTCCTCACTCCATCTCTCGCTCTCTTCCTATTATGAACATAACACGAGCTTGATCGTTTTCTCAATTCATAGATTTTATTTCACTCGTGATTGGATCTTTGTAAGTGGATGCATAGTTGATTTGAAGATATCATTTCTTCATTAAGACCTTTGTTGCACAGACTACATCACTTGCTAAATGATCTACCAATTGACCTCACTTAATATACAAGAGTGTGCAACTAATAGACCAAAAAATCCCTAATTGACCTTCCACACCTAGACAGTTGGCTTGAGGTACTAGACAAGCCAAAAACCACATAACATCAATCACTGCTTGTGAAATCTAAACAACAAGCAATCCTTTTATTATTTTTACAAAAAACAATAACTCATCATTTTTTAGCAAATAGGCAGGGACTATATCACAACTCTCGTTCAGAATTGTTCTCTCAAATTATATTTAATTGTGTGTGTGTGTGTGTGTGTGTGTGTGTGTGTGATTATTTATTATCTAATTTGATGATGAATTATAATTTAATTAATTTATGAAATAGTTGCTTTTGGATTTGATTGTGTTTTTTTTATCAAATCAAATGCAGAAACAACTAATTGATAAACTAATGAATTGTGAAAATTTGATGAAATTAATTTAATTATTTTTAAAACAAAATTATTTGAAAATGATGAATCAAATTTGAGTATCATAAATAAGAATCATGATCGCCAACAACAACAAACTATGTTATTTGAAGAAGCTTTAGCTATAATATTTTCCATCAAATTTTTAACTAAATGAAGAACACAAACCATTTGTATTAGATAAAACGTCACTTTTGAAGGCTAATTATGTTATTATGTTTTACCTTTTTCAATTGTTTTCTTTTGCAAACCATTTCAATTTTTCTTCCAATTCTTCATTTTTATTTTTAACTTTAACTAACTCTTCTTACAAAATATCATTTTCACACATTAATTATTTTTCTTTTCTTTCTTCACATTTCACAAATATTTTTCTTTAGGAAGAATTTTTTTATACAATCAAATTTATTTGGTGGTGCTAATTTTACTCTTAACTACTAGAACAATTCTTTTTTGTTTTTTTCTTCAAAATATTATCAATTATTTGGTAGCTTCACATGCCCTTATTTCTTTGGCTGCAATTATTATTCCTTGTGTAGCTTCTTCATAGTGGCATCTTCCCAATCTTTGAGTGTGATTCCTTCAAATAAGTGTTTTGTTTCAACCTTGCAATTTCTTCACAAGTGTTTTCTTTGAACCTTACAATTTCTAACCACTTTCGAAGATGTATTATTATTATTTTTTCCAACAATTATCTTTTGCTTCTAGGCTTTCATTCTACAATCTCTTAAATTCCAAAACCTCTTAACAATCTTCCTCATCTCTTCTTGCTGTCCAATTCTTCTAGATCTTCTCTAAAATAATTACTTCCTAATCTTCCTACATTCTGCAATCTCTTAACAATCTACTTTGTCTCTTCTTTGTGTTCAAATCTTCTAGATCTTCTTGTGTTGATACTATTGTGTGAGTAAGAAAAGAGAAAGGAGCACGAATTAATTTAGTAAGGCTATATTTTTTTCAACTTTGAAAATAAATATTGTGATGATGCACCTCAATATAGAGGTATTTGATTACACCAATTGTCTACTCTTAATACATTACAAACTTAGAAAATTAATTGTCTACTCCTTAATACATTATAAACTTAAAAAATTAATAATATGGGAAACTCTTTTTAGAGGTCGCAATGACAAAGAGTGAATAGTAAAGATAGACTAGCTTTTCCACGCACTAAGAATAAAAATCAAATCACCTAAAAGAGAGCTATAAAAAAAAAACTAATTTAAGACTCTTAAATTAAAAATATTAAAATAACATCAAATAGGTATTAGACATTATTGACATTATGGATGAATTGATTATGTGTTGCATTGATGTTTTGTCACTGATGTCAACACTAGCTGTTATGGTTGGTTACCGACAGACAGATTTTGGTTACCGGTAGAAGATCTAGTGTTATCGGCAGAAGAGACTATCTGTTGGACACTTCCAACATGTTTGGATCTATGGAATGTGATTGGTTACATGTGGTACGTGCTTCTGGAGTATGTCTTGTTCAGATAGTATTGACTTGGCAATCGAATGCTATCATACACTCTGGTAAACCCTTACCGACACTAATTTAAGGCTTTGCCGGCAGAGCTTTCATTGAGGAATCTTGACAGGATGCATAATTGGTATTGGTGTAGCTTCTACATGTCTTTCAGGATGTTGAAGATGTTCTTTGACCGTGCTTCAATTGTTTGAAGACATTGCTTTGGCGTGGTGGACCCAAAATAGGTCCAGTACCTATCTAGGTTATGGAGCGGTATCATGATAACATGTTCTCTACACATTACTGGGATGTTTCGAGATGATTTATGAATTTGTTATTGTTGTTTTGGTCTTAAGACGACATGGCATATCATTGTAATATGGATTTATGTAATGATCTTATTGTAATATCTTTTAGGTGGCCAACCTAATTGGTTTAGGCCTTAGGGTTGGTATAAAATGATGTAAGATCTCATTGTAGATCGTGGTGTGGGAATGGAATAAGTGTCGTGGTCTTGGAATGGAATATCATATGCAAAGGAGATTTGGCTGATCATAGGTGATCGAATTGGGATTAAGGAAGATGTCAAAGGCCTCCGGTATTGAGCTTAACTACGTGATCGAATTGGGATTAAGGAAGAGGTCAAAGGCCTCTGGTATTGAGCTTAACCAGGACTGTAATTAGGCATGGTAGATGCTATCTCTGGCAATTCACTCTATTCGATTATTGTCCATTTATCTTGAGATGGTTGTAGCCTCTCTGTAGTCAGTGAGACTCTTTTGTAATGAGCAGTACGCTCTAGGCAGTGTGCCTTCCTGCATGTGCAGGCCCCTTATTGTAACACATACTTTCTGCAGAAGTATCATCTGACTGTGGGTAGGCTTCCCACCATGGTTTTTCCCTTTCCGGGTTTTCCACGTATAAATCATGGTGTTATGTGGTATGGTTGCTTTGCATTGATTATCTGTTTAATTGTTAAGTTGTATTGTTTACCGATATCTGTTTCTGCCCTATCGATACTTAATTTGGTTAAAGGTTATTAAGTGAATTAAATGATAAAATCTGTTAACAACTGATTCACCCCCCTCTTAGTTGTTCACTGGTTATGCTAACAATTGGTATCAAAGCCTTGGTCCTCTTTTGCAGAATCTTAACTGCTTGAGGTAGATCCTATGGCAGCTAACACTTCTAATCCATCGACAACTATTTTTCAGAAGAGAAATCCCTAAGCTTGATGGAACAAATTATGGGATATGGAAAATCCAAATGGAGAGTCATCTTAGATGTCTTGGCAAGGATATTTGGGAGATCACTAAGAAAGGATACACCTACAGACTTGGACAAGAATATTGAAAATGATTGCAGAGCTAGAGAAGCCCTCTTGTGTGCACTTATTGATCAGTAAATCATGGGATTAATTGATAAATCATCGGCAAAGGTTATGTGGGATAAATTGCAAACTCTGAATGAAGGTGATCCTACTGTCAAAATTGCTAAACTTGATGGTTACCGGGTAAGATATGAAAACTTAAAGATGGAAGATAATGAAAGAATTGTTGTGTTTATGGAAAGAGTAAATTAGATTGTTATGGGAATTCAATGTTGTGGAGGATTTCTAAGTGAAGATGAAATAGTTTCCAAAGTCTTGAGAGCCCTTCCACCAGCTTACAAGATGAAGGCAATTGCAATTAATGAGTTGAGAACAATGGCTAACTCTTCAGTTAACATAGTCATTCTGATTGGGAAATTATATGCTTTTGAGCTTGAAGAATTTGGATCTTCTGGAGCTGTAAAGTCTGAACCAGCTTTTCATGCATCATCATCGTCATCTATAGGCAAAAGTGATTGGAAAGTCTTATATGCAAAAGAACTGGAAGACATGAGGAAAGAAGATGAAGAATTTGAGCAACTTGAAGCCTTATTTGCTAGAAGAGTACCTAAAGGTCTGTCAGGAAGTAAGTATGAAGGAAAAACACCTTTTAAATGTTTTGCATGTAATAAGATTGGTCATTTTGCATCTAGATGTCCTGAAAGGAATGCAAGGTTTGAGGAAAGAGTTAAGAAATCATTTAAGCCTAACCAAAACAAATATAGATTCAAGAAAAGTAAACAATGCTACATAGCGGATGAGGAAGGAGTAAATGATGACTCTAGAGATGAACCAACATAAGACTCTGCTAGTGGATCCGACAATGGTAAGGAAGGGGTGTTCTATGCTTTAAAGGAAGATGAACTGGAACCGGCTATCAAAAATGAAAAAAAGGCCTTGGCAGCAAAAGTTGAAGATAAGGATGAATGGGTAATTGATGCTCACATCATATGACTCGAGAGAAAGGGAAATTCCTGTCCTACAAGAATACAATGGCGGTCAAGTCAGATTTGGAGATGACAAAGTATGTATGATCAAAGGTAGAGGTATTATTTCTCTGGATGGTAAGCATAATACTGATAATGTCTATTATGTAGAAGGTTTAAAGCATAATCTTTTGAGTGTTGGTCAATTGGTGGGCAAGGGTTTCCAACTTTAGTTTAAAGATAGAAAATGCAAAATCATTAACAAGACTGGTTTGGAGATTGCAATTGGTACTCAGACTGGAGGTAATATCTTTCACTTGAACACTGGTACTAAGACATGTTTGATTGTTCATATTGATGAGAGCTGGTTATTGCATAAGAGGTTGTGTCATGTTAATTTTTATTGTATTGTTAAGATTAGTTCAACTAAAGCAGTTAGAGATATACCTAAGATTATGAAGCCTCATAATCCGATATGTAAGGAATGTTATTAGAAAAGAAAGTTAGAAGTTCTTATAAGAGCATACATGATAAACCTAATGATGTACTTGATTTGATTCACACTGACTTATGTGGTCCAACAAAGACTAGAAGCTTTCAAGGTGATATATATTTCATGTTGATTATTGATGACTATTCTAGGATGATGTGGGTGACTTTTCTTAAGGAGAAGTCTGAAGCCTTTGAGAAATTCAAGATCTTTAAAGCAAAGGTTGAAACAAAAACTTGATTGAAAATCAAATGTCTAAGATCAAATCATGGCTGTGAGTTCACTTCTCATGAATTTAATAGTTGTTGTGAGACAAATGGAATTAGAAGACAATTATCTGCACCTCGAACTCCTCAACAGAATGGAGTGGTGGAAAGAAAGAACATAACCATTTTGGATGCAATAAGATATTTGATGATGGAAGCCAAATTGCCTCATATCTACTAGAGAGAAGCAGTGAGTACAACAGTCTACACATTCAACAGAGTTCACATCAAAGGTGAAACCGATAAGACCTCTTATGAATTATGGTTTGGACATACACCTACTGTTAAATATTTCAGGATTTTTGGAAGTAAATGCTATATCAAAAGAGATGATTCAATTGGAAAGTTTGATCGTAGATGTGATAAAGGGATATTTCTTGGTTATTCAATTCAAAGCAAAGTATATAGATGTTATAACAAAAGATTGCAGAAAACTGTGGAGAGTGCTAATGTGAAAGTGGATGAGCAGTACAAAAATCATTCTATATCATATGACAAGGAATTGACAATGGAAATGATCATAACATAACTGACAATGCCTCAACCATTACAGGAAACTGAGATAGTTACACTGGCACAATCAAAAAATTCAACTGTGATTGATTATCAGAGCAGTGAACCAATGAACCTGAATTTCAGAAGACACCAAGGTATGTAAGATTAAATCATTTTGAAGATCAAATTATTGGAGATAGGAGCAAGGGAGCTATGACAAGAAGAAGATTGGAAAATGAAGAGGTATGTCTTATTGCTCAAGTTGAACCGACATCTGTTATTGAAGCTTGTAAGGATGAACATTGGTTAAAGGCCATGGAAGATGAATTAGATCAGATAGAAAATAATGAAACTTGGACTTTAGTTCCCTGGCCTATAAATAAGAATGTTATTGGAACTAAATAGGTTTTTAGGAATAAAATAAATGGGGATGGTCAAGTTGTAAGAAACAAGGCTAGATTGGTTTGTAACAGATATTCTCAAATGGAAGGAATTTATTATGGTGAGACATTGGCACTTGTAGCTAGAATTGAAGCTGTTAGACTATTTCTTGCCTATGCAGCTTATAAGAACTATAAAGTTTATCAAATGGATGTTAAATGTGCATTTTTGAATGGTGAACTTGAAGAAGAAGTATACATTAAGCAACCTGATGGATTTTCACTGACAGATGATAAAGATATGGTTTGCAGATTGAAGAAAGCTTTATATGGATTGAAACAGGCTCCTAGAGCTTGGTATGCAAGGTTGGATAAATATCTTTTGAAGCTTGGTTTTAGTAAAGGCAATGCTGATAGTAATTTATATTATAAGATCAATGATAATGATATTCTGATTATTGAAGTATTTGTTGATATCATTTTTGGAGGAGAAGATAAATTGTGCATGGAATTCGCTAACAATATGAAGAATGAATTTGAAATGTCCATGATTGGTGAGATACAAATTTTCTTAGATTTGTAGATTACTCAAACTGACAAAGGCATTTTTATCTATCAAACTAAGTATCTGAGGGAATTGTTGAAGAAGTTTGGTATGGATAATTCCAAACCGATAAGTACTCCTATGGCGACAAGAGGGAAATTATCTATCAAGGATACTTCTAAACCAGTAAATCCGACAAGGTATAAGTCTATGATTGGTGCTCTGTTATATCTAACTCAAACTAGATCGAATATTATGAATACAATAAGTATTGTTTCAAGATATCAAACTAATCCTAAAGAAAACCAAGAATGTGCAGTAAAGAGGTTATTCCGGTATTTGCAAGGAACAGGTGCAGCTTCTACATGGCTTTCAGGACGCTGAAGATGTTCTTTGATCGTGATTCAACTGCTTGAATACATTTCTTTGGCATGGTGGACCCAGATATGGTCTAGTACCTATCTAGGTTATGGACCAGTATCATGATAACATGTTCTCTACATGTTACCAGGATTTTTTGAGATAATTTATGAATTTTTTATTGTTGTTTTGGTTTTAAGTCGACATGGCATATCATTGTAATATGGATTAAATAATGATCTTATTGTAATATCTTTTAGGTGGCCGACCCAATCGGTTTAGGCCTTAGGGTTGGTATAAAATGATGTAAGATCTCATTGTAGATCATGGTGTGGGGATGGAATAAGTGTCGTGGTCTTGGAATGCAATGCCATATGCAAAGGAGATTTGGTTGATCATAGGTGATTTAATTTTGATTAAGGAAGAGGTCAAAGGCCTCTGATATTGAGCTTAATTGGGACCGTAATCATGCATGGTAGATGCTATCTCTAGCAGTTCACTCCATTGGATTGTTGTCCATTTATCTTGAGATGGTTGTAGCCTTTGTGTAGTCAGTGAGACTCTTTTGTAATGAGCAGTACGCTCTAGGCAGTGTGCCTTCCTGCATGTGCATGCCCCTCATTGTAACACATACTTTCTGTAGAAGTATCATCTGACTGTGGCTAGGCTTCCCACCGTGGTTTTTCCCTTTCTGGGGTTTCCACGTACAATCATGGTGTTATGTGGTATGGTTGCTTTGCATTGATTATTTGTTTAATTGTTAAGTTGTATTGTTTACCGGTATCTGTTTCTGCTCTATGGGTGCTTAATCTGGTTAAAGGTTATTAAGTGGATTAAATGATATAATCTGTTAACAACTGATTCACCCCCCCCCCCACTCAGTTGTTCACCAATTATCCTAACATACATGAGTGTCATATAACATATTAACAAATCAATTAGAGGCACATGTAAATGGGTTTTAAGTATGTGCTCGTATTGAGAAGAAGTTGGAGGATCAATTGATGGAGTTTTATCCTAAGCTCACTTTTCTCTACTTAGATCACTATGTTATAACCTTGTATTAAGGTAATAGTATTACCTAGACAATTTGTATAAATGGTTATGGATTCTTTAGTTTACAGATTTGTCATTTAACTTTATGTTTTTTTGGCCCATGCAAATGAAAAATGTAACTACTAGTTAAGTCAAATACAGTGATACTTTATATATGTTCTTTGCTTATTTTACAAGGTGCAACTACCTTCTAACAATATACAATGGATAACAACCATGTATGTTTTTGTAGATTCTTCAGTATTCATGACCCCATCAAGCATGAGTTTACTAGTTCATTTGTCCATTACCTTAGTGATACATTGGCTTCTCTTGATCTGCTTCAACTTATTGGGATCTATGAACCTTCCATTGGAAAAAGTGGAACTTGACCAACAGGTTGATCATCTACTTTTAAAAAAAACTGAATAAAAGAAGCTAATGAATTTAATTATTTTTGTAGGCTTATATTCTTTTGCTCCTCAGTTTGACTCTTGTTGAAAGCATGCTTATTGAGAAATTTGCATGATAAATATCCCCCTCCAAAGTTGTAAGACCCATATCTACTTTGCTTAGACTACAATTTTGTTTTGTGACTTTGTGCTCTTCTTTATCTCCAATGGGGTTGGCAATCTTAAGAATCTTTTGTCTAGAATTTGGGTTAGTGACCATTTGTGACATCCTTCTAACATTTTTGGGTTTGGGGGTACCTTGGAGAAACTTGGCCACTATGTCCACTTTTACATCTATCATTGGATTGTATCTCTTCTTCTCCATGACCTTCTTCAACCATGAGGGGGAGGCAATTATGGAGGAACCGGGTTGGACACTAGCAATGGCATTATTTAGTGGCACAAGTGGAGTATCATGTGATGTAGAATCACCAAGCAAAGAGAGATCAAAACTATTAAAGAATGCATTAGAAATGTTATTTCCACCAATTTGGCTAAAGATTAAAGAATCATTATCTGGGGTGGTAACAACAAGAATTGACACATTATTAGTAATTTGGGGAATGAGAACATTAGTTCCTTGGTTTTTCTTCCTCTTAATGGATACTAGTGAATCCTCTTAACATACAACCTTCAGTTTTTCTGCTACTTTAGGTGGCTCTCCATCTCCTTTGGGTTGGGCATTAGTCTTTCGATAAGTATGGCTTGTGTTCATTAGGGACTTTGAAATGTTGGAGCCCTGAGATCTACTCTGTTCATTACTAGGGGTTCTCTTCACCGAAGAAGGACCAAGTTGACATGCTCCCTAGTTTTCTTTTCAATCCATTTTTTTGTTTTTTCAAGAACATGAGAAGTCTTGTCTACAATATCTATGATTTCATTATTATACCATTGGATTTAAGGAAGAGGACTGAGAGAAATATTTTGATACGCTCCATCAATCAATTCAGAGCCATCATCTATACATTCCTTAGGAGCCAAAATTGATAGATTGAAAGCCTTGATCTGTCCAATAGTTAATCTCATCCAATCCCTTCTCCTCACTTCCATTTCATTAACACAGTGTTCACAAAAATCTTCCAATTGGGGCTTATGTAGATATACACTACCTCCATGAAAATGGGCTTTAATAAAACATTTATTATCAAAGTGTGATCTTGGAAACAAAGATTCAATATTAAATCTTGCCAGAATTCCTTTTGTAGTCTTTGCAACTTCATTGGTTTTACATTTGTGTTCAATGAGAGAAATGAAGAAATAATATCCCTTCTTTTTCATATTATCCACATATTTGACATTAACTTTTTCCATTTGCTAGCAAATTTCTAGAAACAAGAAGTAATCTTAAACATACCTCTCCAATTTTAATAGGCAATCTTCATAACCCTCAATTGTTAAGTAAGAAAATCTATCAAATTGAAGAAAATAACTTCCATATTTTCCTTCCAGGGCTACTACATTTGAGGAAATCCTTCTTTTAGGTAACCCTTCAATTCTTTAAAATACAACCCATAGAAAAACATCATTAACGCACATAAAATTCTTTAATCCAATTCTTCTCTGCAACTATGGAAAAAGTTCAAATACAGGTGTGTAGATAGTAGGAGAGTCTAGGGTTTTCAATCTGTTGGTTGAAAATTTTGCAAACTAGAAGAGTTTACAAAACTGTGTTTCAACCATAGCAACTCAAGATTAAATATCTCTTAATTATTAAGGTAAGGCTCCCCTGTGATCTACTACTATATTCTAGTAAAATAAGATACAAGTTTTTAACTCCTATTCTAACATGGACAGTACGTCATCCTATCCTCTTTTTTCAAGATAGATGTTATTATTTTACTCTCTTTTCAGGAAAGAATTTACAATATAGAGCAGCAATAATTATTACAATTTCTTTGTTACAAATTAACTTGGAAATTAAGAACAATACGATATAGATAAGAAAATAAGCAAAGTGTCCATAAAGGCACAAAGTCCTCTCTTGTTTCTCTGGGACTGGAAAGACTACTTAAGCTCAAAGTCTTAGATTCATTGTTGTCCTATCAACCTTTTACAAATCCTTTTGTAACCCAATGAACTAACTAAGAAAATCAAAATAAAGCTCAAATTCTTTAAAATGATTCTTAGCTTCACCTTTTGATAATGCTTTTGCGAAATGGCAATATGAAGCTCAAAGTATTCAAGTTACCATTTCCTTTTCCAAGATGTCACAATAAAGCACAAAGGCTTCCAAGTGTAACCTTAATATATATCTCTCAAGTAAATTTAAATTGAAAATATCAATATGAAGTGCAAAGTCTTCAAAATGATATTACGATCACCAATTCCTAATTCTAACAACAATGGTCAAGATATGACACAAAGTTCACAAATTAACAATTTCCTCTAAACTTTAACAATATTCTCTCAACACACCTTTACTTGAGTAAAATAAGAATTTATAATGAAAATTACATAAGAACACTCTCATCATAAACACAAATGAATGCAACAAAAAGTATGGATGCCAAAGCTTTCTTCTTATTTCATCAAGTTTGTAAAATCACAAGAGGAACACAAAGTTTCACTTTTGCACTTCACTTCGACATAGTTTTGACATATAGATTAAAGACAATAGATGTAAATTACAATGAGAAACCTCATATATATATAAGAGCCAGGTACAACATGAAACTAGGAAAAAACTATGACTAATTCAAGGAAGAGTCCTAATTGACTTTGGACTCATGCATTGCCTAAGTGCAAAAACTAAATACAAAATTGACACTTCAAGTGTCAATGTCTTGTTCAAAAATGCATCTACTATAAAAATGACTAAGTGTCACCAGACACTCCATTTTGATCATGATTAATGAATTCCTCAAACTCTCATAAAACTACTTTCATCTATTCTTGACCAGGTCCTTTAGTGTGACTTGTGATGACCTTGACCTGGGTGATAGAATCTTCGAGGCTCATGTAGCATTTCTTATGCTTCTTCAGAAGCAAGGCTAGATTATCTAGATTTATTTGGATATCCACTAGCTTATCAATAAAGGATAACGAGAAATTTTTCTTATCAACCTCTTCACCAGTTAACAAATTGAACTCTTTGATGATGACAACTTCATGAAGGGGTTTCTAGTTCTCATTGAGGAAAGTGCAAGGAAGAGACGGTATCTTCTTGATGATGTATTTACCCTTTTCATTACATTTTTTATGTGCTTTCTTCAGATCCTTAATAAGAACCTCTATTGTGTTCATTTGATGCTCCAAAATCTCTCTTTGTTCAATGTACATATCCCTTGAAGGGATTACTCCATTATCAACTAAAACATCCAACTAGAAATACTCTAACTTCAACCAAGAGTCGAAGTCCTTCTCATGTGCTTCCAATTCATTAGAATTTTTTTTAAAGTTTTATCAATTTCAACTTTTACCTCCTCCAGATTGTTAACAAGAGTGATTGCTGAACATAAGAGATGTGTTCCTTGGTTTAGTAGTCTATCTATCCATTCACCAACTGTTCTCCCATGAAAATTTACCAATTCAACTTGTTTAACAATTTTCTCATCCACTGAAGAAGTGACTGACTTGATTACCTCTGATGATTTGGTAATCTTGATTAGGACCTCTGTGAGATGATCAACTTGTTTCATCAAGCTATCTTTCTTAACTTTCTCTTCATTCAACATTGCCACAAGATGCTGGAAAGAAGTTTGAGCATCTTCAAGTGCACCCTCATGTGTTTGTTTGCCCAAATCAATAATTTGAATGACAAAATTAGTAGCCTATACTTTATCCAAGTCTGTGTCCAGAGGAGGAATTGCCATTTCTACATACTTGTTCATGGATGGATCTATTCTAAACCTGGACAAAGTTTTGGCCTTCTTTGTGACCTCAGAGTTTAACTAGTACCAATTGATTGAAATCAAAGTCATCAGGAGAGATGGCTTGTTTATTTCTCTTTGAAGTGTTAGACACTAACCAAGGTGGCAAAGAAGTGTCTTCATCCACTCTAGTAGTCAAAACTTATTTAGATAACTCCCGAGACTGAATACTTGTTGTAACAATGGGCGAGATTGAGGTAACAATGATGGGTGGATTTGGAGTAGTAGAAACCTAAGGAGGAACTTGGGTTTCTGACATAAATTTATCAAAATCTTCCAACATGAAAGAAATAATGGTAGACAAATTAAACAAGAAAATATTATATAGGTTGTCATGAGGTGTATCTAGGACAGATTCACTTGTGGAGGTAGAAGGAATAACATGTATTTTTGGAGCTTGAGATGAAAATGACATGCAATAGAACCCAAAAGAATAACATCAATGACAAAGACTGAAGTAGTACCTGTGATATCACATGATGCATGAATAATACCTTTGTGCTTCTCTTGAGATTGGGAAGTACTTGGGATTTCAGGTAAAAATTCCTCATCAAATTCTTCTTCCTCTTGTTCTTTCTCATTCTCTGGTTCATTCTCTTCTTGGATTTGTTCACCTTCATTTACTTCATCTTCTCCTTCAACTTCATCATGAACTTGAGTCTCTTGAGTTGAAGAATCACCTTTAGATTTACCCTTTCAAACAGTGAACTTAAATTTAGAACCTTTAGGAGCCATGGGATCTTGTCTATTCTTGGTTCTTAATTCAAAATTCTTTCCCTTGGGGCCTACAACATCATCTTCAAATGACTCAGTCTGAATGGCTCCAGCTACACACCATGTAGGTTCAACCAAATAGTAGTATTATCAAGAATTTTCTGGAATTAGGCCCTTATAGAAGTGTTCTCCTTTTGGGAGCAATGAATGAGAGGCAGAGGTAATCCAACAACTTTGTTTCTCTCATATGTAGGATCAAGGATGTCTTGTCTTCTTCGAGATCCTTAGGAACATGAACAAGATAAAATTTTTTAATCTTCTCTATTGTCAAACAACAGTAATCCATTCTTTAGACATCCTCTTTAGTTCTGCAATCTACCCATACATCCTCAATTCGATGAATATGTGCGTAGTTTTTCTTAATCTTATTCTTCATGCCCTTATAGTCAAATAATTTCTTGGCCTTGAAGAATCTCATAGTCACCCTTCTCATCTCTTCCTCGATAGCATGTGCCTTGTAGATGGAATTGATGGAATATCTCCCTATGGCGATAGAGAACTTGAGACCTATCTTGTGAGCTCCAATTTGACACTCATGGATAGATATCATTTGGTAAGACATCTCTATAAGGATGATCTTATCTGATGGATACCTCAGAAGCATGAATGGTTCTCCATCAAAGCATCCAATTCTAATATATGTGAATGTGGGGAATTGTAGGAAAATGCAACCATATTTACTCACCACCTTCCATGCTTCATCTGACACTCTCTTGGTTTGAAGTTCCTTATCAAATAAGCACATATAATGAGAAAATAATGCATCATGTACGGTGTACCCTCTTGAAATGGTGTAAACTCTTCTTGAGAGTTAATTGAGTGAATTACTTGTAAATAGGAACTTCACTCCTTTCACCTGTGGTAGATATTCCTAGGAAATGCCTAATCAAGGTAGTATCATAGACAAGATAAGAAGTCATGTAGAATTTCAAGGTGGTAGGCACCTTGGTTAATTGTTCACATAGATAATCCATAATTTGCTTGCCTCAGTAGATCTTCATCTTATTTTGCCTAATGATATGAATGTATTGATACATCCATTTGTGGTAGGTAATAGAAGCCGGGAGACCTTTTACTCCATTGAGAAGAGTAATGAGTTCATTGACCTCCTTGATAAAATCATTTCAAGGAAGAGTTTTTGGCTAGCTTGCAATTGTAGGCCTAGGGTTCTTTAACCAATTTTCATTCATATTCTTCCCAAATTTCTTTGAATTCTTATCAAAATAAGTCACTATTGAGTGCATGTCAATAACAACCTATTGATCTATAGGTGGACACTTGAAAATTGTATCAAATAAATCTTCATCAAGATTGATGAGTGTCTTCTTTCCATTCGTATCTTTCATTGATTTAGTGGTAGGGTCATACTTGTTGGCAAGAGCCAAAACAAATTCTGGATTTTGAGTTGACATGGTGTAAATTGGAAAATTTGAGGCTTAGTAAATTTACCAATTGGAATGGAAAAATCACTAAGTCAATTTTCTCTTGAAGGACTTTACATTCAAAAGAGGGGTTGAATCTACTAGATCCAATCCTAAATGATGCAAAACTGAATACTAAGTAGATTGATTATATTTAAAATGTGTTTAACCCTCTTTTGTAAGTTGACTAAGTAAAGTGCCAAAATTAAAGACAAAGTAAGAAAAAAACAATGAGCTGTAAATTCAGGATTTAGTTGTGCACCTAGATCTGAGAAGTTTGGGATGATTCAGACTTGCTCTATGAAATTCACCAAAGTAGTAGGGACTATGTGTCCAAACTAGGTCACCCCCAACTTGGTCCTCTGAACTTTTTGCATGTCGAAAAGGGTTTTTCTATCTCTGCAAACAAAGCTTAATTCCAGAAGTACAACTACACATCTGCTTCCTGTACATAGAAAGAAGGGGAAGTGTAATGGGAATAGGGGCTTTCCTTTGGTCAAGCCCGAGTTTGGAATTAACCTTGAATGACATGTTTCAAATACTAAAGTAAATAATGGAAAGGTATACCTTAGATATGCAATGACTGATAATTATGCTTTGCTTCTTGAATGCAATCACATATGTTGTATAAAATGGCATGAATATGACAAAACCCTAACACACACACATCCTTGCAAATGAATGATGTAATGTTGCTCCAATGGATAGATGAAAAATATGCAACCTTGAAGAATGCTTGAATGCTTGAATTTATTCTCTTTGCCTTATGATCATCTCCACCTTGGTGCCTTATATGATCAAATGAGAGAGGAAGACCTCCTTATATACTTTCCCATCATTAATAATGTTAATTTTTTGACATAGACCAACATGGGGGCAATTTTCTCGCTCAAATTTGAGATAGGGCCAAAGGTCCAAATTAGGGCCCAATTGAGGAGGAGCATGGCATGGCACCATGGTCCTAATGAGAACCAAGGCACCACGCCCTGGTCCTACCCCAATTTAGGGAAAGGATAAGGGGTCCCAACAAGGCAAAGTATGAAATAATAGAGGTTGGTGCATGCGGGAGGCATAAATAGGTCCTAATGAAGCATGAATATGAGAACACTAATGTGAGAGCCCCAAATACGGTCAAAATTGCAAGAGTGTAATTTTAGGACAGTACAATGGGAAAGGCAACCACGAGATGAATTTCATTGGTTATGGTGGGTTCCATCTTATAAGAAACAAGTGGCTCTTTTACCCTCTTCAAAAACTCCTCAAGATTGACATGGTTGATCTCGATGTCTTTGGTATTGTCAATATTTGATGACATAGAAGAAGAAGAAAACACTAGATGTATCTCTTGCTTCTTGAACTTTATTGATTTCTTGATTGGTGAGGGTTCTGACATTTGCAATAAATGTACTACATAAATATCATCATTTGAGACAATTAGTCTCCATAAAAATCTTCATTTGATAGGGAAAAACCATCGATTGATCACAAATTGATAAAAAAGTTTATTAATTTGTAACTGTGTGTGTATTAGGTACAAATCAGACTTATAAGTTTGATTTTCACTTAATATAAGTCTAAAATCATAAATAGGTGCATATCAAACTTATAAGTTTGATTTGCAACTCAAATAAGACAAAAACAAAAAATAGGTGTATATTAGGTTTACATCCCCCAAATACACCAAGGAACAACAAACATCATGTAGGTGTAATTTGGGGACATATCCTCAATTTACACCCATTTTGATATAATATCAAAGTAGATTAAATGCATATTGTATTTGTAACTCTGATTAACACTTTAAAAAAAGAAGAGCTCTGAATGGTGTCGAGTGGGGTTATACCACCAATCACCACTTATAAGAGCACTAAAACGGTGTAGGTCAGGGTTGTAACCCTGACTGACACCAATGTAAAGCATCATGAATGACAGTGTCGGGCAGGGTTATTGTGAGATTTTGCAAAGATCAAGAGCTCAATGAAAAGTACAATAGAGAGACAAAATATAGGACAAGAATAAATTGTATTCTCATCAATAGATAAATGATCAATTGGTGTTCAATAGTTGTTACATACAATGAATATGAGCCTACATCTATAGGCACGGCTATATGGATATGTGAGCACACAAACATGACATGTGGCTCAATAAGAAACAAGGGTAGGTAGGAAATAGGTGTGGTAGGTAGGAGAAACAATATAATATTCCACACGAGGTGGATCACCCATTGAAGGTAGAATTATCATTCCACAATAAGTGGATATGATAAAGTAACAAGAACACAAAAGGTGAAAATTCTCCTACACACACAATCCCAATGTGGCACAAACACCCAAGTGTCTCATACCCAAATTACTATGAAATGCATTATCCTAAGTAAACTTAAGTAAAGTGTAATAACATCCAACATGAATAATTACTTACACCAACGCCCCCCCTTAAGTGCAACTTAGGGGAATGCACTTAAGTCTACAATACAACTAAGCAATGCAAGATGGGTCTCAACTATGAGGCCATGTTAGGTACCCATGTACAAATGCATGCAAACCAATGCAATGAAATCTTTCATAAAGCGGGGAAAGAGAGAAAAAACCAATGGGAAAAAACCCTCCCCCAAAAAGAGAGATGAAAACTATACAAGAGAACCCTCATAGAAGTGTGTGAAGGACAAATCCCCATGTGAGGAAAATGTCTCCCCCATATGAGAGAAGAAGAAGAGAGACTAGATAGGCCCCCCTCAATGTAGAATCTACACCAATGGTAGAAGCTTGAGAATGAATGAAGAAACTGCTCCATGAACGTCGAACAATGTTCCTCCCCTTGGGAAGAAACAAAACCAAAGGTGTATCCATGAAGTCACCCCAATCATGAAGGGAACATGTAGGAAAAAAACTCATGATGAATGAAGTCTCTAAAAACTTCTCAAGTGTCCCCATGTAGATAATGAAAGATACCCCCTCCAAAGGTGGTGAACTACTCCACACTACTGAAAAAGGCACTCCAAGATCTAGTGGAGATGAATGTAGAACAAGTCCTAAAGACTCACATGTCTCCTCTAAGGATAAAAAGACTTCCTCCAACTATTGTACATAAGTATACACAATCATTTCAACCTCAAAAGAATGATCATGTAGAGAATGAACAAGAGGGTCAAAGTGTTATCTCGCAATAATCGAAGAAGAATCATCTTCATCAAAGAAAAGATGAATATCATCAATGATGTCTCCCAAATATTCAATGTAGGATTCGAAAAACAAACCTGCAATGTTTGTCAAGTAGTCATCCCAAGAAACTAAATCTGGAAGACAAATATAGCTTGCTGCATTGAATCACAAGAAGGCAAAAATGTTGCACTAGCTGCATCATCAGGTGCAATAGGTGATGTGATATCAATAGGAGGAGATGAAACACAAGGCTCAAGAATGGGGTCACATGTGAGAATCCCCAAATTCAAGTACCCAAAGCTCTCCTCAAAATTTGAATCATCACAAGAAGTGTGTTCATCATATGTAGAATCATCATATGTGAAATAATCCTCATCAACAAAATATAAAAATGAGTATAATCGAGATGCATGATCAACCACCCCAGTCACAATGATAGCTCTAGTCTCCAAGTCTGTAATGAAAATTGACTCAGGTGTGAACTCCACAATTCTCTTAGTTGCCCCATGTTTCATCTCATAGATGGAAAGGAGACTATTTGTCAAATGGGGTACACGCAACACATCATTGAAGGAGTTATCCCCAATGGCAATAGTTCCTTTCCCAATCACATCCATGTATGTATGATGGCCCATCAAAATCTGTAGCATGGCACAATACTCAAATGTAGAAAACATAGACTACGAAGATGCCACATGATGAGAAGCCCCTGAATCTAGAAGCCATCTCCCCGAATCATGACTTGTAGTAGCACAAAGAGCTTGTCCTTTTCTTTTCCAAAAAGAGTGAGTCTTCCCACCTATTGAGGCCATGAATTATTTCCCTTTCTCTTTTGACTGTGAGGAAGTGGAAGTTGATGAATCCTCCTTTTTGTAGGAATTAGGTGAATCTATGTTGTGCTTTTTGAGGATATGTGTGAGCTCATCAATCTTCTTAGAATGGAAATGATGTTCCTCATGACCAACCTTTTTACAATAGGAACAAGTAGGTCTCTCCTTCTTTGGTAAATTGTCCTTCTTGGAAGACGATGAATCTCCTTGTTGTGGAGAAGGTAGTGCCTTGTCCTTAGGCTTTGATTGCCATTTCTTCTTGTTTGAGTTGTCCTTTCCTTGATTTCCTTTCTTCCCTTGATTTGCCACTAATGCTTGAGACTTAGAAGTCTTAAGAATGCCATTCTTATCAACTTATTCTGTTCCATCATCAAAATTTTGATGAAAGCATCAAATGTAGGCATTGTGTAGCTTGAACCCATTGTCATCCTATGGGTTTGGAAACTAGAAATAAATGCTGCATATTCTTGTGAAAGTTTTCCCATCAAATTAAAGATCAATTGAGTATCCTTCTTATCAATGCCACAATCCTTGAGTTGTGCCCTCAAATCTTTTACCTTAGTGACATAGTCTTGTATAGTATCAAAGTTCTTGGGATCTAACATGGTGAGATCACTATCAATCTAATATCCCCTAATCTCACCAACTTGACCATACAAGTCTTGAAACTTTTGCCAAGCATCCTTAATTAAGGTACATTTTTCAATATGAAAGATGAGATCCTTTGATACATACTTTCTTAAGGTACCAATTTCCATGATACTTTTAGTGAGCCAATCCAAGTGAGGAAAAGGATCAGCCTTAGGATCAATGGGAGCAACAATAGTTCCATCAATGTAATGAGTTAGTCCTTTTTCCATAAGTTTACTCCATGCATCAATTTTCCAAGTACCATAATTATGAGGAGTTTAAGAGAGGAAACTTAGGAGAACGCATAGAAGCAAAAGGAAAGAACACAAGAGCACAAAAGAACAAGAGACACCCCCCTCCCCCCAAATTCACTCAATCAAAGTACCCCCTCCACCCCAAAAAAAATAAATAAATAAATTTGATGATTTTGGCACTCTATATGTAGTGCATGTACAATAGGCCACTTGCAAACAATGACAAGGTGGACTTCTAATTTTTTTTTACAACTGTCCCAATAGGCTAAGAACTATAATGCAAAAGACCAGAAAGATAGATCTATGCAATACAAGTGCCAAATTGGCCAAAAAAAGACCATATTATGAATGAGAAATTTCCACTCAAAATCACTGCAAATTGATAGAAGATTATGAATTAGACGAAAATTATGCAATTTAAAAAAAAATGACACCTGAAAAGGAGTTCGTATGAGCCCAAATGGAGTCCTAGAAGTTGTAGAAATAGGGATTGGACAGGTAGTCACCAAAAACTGAGATTCCTGAAAAATCTGTCCATCAAAATCAGAAAATAATTCCACCATGTGAAATTACATGAAAAATTAGCCCATTTCAAAAAAAATTGCACCAAAAAAGGAGTAAAAATGAGCAAGATATGACCATTTGAAGTTGAACGGGAGGGGCTTGTAAAATTTTCAAAAAAATGATGATGTCAGCAATATGCAAGGTTAAATTTGACAGCCATATGGAAGTCACCAAAACTCCGCCTCACTGCTTGTGTGGTGTCCATACGATATGGACTGATGACGTGTCAGAGCTAGATTGGATTCATGCAGTGATGTGGTAGTATGGTCAGGTGATGTGGCGATGACGTGTGATGTTTGACCAGGTATGTGTCACTGACGTGGTAGATGAATAGGTTGTTGATTAGGCTACAAATTTGGATCATTTGTATGGTGATGTGGTTGATGACGTGGATGGCCAATTGTGCAACTGACTGTATCAGCAGGATCTCGCGTGTAGGTGTGCTGGGTGGCGTTAGAAAAGGGAAGCCTGATGATGGACAATCCCAACGGTGGTTGGGTAGGGCCGCTGGCGGGAGAAACCAAGGACAACAGTTGGTGGTGAAATGCATGCAGGTTTCGATAAAGCAGTGGTCATCGAGACATGGATGCCACTGGTGGAGTTCAACAAGGCAAATAAGCGGGGTGTCAGGAAGAAGGTCGTTGGTAGGATGTCGATAAGGGGTACAGTGACGGTACGAGCTGCAGGTACCCTGCAATGATGAAAGTGCAATACGGGTGTCAAGGTCGGGGGTAAATACCCTCCCCCAAAAAATATATATATTTTTTGATTTAAAATATGACTTTTACAAATAAAACATAAAAAACTGCGAAATACATAATGATATTTTAAAAAACTTTTCGCAATTTTTTGACTTTCACCCAATATAGGCGAATTTATAGTCAAAATTTATGGAAACAACCACTCAGACTCAATGATGAGGTCGGATCTGGTCTAGGATGCCTCCAAAAGATGCTACTCCTTAGATCTAACTCTTAATACCACAATAAAATCTCTCCAAGACAAATCAATGACTCTCTAATGGCTCTGATACCATGTGAGATTTTGCCAAGATCAAGAGCTCAATGAAAAGTACAATAGAGAGACAAAATATAGGACAAGAATAAACTATATTGTCATCAATAGATAAATGATGAATTCTTGTTCAATAGTTATTACATATAATGAATATGAGCTTGCATATATAGGCAAGGCTATATGGATATGTGAGCACACAAACATGACATGTGGCTCAATAAGAAACAAGGGTAGGTAGGAAATAGGTGTGGTAGGTAGGAGAAACAATATAATATTCCACATGAGGTGGATCACCCACCGAAGGTGGAACTATCACTCCACAATAAGTGGATATGATAGAGTAACAACAAGACCACAAAAGGTGGAAATTCTCCTACACACTATCCAAATGTGGCACAAACACCCAAGTGTCTCATACCCAAACTACTATGAAATGCATTATCCTAAGTAAACTTAAGTAAGGTGTAATAATATCCAACATGAATAATTAATTATACCAATAGTTATAACCCTGACCGACACTGCTCAAAAAGCACTGTGAAAACATAACAATGACGGTGGTGTCGAGTGAGGTTATACCCCCAACTACCATTGCTAAGGAAGGACTTCAAATAAAAATGAAACAGATTGTGATGGGGGGTCGGGGTTGTAAGCTCGATTGATCGGGTTTAAAAACCCAACTACAACCATGATCGACTGAAACAAATGATAATAAGGAATGTGTGGTGGGATTGTGTCCTCGCCACACACCATAGAGAACAAAACTCTGGTTTTTGACAAGGCCACAACCACACCACACATCGCAGGGTATCAAGCAAAGAAATCAACACGGGGGTGAGTGGGGATTGAAATACGATTCACACCCTAGATAAATCTATGATGTGAGTCGGGTTTACAATCCTGCTTCACACCCAACACTTTAAAAATTGCTCAAAAATGACATTGAAATTTTATTGTTTATCATATTTATTTGAAGAAAATCTTCAATATGTATATGGTAAATGATAATAATTTTGGTGGAGAGAAAGTCCAAAATGAAAAAGTAAAGAAAAAGGCAGGAATAATACATACCATGATCTTAGCAAATCCAATTTAAAAAAAAATCAGGCTTCCTACAGATCTCCATGAAAATAATATGAAGAAAAATAGGGCAAAAATCGGTAAATAAATGGGAAGAGAAACCCGATGGAAATCAAACTCTAAAAAACATTAATTGCAAAATGGTGCACCATTATGGTGTAAATCAGACCTTGCACTTAAATGACCAAAATGGTGTAAATCAAACCTATAGGTCCCATTGATACTTAAATTGATTACCACGGCGTAGAGTCAGGGTTACAACTTGATTTGAGACCTAGTGATTAAAGATTGTGCAAAATCGGAGATAAAACCCAACTTTACACCTTAATAAGGAACTTAACTTTTCAATGATATTTTAACTTTATGAGGGAATTACTAACTTTTAATATCGAGTATTCAAAGATAAATGAGACGATGAAAATGTATTGTTACTCAACTTTAAGAGAAAAGAGGGCAAATTTGAGAAAAACTCGTAGGGGTTGTCTTGTTTTCACGTAATTGCGCCAACAATTTCTTCTTTAAAATAATTCCTCTTCAGGTGTGAGGGAAGACTAGATTTACCTTTTCTATTCACCTTGAGCCATGCTTCAATAATGTGATTCAAGAATCAGTCTTCCTTGTCATGAAAATATTTTCAACCTGAGTCTATGGAGAAGTCTATAAATTGTTCACTTTTTGGCAATTTCAACTCTTGGGAGATGGTCTTAGGGTAGACCCTAGCAATAATGGAGCCATCAACAACTTTAATTTCTTGCAAATTAGGGTAGTAATGTTTGTCACATAAAACTATCAACTCAAGGCATGTGGCAATAGGTGGAAAACTCCCAGTTGTAATAAGCCCACTCCCAACAATCTTTTTACCAATTGGAGAGAGAAAATCTCGTTGCATTCTTCAATGGAACCCATGAAGGCTAGCATAACAACCATCTTCTATAATAGGCATCATTGGAGGCACTAAGATTTAAGATTCACAACACAAGAAATAGCTTATACAATCTTCTATGATTTCTACAAAGAGGGGATAGGTTTGTAGAGAACTTGCAGGAATTTCACTGCGCACACTCATTGGAGAAACACAAACCTATTTCGCTAACCAATACTTCAAAGAGACTCTACTTTCAAAAATTAGAGTGGAAAGAAAGATAAATTTAAGCCTTTAACCTTTTACCATATGCTTATGTAAAACTGTTGGAGCTCGCAATTTCTTTGGCTAGTCCTCAAAGAAAGAATGAGTTTGGAAATATTGTCACTTTTCTTTATTGGACAAGAATTTTGCTCATTAATTTTAGTGATGAGAAGTAATATCACCCATCTTCAAAAATTGTTCCAGTAGCTTTGCATGCCTTTCACTACCTAATCTACCATTAAGAAGTTGTACTTACTAAATCTCCAAACATATTGCACTTTAAAAAACAAGAAACTTCATAGAGTTAGGTAGTCAGTGTTTTTTCAAACTATTGAACCATGCTAGTGAAGGGTACATGGGTTCTAAAATTTCTTGACTGATCAACTAAGTACAAAAATCATTCTACAAATGAGCAATGAGAAACCAAACTAAGCAATATTAAGCAAACAAATCAGGACAAAGAGAAACATATGAACCAAGATTTTATACTTAAGGTGAGAAAATGAAATTATCAAAAATTGAGGTAACAACAAGCTCTGAAGGGGGACAAGAACTAATCAAGATGCAAAGATACTAGAACACTTGACCATAGGTCTTATCACAAAAGGGCAAAAAAGTCACATCCCAAAACCTAAACACTAAGAAAATAACAACAAGATATAGTACAAGAAGCAAATTAATTGCTCAGATCACTAATTGTATAATTTTAGGTCCTACCCATTATAGGAAAAAGATAATGATGAACCATTTGGGTAAGCCAAATAAAATGTGTGTTGTACAGTTACTGCCTTTATTATAAATGGACATTTCCACAAAGAATAAAAATTCTTATGCGCTCCCTTTGTCTCTTTCCTACAATCCCACAACAGGACTGAATCTCTAATTATGAATTTTCTTTGTTTGGATTTTTGATCAAAGATTTTATTCATAGATTCTTTATGCTTAGCTATTCTATCTACCACTTCTTCCCTTTTTTCATCAAGATTAGTCAAGAACATAATTCTCTTTTCTAATGATGATTGGAATTTCTCATCCTTGACATATTTTTATGATTGCAATGCTGATAACTCCAATGGGATAGGTAGAGCACATTTAATTCCATATACTAGTTGAAAAGGAGACATCCCTTCTTCTCTTTTGTGCATTATTCTTTTCAATAACAAAGCTTCATAAATATTTTTGTGCCACCCACTCTGATTCTCATCTACCAACTTATTAATAATAGAAACAAGGTTCTTATTACTTGACTTAGCCTGCCTGTTACCCTGTGGATAATAATTTGAAGAGTGAGCAAGATGGATTCCAAAGTCATTACAAAAAAGAGATAATTTAGAAAAGGAAAAACTACTATCGTTGTCAACTACTATTTTCTTGGGAACCCTAAATGCACTAGAATATTTTTTTTCAAGAAATTGATAACCACTTTAGAAGTAGTTTTCTTCACTAGAATTGCCTCCACCCATTTAATAAAGTAGTTTGTGTCAGCGAGAATGTGGGCGTGCCATACATTGGAGTTAGGGTTTATGGGTCAAATGAAATATAATCCTCATTTTTGGAAAGGATCCTCAATAACAATATGGTTTGAGTGGTAAGGAAACTAACTATGGCCTATTAGCATGAATTTTATACACTTTTGCACTTAGACACCCACTTATAGGCATCTTTGAACATGCCTAGCCAGTAAAAATTATGGCAAAATATTTGGAAGGTTGTAACTGATACAGAGAAATGACCTCCATAGGATTCATTATGAAAAACCTCTAACAATTTCTTCCATTGCTTACAATCTACACATCTCAAGAATGTAGCATCTATCCCTCTTTTATACAGGATTCCTTCCCATAGGACATAAGTACTAGCTTTTAATTTTAAAATTCTTTTCTATTTAGCGGATAGATGAGAATGATTCTAACCATAAGTTAGAAAATAGGTTACATCAGAGAACCATTTATTAGTAGTATCATGAATAAAACCTATGGTAGGGTTTCTTCTTTTCTATTTAAAGGTTGGCTGATTCTTCGTCATCTCTATAATATGTCAGGTAAGTTTAGTAAAGTGTGGAAAAAACAGTCTTAGAAAATTGACTTAGTTAGAAGAAATATCTAGTACCACTCTGTGACACCGGTAGGTATAACTATTGGATTGTCTTTACTCTATCTAGATCAATTTTTTATCCCATGTTTAGAAACAATGCGATCTAATAGTTTCTTGTTAGTAACCACAAAGATAGATTTCTTTGGGTTCAAGGAAATACCATAATCTCTACATCTTTTCAACACTACCTCCAGGTCATGTAGATGATCAATCCTCTTTTTAGAGAAGATAGTCAGATCGTCTAAATAACCCACAATGATTTGTTCTTTAGGTCACCATTGTGAGGTTCATTGCTCTTTGGAAAGTATCTCCTTCATTTATATGTCCAAGGGGCATACTATTGTAGTAAAAGACACTAATGGGGGTGGTGAAAATGGTTTTATGCTAATCTTCTAGGGCCATCTTAACATAATTATATCCAAAAAAATCATCTAACATAGTTTACATCATTTCAGATTTAGAGATAGAATGAAGAATATGATCCATTATTGGTAAAGGGTAATTATCTTTGAGAGATTCTTGATTTAGGTTACAAAAGTATACACAGATCCTTATTTCACTATTATTCTTCCTGACAGACACAATACTGGCAATCCAAGTGAAATGATAATTTGGGTAGACAATTATTTCCTTAAGCACTTATGTCAATTTCTTTAAAAAAAGCCTCAACTACCTCAGGATTGTATGTTATTTTCTTATGTCTAAATGGGGTCATGTTAGGATTAAGTGGGATATGATATTGTATTTATCCTTTCTTAAACCTTTTCAAATCCTTATAACACCACACAAATACATCTTTGAAATGAGTCAACAAAGCTAGCAAATTTTCCGTTTCTTTGGGAGATCAACATTTTCTCATACATACCAGTTTAGGATTTTCTTCAATCCCTGTATTGACATGTTCATATTCTGTAGATGTCCTAAGAGGGCTCCCACTCTTCTATTTGATGCATTGATCATTATTATTAAAAATTCTCTCCAAAGAGACTAGGCCTTTAGGAATTTTGTTTCCCTTAAGTTGAATTACCTTAGTCTTTTGTTCATCTTGGGAATAAGATTCTCCTTCTATGATGTCATTGCTTCCCCGAGTACTCCTTTTGAAGAATATATTAGCAAAGACTTTAGTCTTTTTGAGAAATTCAATGATTTGTCTATCATTATTATACTTATCAACGATTCATATTATCAGGTACACTGGGCCTATACACAACTTTTGTTACAAGTGTGGTTGTTGTTGCACCAAAAGATCGACCTGTTAATGCCCGATACAACCACTAGACTTATAGAATCCACAGGAGGCAGTTAAGACATGTCAGAAGCCTGAGTGCTATGCTGCACAACACAAGGAGACCAAGGGCGCACACCTTGCAACAATCCCCCCAACACAAGCGAGGGGTTTGAACTTGTGACCAAGCTCTGATACCACTTGTTACAAGTGTGGTTGTCATTGCACCAAAAGATCAACCTGTTAATGCCCGATACAACCAATAGACTTATATAATCCACATGAGACGGTCAATCCATGTCACAAAGCTGAGCTCTACGCTGCACAACACAAGAAGACCAAGGGTGCACACCTTGCAACAACTTCAACATTATACAGTTTGTTTTTGAAATCAAGGTGTGATAGGAGAATGGATTTTGAAATGTCTAAGGAGTCAACTCTACTATTTTTATCACTTGGTATTGTTTCAATTGCAAAATATTCAAAATATATAATCGCTAGTACATTTGGGGTTGAATTCCCATGGTAATTCGTTGGATTTTCGACTACATTTCGTTAGACAACTGACAAAAAACATCATTGAAAACTTGTCGTCAGATGTTCTAACATTAGTTGAGGCTGTCAAAATTTTGACGGACATCAGGACACCACTGACGGTGAATGTGGGCACCATTTTGATGAGCCAATGCCGTCGGGCATGTATAATGCTCATTGGACATAAGGGTCTTTACCATTGGAATTCTGATGGTCTCTCTTCCACCCATCCGATGAGCAATGTCATCGTGCATATAGCATGCTCGTTAGAGGTAAGGTTCCTTACCGTCATAATTCAGACAATCTCTCTTCCACCTATCCGACGAGCAATGTTGTCGTGCATATAGCATGCCTGTCGGACGTAAGGGTCCTTACCATCGGATTTCTGATGACGTCCAAATTATTGAAAAAAAAAGAATGATGTTGATTTTTAGAAACTGCAACCTCTCTACTATTGAAATTGCACTCTTCAGTGCAACACCTCCTCCAATAGTTTTTCGACCTCCTACTCCCACTTTTGCACTCATTCCTTACCTCTACATGATCTCCCCTCCTAGAGATCTCTCTATCCTTTTGCTACACCACCACACAACATCCTCTTCATGAAATTTTACCTTTTTTGTGTCTGTGACCCCTTCTTGAACAAAGTTATGCTCCATTACCAATACCAACTTCATCAACTCCTCAAGTCCTCCCCCTAAGAATGTTGTTTCCTTCACAACATCCTTCTCTCATCTTGTTGTACTGATCCTCTCTTTTTGTGTTGGCCTCTTCCATTAGCACATCCAACCTAACCATTATCTTTATGTTCTTGGCCATCAATTGTGTCTCACGATTGCTCTTTGCCCTTGCTCTCCATTGAGCCATATTCTTTGTGTCTTGTCCTCTACCCATCTAATCATGATGGAAATCAAGCCCTTCCTTGCACCTACCCAACAATGAACTCTATTAAAAAGGTTGCAAAAGGATGCCCTTGGTGGTCATAAATCTACTTCACCATTATAAGCTATTTATAACTGACAGTTATAAGCAATGTGCCAAGGCCAATAAATTTGACTAGGGGATGGAGGAAAAGGTACAAATCCAAAAAATAATTGCAAATGAAATGGTTTCCTAAATAACTAGATAGCATCTAATTTCCCTCTAAGAAATTATGACAAACAATCTAAATATCATTAACACTCATAAAGGGATCCACACATTGGTATGCATGCAAAATATGATAACAAGGAGAGAAAGTGTGAACTATTTGACAATATTCCTCAAGCTAATGTGATCTAATTATATTGTGTAAGGTACAAGAAGAAGTATAAGGTCTATTTCAACAAGAGGTTCCAATTGTGTAAGGTACAGTTTAATTCTTGAGAACTTGAAGTGTTGTACAATGTCCCATTTCCAGTCATTCCATGCTTTGCAAAAGAAGTCTCATTTTCAAAGGTGTGGAGTGAATAGCAAGCTATTTCATGATGGAGAAGATTTGCATCATCCACGGTTCTATGACAGAGATTGTCATGTTGGGTTTCTTCCATTCAATATGAAATACATCTCAGCTATTTTAGAATGACTGCTTTATGACATGACTGTTGTTGATGTTATGGCAAACAATTGGTCAGTCAAACAAGCAAGAAGAAGCATATGACTAGCAAGGATGAAATTAATGGTCTTCCATCTATATTATGACTTCTCAACCATGGATTTCATAATTCCCCACGCTCTTTCTCATTGAGAGAATACATTTGACACAAATATTATGAAATTCCTATGTTTTTAAATTATGGCATAAACTAATACCATAAATTTGTTAAAGGGGAAGAGGGTCACCATATAGCTTTTAAGTTTTCTAAGTTTTGTTTTGTGAAGAGGGCACCATGACTTGTTTTGGTCTATATAAGATAAATGGGAGTGACCAACTAAAATATTTGATTTTTTGAGAATATTTATTAAGTTTTTTTACTCTATTGTAAATCATGTGGAAACAATTATATGTTTTTGTTTCAATTATCTATTTTTCACATTCTTACAAGTGTAGGAAATTCAATTCCACACATTTTTATGTGATGGAAAATCAATTCTGTATTCTTTCATATGATGTAACTTGTTTATGTCTTTGGTTATATTCATGCATATTTGAAATGGATTTTGTTAGGACTCTTATGTGCACCCTTATATAGACTTGTAATCACACTAATTATAAAATATCATCTTCTACTTGTCATGGGGGTTTATGAAAGCATGGATTGTAAAAAGTATTGATGATAAAGCACCAAACCTTCATCCTCAAAAGAAGGAATACATAATCATTGTCTTGGGAAAGATCTCCTATCCTATCTAAGTGGAGTCACTCTTGAGTCAAGTGAACATGAATAGAAATATGTTTGATTGAACTACAATGGCCTCATTTATAAACTAATACGTCTTACAATTTATGAGGGAATATTACATCACCTAAAATCTCTATTTTGTCTTTTGGCATATTTTTGCCAACATCACCCCCTTTCAAAATTGTGTCTTATCCACAAGACATGTAAAAAGAATTAATTTGTAGACAAAATGTTCTTTTAGATCTCTTTGAGTTGAATAGTGCTATTGTTTCATTGGGCTTTTTCTTGTTGGACTTGAGGTAGAAGGCGTTTGGCTTTTGGTATAGTGGATTTCATTTGAATTTTTTGTTCGATGCTTTGTATATCTTAAAGGATACTATCCAAGCCTCAAACTCACTACCTCTCTTAATTGATTTGGTCCTGTATTACTTCTCTTTGATCTTAGAGTTGTTGCATTTGAGTATGTAGGGTTTTTATTTGTGCCCTTAGTTTTCATCCATATCTTGCATGGGTATCATAAGTTACGGCCACCAATGTCTTGCCAATTTTACTTTCTTTGTGGTAACTTCTCTTGACTTATGACCACCAATATTCCTTCATGGGATTACCTAAGTATATATTCTCTTTCATTCTCAAAGGCTACCCTTATGATAATATCCTCTTTCCCTATTCTATGTAACTCTCCTTCAATCAATGTGTAGGCTAGAGACTTTTGTAGAAGTGTTTGCTTGTCCTACGGTGACATACTTGGTGGAAATTCTCGTGGATAGTAAAGTTGCTACATCATCTAATGATACCATAGTTACTCTAAACATATTTATGCCAGTAAGATCTGCGTAGTCATCTGGCTCTTTAGTTTCGATTCTAGAAAGATAGATAGGGTCTTGATTGTCTTTTCTTGCTTTTATCATAAGGTTCAAATCGAATTCTTGAAAGAGTAGCAGCCATTTGCATATTCTTCTTTGTGTTACTAGTTTGTTTAAGCAATAATTCAATGGTTCATGTTGAGTATAAAATGTAAATGTAGAGAGTAAATAGTGTCTAAATTTTGGTAGTGTATACACCAATACTAAGGCCTCTTTTTTGTTGTATAATTGTTATCCATTTGTGAGAGTTTATTGTGTGCAATGGCTATGGGGCGATATTTGTTTCCTCTAGGTTGTGCTCGAATTGCCCATATCTCTATTTTGGATACATCTACATGGACATGGAAGGGATATGTCTAGTTTGGGGGGCTGGCGATATCATTTTGGGGGCTCCATTGTTAGATTTGTGAGCATTTTCAATTGACACCATTCCTAGTAGAAGGGTGATTTTGTCTAAATTCATGTTTGATGCCATTGTTGGGTGATTTTGTGGCACCATTGAGGGGGCGATATTGCTAGTTTAGATTTGAAGTATCATCTCCAATGCCCTAGAGACAGCATTAACTTGTTCTCAGTCCATATTTGCTAGTCCAAATTCATTCGCAACCACTTGTAATGTCGCCTTTTGGGATTTGATGTATTCAGTACCGAGACAATCATTCCAACTTAATATGAGAATTGTAATATATTAATAAGCATAATTTTATCAAAAAATGAATACAGTCTGTTATAATATTTAACTAAAAAAATTAATCTTGGAAAAGCTCGGGATTTAGAACTTATCTTGAATTAGACAATGGGGAATATGTCACGCACTTATTTAGCTTCACTATGATTGAAGTGTTATCTCTAATTCAATCCCTTAATATATTAAATGTAAGGTATGGCACTGTCATCACTCAATACAATATTGTTGTTTCAAATATTATACTTCATTACATGCAATGTCTAATACGGTAATATCTCTTAAAGAGATATGGTTGCTATTTCAAATGGAGAATTATAATCTTGCAACATTCTGATGTTATACTGATAAGGCTATAGTGCAAAGAACGATCTCATAATGGTTGCCTTTAAAATCATACCCGATGTAGTTATTATTCAAATCTGCATCTTATTACTTTTCATACCAACTGCATAAGATAATATTCTTCTTCATATGATCTTCTTGTGATGATTCTATTCCTCCTCTTGGTTCGTCAAACTGTGATAGGAAATAGTATATATATCCACCCAATATATTATATTTCCCTAAAGAAAGATAATTAAGCCTAAATTAACTTAACTAGGGCCTTGTTAAACTCCCTATAGGAGCTCAATCATAAAAAAATGGGAGTAAGAGGAATGATGAGGTGTCCAAGAGACCATCACACCTACGACCAATGGCGGAGTGAAAGCTAGAGCCCCCTTGGCCTCATGGGATCACCAGTCATACCATGAGGTGGGCTACCTAGTGAGGTATCCTATCACCATTTCCCTTCATCAATTCCAACCTTATCTCCATGTTAATAATCAATTATAATAGAGACTGGAAAGATACAATAGTGTGTCCTAAATGTCCTTCTCCTCTAAGCCCAACAGCAGTGGACTCTGTCTTACACCCCCTTGGCCTCATGGGACCACCAATCAACTACCATGAGGTGGGCGACTTAGAAGAGGAATTCATCACCATTCTCCCTCCTTGTACTTCCTTATATTACTATCATAGTAGTTTGCTCAATATATTCATTATAGATTACTTATACATTTCATAGTTGTGTAATTTTAATACATGGATTCATTAATACATGTTTACTAGTCCCAAATAATGAATAAGAGTAATATTGTATTCAGGAAATCATTAGCAAGAAAAGATAAAATGGTGCCATGAGAAGATTTTGATAATGGAAGAAGAAATATTCTCAAACCTTCACAATGACAAATACAACCATGAGCCTTTCACTAGTGAAGAGAAATCCCACACAAAAACTAAGCCCCTTCACAAGGCATGATTAGGACATATTGATAGGAACGCTTGACATAAAGAGTGCCCAAAGAGAAGACTTGATGATATCAATAGTGATAGCATAATCCATTCTCCATTTTCAATACAATTATACAAATATACACAGTGAGAAACATCGAACATAGTAAGCCATAGGAAGATGAAGGTTCATAGCCCTAGGTCTAGACATGTTTGACTAGAGGCATATTTGGAATTATTTGCTAGTATTAGAGTAGAGGTTACAAGAATTTAAGGGCATAAACAACTCAAAATGAAATAGTATTAGAGAAACATCAAATGCAAATCTTTAAGGCTTCAAATATAGTGACAAGATCAAAGAAATAAGAGTTTGTTATCGACCATCAAAAGACTAGTGATAGACCATCAAACGATTAGTGATCAACCATCAAAAGACTATTTTGGGACTCTAGTACCAAAGGAATTTTCTGGTAAGACAATCTTGATGGTGGTTCCTACTATGAAAGTATGGTTTCTTTTAAGAACACCAAACTTGGTGATTGGTGTACAAGAAAAGGCAGGTCAGTGGATTTTACCAGCAATGATTGATAGCATATAGGACAACATAAAGAATTAGGTTCAATAGGTAGCAATCAAGAATCACTATTATATACAAGAAAGAAACTTATCAGCAAGAGCTAGATTCAATAGGTAGAAATGATAAATGGTCATCAACAACACAATGATGTTTGCCATTGAAGATAATCATTTTAAGGATCATTTATAGAGCTAGAGATCAATAATCACATTGGATGGAAATGAAATGAACCATCAAACACAAGAAATAACTAATGAACACCATTTGTAGACAAACATAAGATGGTGATTGAGGTTATTTCAACAAAGAGAAAACATAGTTTGCTACAAGGTATTTAGAATAGTAATGAGGTGCCAAATCCATTTGGAACAATCAATTGAGAGAAGTCCCTCATTGGTATAATTGAAGATTATATTCAAAATGACTATTAAGGTCATGTGAGTATAGAGAACAAATCAAATACAATGCCATAGAATGCAGTGGCAGAGACAATGATAAGTAAAATTAAAAATGCTAAAGAAAATGTCAACTAATAAAAAGACTTACAAGGATGAGGCATATTCACAACTTTTTCACTCGCACCATGGCTGATATCAACACTAGAAGCAACTCATAGTATTAGTGTACATACAAGACAATATGGGAGTTCATTATACCAGAAACTTGTGGTTTTGTTGTTCATATTGGCTCTGTTGGACCTTGCAATTAAGATTCAATATACATTTTTCAATAAGATTAACTATGCAACATAATGAAATATTGAAAATTGTGTTATCTTATTGAGCTTCACTTTGTTTCAAGAATAGTTTAATATTGTCTACTTAACAAGGCCAACCACATGAACGTGGAAGCTCATTTGGCCACTCCCCCCCTCACATCACTCTAAATTCCCCGTTAACATCTAACATTCATTCATTCTTTCTACCATTAATAAAATATAACATTAATTCATTAATATAACATAACGTTCATTAACACATAACATTCATTAACACATATCATTCATGAACATTCATTAGCACATAATTACATTCATTAACACATAAAAATCAGTCATTATCAAATAAGGTAGATTACAATCATTTCTTTTTTGTTTTTTCTTTGAAGCTATGTAAAGAACAAGTGGAGCATCGTTTTCTTCATCATTTCCCCCCTCTTCAGTTGTTCTTCCCTCTGCTCGTGATCTCGATGTATACCTAGTCCTATACTGAGGACGAGGAAATTGAAGCGAAGGGGGGTCCTCTGCAATAACAAAGAAATGGGTTAAATTCAAAATATTTTTTATTATTGTTACAAGTATTTCATTAATTTAAAGATCATAACCATGGTGCTCTTTACTTGATGGGGCCACATAATCTTCCACATCATTTTGTCTAGCCTCAATCTCAACATGTTGAACACCCTCTAGATCCTCTAGAGTTGAAATACTAAAGGTTACATTAATGTTTAACACCAATTGCAGTTAAATTTGTTTAAAGGAATAACAATGTTCCTCTTTACTTGATTGGGGAACATCACTTTCCTGATGTTGTTTACTCGAATCATGCTCCACTTGGTCACCACTGAATACATGCTCTAAAATATTAACAAAAAAGGTTACATTAATTACTACACTAATTAAAATTTAAGATGTTTAATTGTATTAATAATTACATAAATAAATTTGAATAGCAAATGAAAACCTCCACTACCGGGATGCACATCCAAACCTTCATGTTCAAGTTGTGTTTCACAATTAGCAGGCTACATTCCAATGTCATGCACATTGTTATCATTGCTTGCTTATTTAAAAAAAATATAGTCACTTTATGTTGGAACTCAACATCAATTAGATTATTGGTAAAGTATTCAATTTGAAACAATTTTGATTTAGTTTATTTACCTATCTGACGGATGTACCAGAATCTTGTGTTTGCCCACTCAATTCTCATAGTTCTTCAGCCACGGCTATATAGCCTTGCTAGTAGGAAATTCTCTTGTCATCTTCTGTGGGCACTCTATTGAATTCAGAGCCCTACATTTTTCCTTGGTATCGTGAATTTTGCTTGCATTGTTTGATAAAAAAAAAATTGTTTGAAATTTACAAATATTTTGATGCGATATTTCATTTACTGATACTTACAATTCATGCGACAAGTTTCATATAACCACCAGAGCTGAGTTTGTGTTGTTCGTGCTTTTCTTGTATTGCCTTGGTTGACTTTGACGTGTCACTCAGTCTATGAAAAGTTTGAAATATGTTAGATTATATAAATATAAAAAATAATTAGTACATAATTACATTCTTAATAGTATCCCATACCTTCTTTTGGCATTTGCTGGTGTATTTACTTTTTTCCTTTCAATTCTCTCCTTGGCATCCAAAATCAGGTCCTTCCACTCCCTCTCTAGAATCATGGGGGGAGGCTCGTACTTTGTGTTCTTCTCTAAATGTGTCTTGTATTGGTCCCTCACATACTTTAGATATGTGCTATCTTTTTCAAGGAGCTTGGTTTTGTCGAATGTGTCATTTCCAAACAACTCAACCATACGATTTGTCAATTCATCTTTTAACCTTTTTTCTTGGTCATTCCACCTTTTAAAGAAAAAACAAACCTGTTAGATTCAGAAATGAACTAAAGCTACCTTTATTATAGTTCAAGAAATGGATCAAAGGAAAACTATTCTAGCAATGATATGAAATCAAAATGGTGGATTAGGGTTAGTTCACATATGATGTTCCACCTTTTGTGTATGGTGGGCCCAAATATCTGCAATGCAGTGTCATTAAGATTTTTTATAAAAAATGTCATTTCCTACAAAAAATTCATGGGATCATTAGTCCAAAATGAGTGATTAGTAAGTAAATTACAATTAGACTATATATAATAATAATTTTAAAGTACCTGGAACCTTCTGTATCTTTAAGATCAATTCTTCATCGCTCACCACCAATGTGGCTTGCAACGTTCCTGTACTAGCAATACGGGAAGATCTAGGAAATGATGGTATGTTATCAGCAGTAGTCGCCTCTGGCGCATCCTCATGTGCATCTCATGCTACATAAAATGAATCCACTATGAAATGCCCCCAAGAAAGAACACTTCAAGGGAAATAAACACATAACAAAAGATAGATCAAAAGAGGTATCTACCAATAGTGGGTGGGCCAACATGACGTGCAGTAGAGGATGTCTGCATGCTACATGTTTCTGACATTGCAGTCGACAATACAGGTGGGGCTAACCTCTGATGAGGTGGCATTTGCACATGAACATTGACAACACCTGAAGAATATTACATTAAATATATAAAACATTAAATATATGAAAACTGCAAGAATTGTAAACAAGGATGAACCTTTATTATGAACATTGATAGTATCAAGTATGATGTGTTTTAGGTACTCAAAGTGATAAGCCAAGAAAGTTTCAATCTACTTGTTCGATCATGACAGTCACCATGAATGGTAGTTTGGGTTCCTTATTATGCAGTTTTGGAATTTGGGTTCCTTATTGTATGAGTAAGTGCATATTATGAGTACTTGGACAATTGGAGTAGACATTAATGAGATGAGGATAGTGAAAGAACATTCTTGGAGGACAAGGGTAAGTATATGTTAAGGTATAATGGTTGAAATAATTGGTATTTTCATAATGTTAAGGCTAACATGGAGTTGCTTGAACATGTAACTTGTCCTGTTGGAAGTTGACATTATGAGGAAGGTTGTAGATTCTTAATGGAGTTTGCATGTGTAAACATGTAAAAGAAGATTGAATTTGTGTCTCAGACTATCAAAATAGTGGAAGGAAGAGTTTGTTGAATTTGTGAGTGACTGTCACAAAAAGGACAGCAGACTGAAACCTTTTCATTTTGTAGGATCAACCTGATTATTAGGAATGGTGTTGGAGTTGAATGTTAGGGGAATGTTTGGGTGAGTTTATGTCTTTTCCAAGAATAGTTGAAGGGTTATAAAATAGTGAATGGGTCAATGAAGTAATACTATCCCATTAGTGTTTTTTTATCTTCGTGAATAGTGTGAAGACAATAGAGGGTCAAGATTCTTCTTAGGGTGGTTGGGAGGGTTGAGAATTGTATTTTTTTTTCATGGGAAAGAAGTCCATTTATGTGTCCTTGGGAACCACTAGTTTGGTGTGTGACAAATGAGCATTAGGAGATGCTTCTTTAAACCATTAGTGGTCCTAATTAGAATTAGTACGGTATAGATGTCAAATTGTGAGAGTTGGAGTGATTCAAAGAGTGAAAGTCCTCAAGATGGATTTGGGAAAGATGAGTATGCCAGTAGGATCACAGTAGGACAATTACAATAGGGGCAGACAGTGATCTCATTGTTACTATTGTCTTGATACATAGTGGAGTCAAATATCAAAGCAAGTGCAAGTGGCAATTTCCTTCGAGTCAGATAAATAGCCAAGGTCCTATGATTAAGAGGTTGATCCAAGTCAAGGATATAGAAAAAGGATGTGTTGTTTGTTGAGAACAAGTGAATGGATGTGTAAGGGGGTTTGTTTCCCTAAGGTATGAATGATCTGTCATGAAGAGCATCAACTAGATCCCTCTACATCAACTACATAACAAATATATGAGGAATAACACTTGGATTAAAAAAGCAAGTTCACAAGTCCAAAGAAGTAGTAGTTTTAATGTATAGAAAATTGTCATCACCTGAACTACCTGCAATACCCTGATCATGGCCACCAGGTTGATAAGGATGCATAAATTTCTGTAAAAACAACACGTACATATTTTAGTTAATGACATAAAAGAGTATAAAATATAAACCATTATTGAACTTTTCTTATAATTAAAGCTTTCATTACTACTTACTTGCAAGTTTTCTATTGTTCGCATCAATTTTTGCACCCTCTCTTGTATCTCATTAGTCTGAGGCTCCATGGATGCCAAAGCAACAACATTTCTACTAATTTTTCTAATAGACCTTTATATCAATTCTATAGGGTTTGTGGAATTTATTGTTGGCATTGACAAAACTTGTTAATCGGGAGAACTGGTATATTAGCTGAGATTTGTCATTTATGTCTAACACTGACCGATGGAGTGGTACCAATGGAGTGGTGTATCTCAATAGAAAAGGTGATGACTTGTAAACAACATGAAAGAAACATAAGAGACAGATGATCAATGTTCAATCAACTCAAGGGAAGAGAGACTAAGCTAAACAGTATGTCACTCAAGAAGAGGTCAGATCATCAGGTTGGTCATTTTGATGATGATGAAGTCACAGAAGGTGACTTAGGAAAGAAGTCTTGAGGTTGTATGCAAATTGGAACCTCATTGGAAAAAAGGAGAAGAGGCTTGATGGAAGCATTGCAAACCGGCATCAAAGGATGAACCAGTAATGAAGAGCACAGTGGTATACAAGTAGACTGGTGAAGCAGAAGGAAGATAGGTTGTCACCGTAAATCTCAGAGCAATGATCGGTTATACAGTTGTGATGGAAAAAGGTGAGTTGGTGAGTTTGTGTCAATGCCAAACAATAGGTTGGTGAAGTCAACTTTAGTCATCATACAATTAGGTCATGATTACTTGCAGATTTTCTGGTTCGAATTTAAAAGACTGGACTCAACCAGAAGTCACTCTTTTTGGGGGATGCGGTGGCAAATTTGGTTGAGTAGTTCGTGGAATTGTTGCAAAGCACACAGAGAAAGAGCGGGATAATCTGAATTTGAAATCCACTGAAATCTGTGATTGCATTGATTGAGTAAACACTTGAAGGTGACGACAGAGTGTATAAACTATTTTTGAGTTCATTGAAAAATTCTTGATCTAAAAATTTGCAAGTGCAAATCCTGTGAGAGGCGATCCAAAGTGCAGAGTGAAGAGTGAGGAAGTGCTAAATGATTTAGCAGAGAAGAGTGTGTGTGAAGTAGACCGACAGAGTGCAGAGCTGAGGGTATGAACAAAGGACCGGTGTAGTGCAGAACAAACACAACTAGTGAAGACAGAGTATGATTTTCATTGTGATATGATCAAGCTATCAGTAGCTATTCTAGCAGATCAACTTCCAGTTGCTTTCTAATCATTGCAACTCAAAATCCCTTAATCAGGTGGACTTTAATAGGTCCTTTGTAAAATCCCTTTACTAGGTGACATCTTTATTGATGATACTAAGTCCTTTAAAAAGGCTGCCTCTAATAGGAAAAAGGCTACCTCTGATAGGGAAAAGGCACTAATAGGTCTTAAATAAAATCCCTTAACTGGGTGGCACCTAACAGTGTCTTTATAATCTCCTAAAAGGGATGGCTCCTCACCGAGCACACTCCAGAAGAGTGCAAAGTTTGTAAGTTTCTACTCACACCGTGGTTTTCCCCCATTTGGGTTTCCACAAGATAAATCTTGGTGTCACTGTGTATCTTTTCATGCATGCATGTTCTTCTACAATAACTATTTATATTGATGAATATTAAGTTAGTGCAGTCTTGAGTTAAAAGGTTTTAATTTTATAAAACTAGTAAAGTGTTGATTTGCCCCTCCCCTCTTAGCACCCGTTGGGACTAACAATTGGTATCAGAGCTTTGGTCCTTATATTCAGAAGAGCTTAACATCTTAAGGAAATATCTAAGAGTATGTGAAAGGAGTCTCCTAAGTTCTCTAAGGAGATTTACACCTTATGGTGTGGTAGAATGAAGCTCTACCTAAGAACCTTAGGAGAACAATACTGGAATCAAGGAATCATAGAGTAGAATGAACCCACAGGGGTTCTCACTACATATCAGATCAAAGAAAAGAAAGACAACATTACAACTATGGATATGATTTCTAGCACTCTATCTGATAATGAGTATGCTGAGGTTCAAGATTTGAAAATAGCCTATGAAATGTGGAATAAGCTAAAGTCTATTTATGGAGGAGATCCTCATGTTCAGAAGGCAAAGGTGGACAACTTGAGAGGCAAATTTGATGAGATGAGAATGAAAGAAGGAGAAAATATAGAACAATATAGAAAAAGGATAAAGGATGTAGTAAATTCCATCAGAAGTGCTAGAGGAAAGCTTGGGGAAGATGATGTGGTCAACAAAATCTTGAGAATGTTGCTACCACAATATGCCATAAGAGTTTCTGCAATTCAGGAACTCAGATCCTTGGGAACAGTTAGTGTTTCACTTGACTCACTGATTGGTAAGTTGATTGCCTTTGAATTGAGCAACTATGATAACAGTGTACCAAATATTTTTGATGCCTTCAAAGCTTCCATGATACATACACCAACAAGGAGAAGAAAAGAAACTGGAAATAGTTCTACTACAAGAACTGGTCATTCTCATGAATGTGACAACCTATTATCTGAAGAACAAGAACAAGATGAGATTGAAGCTCTATTAGCAAGAAGGCTACCAGGAGGAAAAGGAAACTATAAAGGTAAACTTCCCTTGAAGTGTTTGTCTTGCAATAGAATATGTCATATTGCATCTAGATGTCCTGACAATGATAAGAAGGATAATTTTAGAAGCTACAAAGACAAGAGCAAGAAGGAGTGCTATCTTGCAGAAGAAGGAGTTACTGATGAAGAATCAAAAGGATCTGATGGAGATGTAATTGCATTTGTAGTGGTAAAGGAAGACAACATAGAGGAAAGTGATATGGCATTGATCTCTAGTTCAAATCGGTGTGGATACTGGATAATTAATAGTGGTTGCACTCACCACATGACTGATGACAGAAACAAATTCCTCAACATGGAGGACTGTAATGGAGGAATGACGAGATTCAACAATGATGCTCCTTGTGCAGTAAAAGTTAAGGGATCTATAGACCTAAATGATAAAACAAATTGTGAAGATGTTTATTGGGTAGAAGGGACAAAATATAGTCTATTAAGTGTTGTACAACTTAACAATAAGGGGTACCGGTTAGAATTCAATGAAGAAATATGCAAAATAAATGACAAATCATGAAGTCTGATTGGTACCGGTAAACAATCTAGAGGTAATCTGTTTCACCTAGACACCACCATAGGTAGTTATCTAATGACAAAGGTAGAAGATAGTTGGTTGTGGCACAAAATAATGTGTCATGTTAACTTTGATAGCATAGAAAAAGTCAGTAAAATGAAGTCTGTCAGAGGTATGCCTAATATTATGAAACCTGAAAATGCTATGTGTAAAGAATGCCAACTAGGAAAGTTGACCAGGTATAGTTTCAATAGAAAATCTTATTCATCTGAAAATGTGTTGGACCTAGTTCATATAGACTTGTGTGGTCCTATGAGAACCAAGAGTTTCTATGGGGACCGGTATTTCATGTTGTTTGTAGATGACTTCTCAAGAATGACGTGGGTTGTATTATTGAAAGAAATATTTGAAGCCTTTCACATGTTTAAGGTCTTCAAGGCTCGAGTAGAGAGAGGAATTGGTAATAATCTGAAATGTTTGAGATCAAATAGAGGAAGAGAGTTCACCTCTCAAGAGTTTATGAATTACTATGAAGAATAGGGGATTATGAGACAAATGTCTGCACCCAGAACACATCAGCAGAATGGGGTTGCTGAAAGAAGGAACAAAACTCTAATTGATTGTGTGATGAATTTGATGATACAGAAGGATATTCCACATATCTTTTGGAGAGAAGCAGTAAGAACTATTGTGTATACCGTGAACCAGATACAGGTGAAGAAAGGGACAAATAAAACTCGCTATGAATTATGGTGTGGATACTCACCCAATGTCATCTATTTCAAAGTATTTGGAAGCAGGTTCTATATCAAGAGGGATGAGTACTCTGGAAATTTTGATCCCAAGAGTGATGAAGGACCCTTCTTAGGTACATTACTCCACAAAGAGTAAATCATACCGGTGTTTGAACAAAAGGACTGGTAAGATTGTGGAGAGTGCCAATGTCAAAGTAGATGAGTTCTATGAGAAAAATGAATAGGATAGAAAAAGTGAACCAGAGGATTATCAAGGATTTAAGTACACTGTACCGGTTGAACCTGTTGAAGAAAATCTTATTGTAGTGGCAAATGAAGAAGCATGTGAAGTAAAACATGCACAACCGATAGAAGAAGCTCCAAGAAATGAACCGGTACTATCAAGGTATGTCAAAAATAATCATTTAGCTGAAAATATCATTTGTGACAAAGATGTAGGAGTATTGACTAGAAGAAGAGCAAGAGAGAATGCCTATTTTCTCTCCAAAATTGAGCCCAAAATAGAAAAGGATGCTCTAAAAGATGAAGGGTGGATCAAAGCCATAGAGGAGGAACTAAAATAGATTGAGAAAAATGAAACTTGGACTCTAGTGCCCAGACCGAAGAACAAAAATGTGATAGGCACCAAATGGGTGTTTAGAAACAAAATGGATGAAACCGGTCAAGTAGTAAGAAACAAAGCAAGGTTAGTCTGCAAAGGGTATGCTCAAGAAGATGGTTTGGATTATGGAGAAACCTTTGCACTGGTGGCCAAGCTGGAAGGGGTCAGGATCCTGCTTGCTTATGTTGCTTACAAGAAGTTCAAAGTTTACCAAATGGATGTCAAATTGGCATTCTTAAATGGTGTTTTAGAGGAAGAAGTGTACATAGAGAAACCATAAAGGTTTGTATCAGAAGATGGAAGAGATATGGTTTGCAGACTGAAGAAGGCTCTATATGGGCTAAAACAAGCACCAAGAGCTTGGTATGAGAGGTTACACTCATATTTCTTAATAATAGGATTCATAAGAACCAATGACAACAACAACTTGTATTTGAAGACTGGAGTAGAAGGAAAATATCTGATTGCAGAATTTTTTGTAGATGACATCATCTTTGGGGGAGATGATGAGATGAGCAGAGGATTTCTAGAACAAATGAAGCAAGAATTTGAAATGTCCATGATCGGTGAAAAAAAATTCTTCATTGGCCTGCAAGTATCTCAACTAAAGAATGGTATATTCATTAGCCAAACCAAGTACATAAGTGAAATATTGAATACTTTTGGAATGGAAGATTGCAAACTTGTTGGAACTCCAATCATTATAGGTTGCAAGCTCTCCAAAAATGATGAGGCTCATTAAGTGAATGAGACACTTTACCGATCTATGATCGGTAAGTTGCAGTATGCAGTACATAGTAGACTAGATATAGCACAAGCTATTGGCTTGGTTGCCAGATTTGCTGCAAATCTGAAAGAGACTCATATGGTGGAAGTCAAGAGAATATTTAGATACCTTAAGGGGACTATTGAGTATGGTCTATGGTATCCAAACAAGGGAGATTTCAGCTTAAGTGTCTTCACTGATGCAGATTGGGCAGGAAACATTGATGGCAGAAAGAGAACTAGTGGAGGTGCATTCTTTCTTGGAGACAAGATTGTGTCATGGAAAAGAAAGAAACATAATTGCATCTCTCAATCATAGTTGACACTGAGTATGTGGTTGCTGCAATCAACTATAAATAGATAGTATGGATCAAGCAATTAATGGAAGGTATCCAAGAAAAGGTGACTGAACCTGTGGTGATTCACTGTGACAACACTAGTGCTATCGACATATCCAAGAATATGATGATACATTCCAAGAAAAAGTATATGTCTATCAAATACCACTACATCAGGTAACAGGTTCAAGACAAGGAAGTGAGGTTGGAGTATATACCAACAAAAGAACAGGTGGTTGATATCTTCACCAAGCCACTATAGAAGGGCACCTTTGAATACCTTAGAGGTAAGCTAGGGGTGATATCCCTACCTACATTAAAGTAAGTTAAAAAGGAGCTCTACATCAATTTGGTATGTTTTCTTTATGAAAAATTTCTAAGACTAGATTGATAAGTGTGGACTACTCTGGTTAGGGGGAGAAGTCTTGTAAGTGTACCAAAATACATCTTTGGCATTGTTGTCAAAGGGGGAGATATTCTTATAGTGTTTGAGTATTGGTAAGTAGCGTTGAACTGAAGTTGCTGAAGCAGAGGGTTGCCATAAGTGGTTAGAGTGGTTTGTTGGAAACAGAGTATTGACCAGTGTTAGGGGGAGATATTCGTTACTTGGAGAAGAAGTAACAACTGATACATCAATAAAAAAATAAATGAAGAAAGTACATGTAGGAGCAACTGATAAGACAGATTCTGAAGTGTTGCCATCAATGTCAAAAGGGGAGATTGTTGGCATTGACAAAAACCGTTAATCTAGAGAACTGATATATTACCTGAGATTTGTCATTGATGTCTAACACTGACCGGTGGAGTGGTACCAATGGAGTGGTGTATCTTAGTAGAAAAGGTGATGACTTGTAAACAAAATGGAAGCAGCATAAGAGACAGATGATCAAGGTTTAATCAGCTCAAGGGAAGACAGACTAAGATAACCGGTCTGTCACTCAAGAGGATCAGTGTTGAGGTCAGATCTTCAAGTTGGTCATTCTGATGATGATGAAGTCACATAAGGTGACTTAGGAAAGAACGCTTGAGGTTGTATGCAAACTGGAGCCTCATTGGAAAACAAGAGAAGAGGCTTGATGGAAGCATTGCAAACCGACATCAAAGAATGAATTGGTAATGAAGAGTGTAGTGGGATACTAGTAGACTGGTGAAGAAGAAGGAAGATAGGTTGTCACCATAAATCTCATAGCTATGATCGGTTATACAGTTGTGATGGAAAAAGGTGAGTTGATGAGTTTGTGTCAATGCCAAACAATAGGTTGGTGCAGTTAACTTTAGTCATCATGAAGTTAGGCCATGATTACTTGTGGATTTTTTGGTTCACATTTAAAATATTGGACTCAACTAGAAGTCACTATTTTTGGGGGATGCGGTGGCAAATTTGGTTGAGTAATTGGTATAATTATTGCAGGGCACATAGAGAAAGAACAGGAGAATGTGAATTTGAAATCCACCAAAAATTGTGATTTCATTTATTGAGGAAACACTTGAAGGTGACGATAGAGAGTGTATAAAGTATTTTTGAGTGTGTGTGAAGTAGACCGACAGAGTGCAAAGCCGAGGGTATGAACAGAGGACTGGTGTAGTGCAGAGCATACACAACCATTGGAGACAAAGAATGATTTTCATTATGATCTGATCAAGCTATCAATAGCTCTAACAGGGAAAAGGCACTACTAGGCCTTAAATAAAATCCCTTAATCAGGTGGCACCTAACAGTGTCTTTGTAATCTCCTAACAAGGATGGCTCATTAGTGCAAATTTTGTGAGTTTCTACTTACACTGTGGTTTTGTCCCATTTGGGTTTCCATGAGATAAATCTTGGTGTTACTATGTATCTTTTCATTCATGCATGTTCTTTTGCAATAAATGTTTCTATTAATGACTGTTAAGTTAGTGTAGTCTTGAGTTAAAAGGTTTTAATTTTATAAAACTAGTAAAGTGCGGATTCACCCCTTCTCTCTCAACACCGGTTGGGACTAACATTTGCGATGTCATCATCGCTTAATCCTGTTGAGTCCACATCCCTACAGAGGTTCTCAGGTACTGCAACTCCCTTTCCCTTTCCTCGAACATCTGTCTATGACAAGAATATCATTAACACTATCAAAATTACTCCAAAACATTCAAGAAAAGAACATAATAATGTAATAGTTTACTTCTATCTAATTTGTACAATTACAATGAGGTTTACCTTCTTGGTAGAAGTGTCATGACCTACATCCCTGTTTGTGCTATGTGATGGATCCATGTCACCCTATGACAAAGAAAAAATATAAAAATGTTAGCGAAATGAAACCAATAGACTTAGCAAAAAAACTTAATAATAAAATGGTCCATTGGAGTCATTAATTGGAGGTTAATTAATTTAAATGGTATATAGTACGTACCACCCCCATGATAGTAACTTTGTTTGTATCTATATGATTCAAATTGTAATTGATTAGCAGCTCTTGCCCTGCACTTATTGGTTTTATCGTACATACGAATAAATGATTTCCCTTGCATGCCTCAAATATGCAATTGGGTTGCTTATTAGTTAACCCAAGTCGCGTACTATTTATAAAATCTATAATATTCCCTGTTGCTTTTGGCCTTCCATCAATGTATACAACCACTTGTTTACTTTGATCATTATCTTTATGTTTTATATAATTTGCTGACAGTGCATACCTACACATAATTTTTTTCTATCAAACAATCTGCATCCAAATTTTGTAATTGTAACAAGGTCCGACAAACTCCATCAACTCAACAACTTTTTTGTAACAAACCTTTATGCCATCCATGGAAAATAGGCCCAAACCATGTAACGATGATGGTGCTATGCGATATATCCTATGGTTAACACAAAAATTAGAGTTTATTTGAGGAAGTTCCTTGGGTACCCATTGTTTTTGTAGATTTTTGTACCTCAAAGGCACCTCAATGCCGCCTTTGGTCTCATCATCATAAGAACATGACCCCCCTTGAGCAAGGAAAAATTCCATGGGTTTATTGAATTTTCTTCTAATCTTTTGACCTCTAGTTGATCTCCCTATTGTAGACCTACTACATGTCTCACTTTCATTTTCTATTCCTACATTTCCCTCACTCGAGGAAGACACATTTGACAAATACCTATTTGGTGGTACCTGCACTCCATCAAATGAGAGAGTTAGTTGGTAATGAGAGAGATATTTTGCAAATGAGGGTAATGTTGATGAATAAGTCAACCCTAAAGTTGATGTTGAGATTAAAATTTGAATAAGTCCAACTGGGGCCTCAAGTGTTGATAAATGTATTAGATTTGTTGCTAATGTCGAGGTTTGAAAAACTGAGGAAGTTTGTTTTCCAAGTAATTTTTTTAAAAAAATTGTTTCTATAGGGTGTATTGACTTATACCTGTTGATCCATGAAACTGTGCAAGATCCTTGTCAAAGGGGTTCGGGTTCCTACACATGTAATTCAATTATCTTATGTTAGCTAAAACTTACATGATGCGTATACTAAAAATTACATAGTACACAACATGAACTTTGTAGGCAAGAAGAGTATTTAAAAAAAAAATGTTGTCATCATAATCATTGTAATTTTTTTAATTCCTTACCTTTAATTTATGTAGACTATGCAAGATCCCCAATTAAAGGGTTGACGATGTTTGTAGGCAATTACTTGTTTCCACCAAGGGCGACAACATCATACAAAATATATACATGAAATCAACACCATCAATTGAGCATCATAAGCATTAAATTTGTAAGTTGATAAACAATAAATACATATGTATCATAAGCATCATAAGCATCACATATGTATCATCATATATGTAATCGAGCATCATAAGCATCACATATGTGTCATCATAACCATGTAATCCATCACATTTGTATCATAAATCACCATCCATCACATAGGTAATAAACAATCCACATTTTATAAATAAACACAAAGTTCAAAAAATGTCACATGTGTCATCATAAACATGTTATGTATTTTAAATCAACATCCATCACATAGCTAATAAATAGTCCAAATTCCATAAATAAACACAAAGTTTAAAAAATGTCACATAAATAGTCACTCTCCCTATCTCCATCTCCTCAGGGTGGCATGGTTCTACTATTAGGACCCGCTATAGGTGGAACATGAATTAAAAACATTAAAAGGTGCATCATGAATTAATTATGTAATGGCATTAGAATTCAAAACAAAATGAATTAATTATGTAACCATATAAGTCATAAATTTCTATCAAGAAATCAATATTAAATAGATAATATACTAATCACATACCTCATACATTTCATTCATGTCATTGATCTTCTTCTTCATCCAACTCATCATCATCATCATCATCATCATCATCATCACCATCATCACCACCACCACCACCACCACCACCACCACCACCACCATCATCGTCTTTGTCATCATCACCATCACCATCACCATCACCATCACCATCACCATCACCATCACCATCACCATCACCATCATCATCATCATCATCATCATCATCATCAGCTTCTTCTTTCTCATCATCATCGAGTAAGTGCCAATCGTGATCATCATCTACATCATCTTCTACTTCTTCATTATCTTCTTCTTCCATCATATTATACTTTATCAGCCTTCCTCTTGGATCACGTCTAACAACAAATGACCAACTTGGTTTATGTAGAACCTCTGAGTAAAATACCTGCTCACATTGGCCTGGAAGAACATATGGCTCATCCCCAACTAGTTCAAAGGACCTTGTATTAACCATTGTAAATCCATTATCATGTTCAATAACAGTTCTATCAGGATCATTTTTATTCAGTCGTAGCATGTAACATTTGATGACGAACAAAACTAATTTGAAGGAATTAAAGTCACACTCATGTATATCATCCAAAATGCCATTGTATCAATTTTGAGATTCTTGAGTATGCATGTCTTTTCTTGATGAAATATTTGTCACCTCAAAGACAGTAGTTATCCCAGAATCACAAGTTTTCTTCGTGTCATCCAACTTATTGATACGAAATTTATGACCATTGTAGAACATAGCATTGTTGTGTTTGACTTGCAATATGTCAAACATGTAAACATTATTACATCGTGAGTATATAAACATATGGGTGATTAATAAATTTATACGTACCTATTTATCTCTTAAACCATATGCTAAATCAATTTCCCTTTGCGTAACATTGGAATCTCCATTATGATGATCTTCTTTAACTAATGAAGCCACACCTTCCCATGTTAATGTGCGACCAAAATGTTGACAATGTTCAATCCATACCATCATCCAATCAAGATTGTTTGCAATATACAAATGTCGTGCATCCCACTCTTGACCAATTGTACAAAAAATAAATAGACGACTTACAACCGATTTATTTTGAAGATTAAGAATTAATTAACTACAATAACATCTTATAATTACCTCTCAATTTCCTCAATCTACCTTTTGTTGGTGTAAATAAATATTCATTTTGGATATTATTACACTTACTTAAGTTAACTTAGGATAATGCATCTCATTGTAATTTGGAATTGAGACACTTAGGGAAGTGTGCACTTAGGGATAGAGCTTGTAGGAGAAATTCCACCTTTTGTGGTCTTATTTTGTTGTTACACTCCACATTCGGTGGGTCATCCACCTCTTGTGGAATATTATATTATTTCTCCTACCTACCCTTAGTATTTCTTACCTACCCTTGTTTCTCATTGAGCCACATGTCATATGGCCTTGCCTATATAAGCAGGCCTCTATTCATTGTATTGGTTAATCCAGTTGATCATTTTTATATTGATGAGAATACAATTTGTTCTTGTCATTCTATTGTCTCTTTTATGCTTTTCATTGTGCCCTTGATCTTGGCAAAATCCAACATGGTATCAGATCTTTTGGGGCTTCGTTGATCAGTTTTTGGAGACATCGTGGAAGGCTTCTACTTTCGGATTTGGGGATCTTCATTTTTTGGGGGCATCATATAGCGATTTGGACATCACCGTTGAATCCAGGAGGCCATTTCCATAAATTTCGACTATAAAGTCGACCTATTTTGGTGAGGAAATTTTTTTCCCCATTTTGCCTATTTTCATATGGATTTCGAAATTTTTTTTACAAAAAATTTTATTTTTCAAAAAAAAAAAGGCAATTTCAAAAAAATTACACCGCTCCCCTGTTGCTCGCCTCTGCATGATGCCACCGCCGGCTCACGGCTCTGCCACGCCGACTCAGTAGGACCACAGACTGCAGGAACCCGCGCCCGCCACGTGGCAGGCAGCCACTGGCCCGTGGGTACACCCATACACGCAGACTGACACGTCATCTCGGCACGCAGACCAGTCTAGTCAGCCCATCCATATGCCATGTCAACACCACATAGACCGTACGATTTGCCCAGTCATAGAGCCATGCAAGCATCCGTACAATGCCACATCATCTGTACGGCCTGCACAGTTAGCCGCCCAGTCAGTAGTCCGTACAGTATGGACGCCCAGTCAGCAGGGAGGCGTAGTTTTGTGACGGTCATACGAACGTCAAATTTAAAATAGTGACTTGCTGACATCAGCACCACATCAGCACTTTTTGAAAACAATTTGACCCCTCTCCATTGAGCTTTTTAGTTTTGCAGCCCAACTTTGAAAGGCCATATCTTGCTCATTTTTGCTCCTTTTTTGGTGCAATTTTTTTTGAAATGGGCTAAAATTTCATGATCTTCGTAGTGGTGTAGTTATTTTCTGATTTTGATCCAAAGGTTTTGCATAATTTTTGGATTCTCTCAGCTGTACCTATCTAATCCTCAATTCTGCAACTTCAAAGGCCTCATTTGAGCTCATACGACCTCCTTTTTAGGTGCTGTTTTTTTTGAAAGTGCTTATTTTTTTGTCTACTTTCAGAATCTATGATCAGATTTCAAAGATTTTGAGTGAAAATTGTACTTTCAGATATTGGTCTTATTTGGCCTATTAGGTACTTGTAAATTGCTTGGATCTTAGTTAGATCTCTTGCATTATCAGGTTGAGACTCTTTTGGCCTTATTGAGGCAGTTGTAAAATTGTAAATCAGAAGTCCACTTTGCCATTTTTTGCAAGTGGCCCATTGTATATGCACTACTTATAAAGTGCCAAAAACATCACATTGGGGGGGGTTCTTTGATTGAGTGAATTTGGGGGGGTGTCTTGTGTGATTGTGCCTCTCTTTGTGCTCTTTCCATTCTTGTTGCAATGAGTCCTCATAAGTTTCCACCATTAACTCCACATAATTATGCATCATGGAAAACTAAAGTATGGAGTAAACTAATGGAAAAGGGTCTCACACACTACATAGATGGAACAATAACAGCACCACCTAATCCTAAGGCTGATCCAAATGCTCAATTAGAATGGCTCACAAAGAATTGCACGGCTCTTGGAACCTTATGCAAGTATGTATCAGATGACCTCATTTTCCACATTGAGAAGTGTAAAACAATTAAAGAGGCTTGGGATATGTTTCAAAAATTGTATGGACAAGTTGATGAAATCAGAGGCTATCAGATTGATAATGAGCTCACCAACTTAGATCCCAAGAATTTTGATACAATCCAAGATTATGTAACCAAAGCAAATGAGCTAAGAGCAAAGCTAAAGGATTGTGGAATTGACAAGAAGGATGCTCAATTGATATTCAAATTGTTGGACAAGCTTGCACCAGAATATGCAGCATTTGTATCTAGCTTCCAAACTCATAGTTTGATAGTGGGGAGTTCTTATGTTATGCCTTCATTTGATGCTTTCACAGAAATGTTGATATTGGAACAATCTAAGTTGTTGAACATGGGGTTTCTCAAGTCTTCAAAGTCCAAGGCTTTGGTAGCAAATCAAGGGAATCAAGGAAGTCAAGGCAAAGATTCCAACAAGAAGAAGAAGCAATCTAGGTCTCAACCACACCAGGAAAAGAGACAATCATCCTCTCCATCACAAGGCAATTTTCAATCCTCTTCCAAGAAGGGGACACCACCTAATAAGGATAAACCAACTTGTGCATATTGCAAAAAGTATGGTCATGATGAGCATCGATGCCATGCAAAGCAAGTTGATGAGTTAACCAATCTTCTCAAGAAAAACAACATCAACTTGCCATCCGCCTACACAAAGAAGGATTCAACTCTTTCCTCTTCCTCACAGTCTAAGGGAAAAGGGCAAGCATTTGTGGCTACAACAGGTTCTTCACAGCAATGGATACTTGACTCAGGTGCCTCATATCACATGGGTTCTATAAAGGAGCAGTTTTCTTCATTGGAGCCATCTAAGGTACCTCACATTTACATAGGTGATGACACGCAAGTAGAGGTTGAAGGGAAAGGTTCAGTTGACATGGATGATGGAACATTTGAGAATGTTCTCTATGTTCCTAACTTGTCTACCAACCTTCTCTCCATCTACCAAATCACTCACTATGGGAATGGGAAAAAGGTTGAGTTTACCCTAGATTCAGTTGTGGTAAAAGAACTTGATGATGATGCCTTGGTAGCAGTGGGACAAGTCAATGACAACTCTAGACTTTATTCATTCTCCCACTTTGTGCCAAGTTCACCTTCTAGGGCCTTGCTTACTCATTCAAATTCAGAAAGTAAGATATGGCATGAGCGGTTTGGTCACCTCAACTACCGCTATCTTTAGCAGCTATGCACTAAAGACATGGTCACAAGTCTTCCTCGAATCGGTTTTTTAGAGGGTGTATGTTCAGGTTGTTCCATGGGCAAGCATCCTGAAGAGAAGTTTGATAAAGAGAAAACTTGGAGAGCTTTGGAAGTTCTTCAACTTGTTCACAGTGATGTAGCAGGTCCATTTCCAGCACCTTCATTCAGTAAGGCCCGCTATGTTCTTACCTTCATTGATGACTACTCCCGCTTCACTTGGGTCTACTTTCTCATTCATAAGAGTGAAGTATTTGATAGATTTCAGGACTTCAAGACTCGTGTGGAGAAGCAATCAGGGAAAGTGGTCAAGATTCTTCGCACAGATAATGGAAGGGAATATGTGAATAAGAGACTTAAGGATTTTTGTACCTTTGAGGGGATTGATCTTCAGCATTCTGTTGCATACACTCCATAGCAGAACAGGGTTGCAGAACACAAGAATAGAACTCTCAAAGAAATGGCTAGCTATATGACACATGCACATTCTCTTGATCCTGGCTTTTGGGCAGAGGCTATCAGTTGTGCCACACACATCCAGAACCGGGTTCCTCACAAAGCTTTGCAAGGTATTACTCCTTTTGAAGCTTGGGCTGGTAGAAAACTGATTGTGAGACATTTCAGAGTCTTTGGGTGTCCAGCATGGGCTCGCATACCTCCACAGAAACGCAAGGCATTGGAACCACAGAGTTGGCCTTGCATATTTGTTGGATATCCTGAGGGTGTTAAGGCATACAGATTGATGGATCCAGAGACACATGAGGTATTCATTGAGAGGAGTGTTCACTTTGAGGAAAGCTCTCCTAGCTTAGCCTCTCTACCTCCTCCACCTTCCGCCATTGTGGATAGTGATGTTAGTGATTCTGATGATGAGACTCCCTCAACTCTGACTCGCAGGGTTCCACCTCCGCAGGGTCCACTTGCAGTTGAGGAGCCTCGTTCTCCCCCTCCACCCAAACCTCATTGGGCTCGACAGACACTTGAGTCCGTGGGTTCTCTTGTTGGGGATCCTTCGGATACACGGAGAACTCGATCACAACATTAGGATCTTCCACATGCATTCATTGCTACCGCTTCTGATCCACAGACATTTAGGGAAGCATTAGGGGTTCCTGAGTGGGACCAAGCTATGGAGGAAGAGTATAGTTCCTTGATGAGGAACAACACATGGGATCTAGTCCATCTCCCTAAGGGGAGAAAGATGGTTCGATGTAAGTGGATCTATCAGACCAAGTTTGCAGTGGATGGAAGTGTGGATAAGTATAAGGGTCGGCTTGTTGTAAAAGGTTTCTCGCAGGTTGCAGGTGTTGACTATACTGAGACCTTTGCACCCGTAGCCAAGATGAACTCCATTCGTTTGACACTTGCTATTGCTGCAGCTCATGGATGGGTTGTACATCAGATGGATGTGAAAAGTGCTTTTCTTCATGGTGATCTTGATGAGGAAATTTATATGGAGCAAGCACAGGGTTTCATCCAGGATACTTCCTTGGTTTGCAGACTAAGGAAATTTCTCTATGGCCTTAAGCAGGCCCCCAGGGCTTGGTACGCCAAGATGGATTCCTTTCTTCTCTCTGTCGGGTTCACTAGGTGTCATTCCGATCCGAATGTTTACATTTTGCGACAGGATGACTCTCACTTGATACTTGTGCTCTATGTTGATGACTTGATCATTACTGGGAGTACTTCATCCATCATTAGCAGGGTCAAATCTACTTTGTATGACAGATTTTCTATGACTGACTTGGTCTTTTGCACTACTTTCTCAGGATAGAGATTTCACAGTCACCTTCCGGGATCACACTATCACAGCCCAAGTATGCTCTTGATCTCCTTGCATGCTTTCATATGGCTGATTGTAAGCCTGCCCCGACTCCCTTTCTTTCAGGAGTCAAGCTTGAGGCTCAGTGTTCTTCTCCACCAGTTGATGCCACTTTGTATCGTCAGCTTGTGGGTAGTCTCATCTACTTGACTCATACACGCCCTGATATTTCATTTGCAGTTGGCATGGTTTCCCACTTCATGCAGGAACCACATGAGCTTCATTGGAAAGCCGCCAAATGCATTCTACATTACATCTAGGGTACACCTCACTATGGGATTCACTATGCAGCAGGCACAGGACTTCGCTTGGTTGGTTACACAGACTCCGATTGGGCTGGCGATCTAGTTGATCGTAAGTCTACTTCTGGTTATAGTTTTCACCTTGGTTCGGGCCCCATTTGTTGGCAGAGCAAGAAGCAACATGCTATTGCTCTCTCTTCGACTGAGGCTGAGTATCAAGGTGCTGTTAACGCAGCAACTGAGACCATTTGGCTCCAACAGATCCTCACAGAGTTTGGATTCACTACTTCATGGCCGACAGTCCTACATTGTGACAATCAGAGTGCTATTGCCATCTCGAAGAACCCGGTCTAGCACCAGTGAACCAAACACATCGAGATTCATATGCACTCTATCCGAGAGCTCATCCTAGAGCAGGTCATTGATTTGCAGTATTGTCCTACAACAGAGCAGGTTGCTGACATATTCACCAAACCTTTCACCGAGAGTAAGTTCCAGCAGTTACGAGCTCTCTTGGGGGTGCGGGATGTGTCATTAGGGGGGGTTAGCTGACTTCTCCTTCCTCTCTTATGGGGGGGGACTTTTTCCTCTTTGAGGTTTTGTCCTTCCTCTTTGCGATTCTTTTGTACATTCATCTCTCTTTTGGGGGGGAGTTTTTTACCACTGGGTTTTCTCCCTTTCTCCGTTTGTGAGAGATTGCTTTGCATAGTTTTGCTTGCATTTGCATATTGTACATGGGTACCTATCATGGCCTAGTAGCCGGGACCCATCTTGCATTGTTGACTTGAGTATTCATTCCCCTAAGTTGCACTTAAGGGGGGGTGTTGGTGTAAATAAATATTCATTTTGGATATTATTACACTTACTTAAGTTAACTTAGGATAATGCATCTCATTGTAATTTGGAATTGAGACACTTAGGGAAGTGTGCACTTAGGGATAGAGCTTGTAGGAGAAATTCCACCTTTTGTGGTCTTATTTTGTTGTTACACTCCACATTCGGTGGGTCATCCACCTCTTGTGGAATATTATATTATTTCTCCTACCTACCCTTAGTATTTCTTACCTACCCTTGTTTCTCATTGAGCCACATGTCATATTTGTGTGCTCATACATCCATATGGCCTTGCCTATATAAGCAGGCCTCTATTCATTGTATTGGTTAATCCAGTTGATCATTTTTATATTGATGAGAATACAGTTTGTTCTTGTCATTCTATTGTCTCTTTTATGCTTTTCATTGTGCCCTTCATCTTGGCAAAATCCAACACCTTTCCCCATCAAGTACTCCCTTTTGAATTTGTTAATGGGGTTGGGATCCGAAATGTGATCCATGTGGATCTTTGCTGCAAAATTAGGAAGATATTCAGAAATGTACACCATAGTCTGGTATAGCATATATCCCTCCACCATAGAACCCTCGAGATGTTCTCTTTGTCGAACCAAAGCCTTCAAAAATTTTAAGTGCCTCTCAACCATCCACATTGACCTAGTGTGTACAGGTCTACATAATTAAATCTCCTCAACTTGGTGTATGAGGTAATGTTCTTGTGCATTGAAAAAAGATGAAGGTAGACACTTTTGCATTTCACACATTAGATGAGGAATTTTTCTCTTCCAATATTTTATATCTTCTTTATGGATTTCTTTAGATGACAACCACCTACAAGATATTCAATATGCAAAAATATATATTACATAACAAGTAAAACAAATGGCAAACATAATATCTATACAATGAATTGAACAAATATTGCTACTTACCTCATGTATATTCCAAGATCATATATGACTTGCTTGACATTATTGTCGAAGTGGTCTGGGAGAGATAGAGGTAGAACGTACTTCAACAATTATAAAATTATCTTTTCCTTTTTTTCTAACATCATACAATAAAAAATACATGTGTATTATACAAAATATATAGTAAATACACAAGAACATGAATTACCTTAATGAAGGTATGCCAATCTTGCATTTTCATCCTTGGTCCAAATTCACTTTTCTTTGATATGAGATTTTTTATGTTCGCAACAAATCCTGTGGGAAATCAAATTTTTCATATGACTTATTTTATAACATTGCTTTGTTGGTCCATTAATAACCAAGGAAGGTCACTTATATTAATCTAGTCTCCATGCCTATTTGATTGAATGACATTTTTCATTGCATGATTGGATTCTTGAATGTCACTACAAATTTTGACAATTTTTTCTTTGTCACGCCTTGCTTCCAGTATTTTCCTTAATGTCTCTATTATATTCTTTCCAATATGCATAGTATCAAACAAATGCACAATTTGTAACTGCTTGTAGTAGGGCAACCTACTAGATTGTCGGGGAAAACTTTTTAGCCCCTTAGGAAGGTGGTCATTAATGCCTTGACAACCTTCACGATCATCAATCACATCATCATTAAACAAAACACGATAGAAAAGATGTTTTATGACATAAATCATTAGATGGAATGGCACTACCTTGATGATTAATTTTATTATATTCCAACTTCCACAGGTGAGGTGTCATTCTTCATGGCTTTGATGTAATCTCTTCTTTCCCATTGAAAATATGTTTTTTACAATTTCGATACTTATAATTTTTGTGGAGAAAGTGCCTATACTCATCAAAAACCTGCTTTCCTAAACTTTTTGAATGACAAAATTTCATCTTTGGACCACAAACTAGACATGCAAATTTTCCCTTTGTCTAAAGAACTACAAGATAATGTATAATTGGATTAAATATATTAATTTTTTAAATTATAATTATCATGCACAACTTGAACACTATAGCATAAAATGTGCTAGCCCTGGGGCATCATGTATTGTCCATACAATCATCTCATGGAATTGAAATTGTCTTTGTCCTATTGGTCTAGAGACATCACACATAGTGACACCATTCCATAACTTCAGCAACTTGTTGATAAGAGGCTCAATATATACATTCATATCTTTAACTTGGTACTTACCTAATCAAATGAACAAAAACATTACATAATTATTATGAACATTTTACTACAATATTTATAATTAAATGTATATGACTATTAAATGATAAAATACCTGGAACAATCATTGCCAACATTATGTGCTCCCTCTTTATTGACATCCATGGAGGAATGTTATTGTTGACAACAAAAATAGGCCACACCAAGTAAACAGATCTCAACTCTCCAAATGGATTAACACCGTCCGCTGCCAATGAAAGCTTGAGATTATGAGGTTCTTCTTTAAAGTGTGGCCACTTTTCCTCTATGTCCATAAATGTTGAAACATCTGCAGACATTCTGTTGGCATTATGAATGAATTAATTATGTGTTGCATTGATGTTTTGTCATTGATGTCAACACTAGCTGTTATGGTTGGTTACCGACAGACAGGTTTTGGTTACCGATAGAAGATCTAGTGTTACCAGTAGAAGAGACTATCTATTGGACACTTCCGACATGTTTGGATCAGTGAAGTATGTTTGATTTTATGTGTTACATTTTCCTTGAGCATGTTTTGGTTAGTTGGTATTGACTTGGTAATCAGAAGCTATCATACACTCTTGTAAACCCTTACCCGCATTGGTTTAAGGCTCTACCGACAAAGCTTTCACTGAGGAATCTTGATAGGATGCATAATTGGTGTTGGTGCAGCTTCTAGATGGATTTCAGGATGCTGGAGATGTTCTTTGATTGTGCTTCAAATGCTTGAAGATATTGCTTTAGCGTGGTGGACCCAAAATAGGTCCGATACCTATCTAGGTTATGGACCGGTATCATGATAACATGTTCTCTACACATTACCGGGATGTTTCAGGATGTTTTATGGACTGGTTATTGTTGTTTTGGTCTTAAGCCAACATTGAATATCATTGTAATATGGATTTATGTAATGATCTTATTGTAATATCTTTTAGGTGGCCGACCTAATTAGTTTAGGCCTTAGGGTTGGTATAAAATGATGTAAGATCTCATTGTAGATAGTGGTATGGGAATGGAATAAGTGTTGTGGTCCTAGAATGCAATATCATATGCGAAGGATATTTAGTCGATTATAGGTGATCGAATTGTGATTAAGGAAGAGGTCAAAGGCCTTCGGTATTGAGCTTAACTGGGATTGTAATTAGGAATGGTAGATGCTATCTCTGGCAGTTCACTGTATTTGATTGTTATCCATTTATCTTGAGATGGTTGTAACCTCTCTGTAGTTAGTGAGAGTCTTTTTTAATGAGCAGTACACTCTAGGCAGTGTGCCTTCCTGCATGTACAAGCCCCTCATTGTAACACATACTTTCTGCAAAAGTATGATTTGACTATGGGTAGGCTTCTCACCGTGGTTTTTCCCTTTCCGGGTTTTCCATGTATAAATCATGGTGTTATGTGGTATGGTTGCTTTGCATTGATTATATGTTTAATTGTTAAGTTACATTGTTTATCGGTATCTGCTTCTGCTTTATCGATAGTTAATCTAGTTAAAGGTTATTAAGTGGATCAAATGTTATAATCTATTAACAAATGATTCACCCCCCCTCTCAGTTGTTCACCGGTTATCCTAACAATTGGTATCAGAGCAGTGAACCTCAAGTTTAGAAGACACCAAGGTATGTAAGATTAACTCATTTTGAAGATCAAATTATTGGAGATAGGAACAAGAGAGTTATGACAAGAAGAAGACTGGCAAATGAAGAGGTATGTCTTGTATCTCAAGTTGAACTAGCAACTATTATTGAAGCTTGTAAGGATAAACATTGGATAAAAGCTATGGAAGATGAATTAGATCAGATAGAGAAGAATAAAACTTGGACATTAGTTCCCCGACCTAAAAATAAGAATGTTATTGAAACGAAATGGGTTTTTAGGAATAAACTGAATGAGGATGGTCAAGTTGTAAGAATCAAGGCTAGATTGGTTTGTAAAGGATTTTCTAAAATGGAAGGAGTTGATTATGGTGAGACATTTGCACCTGTAGCTATAATTGAAGTTGTTAGACTATTTCTTGTCTATACAGTTTATAAGAACTATAAGGTTTATCAAATGGATGTTAAATATGCATTTTTGAATGTTGAACTTGAGGAAGAAGTATACTTTGAGAAACCTGATGAATTTTCACTTACAGATGATAAAGATATGGTTTGCAGATTGAAACAGACTCCTAGAGCTTGGTATACAAGGTTGGATAAATATCTTTTGAAGCTTGGTTTTACTAAAGGCAGTGCTGAAGTGATTTATATTATAAGATCATTGATGATGATATTTTGATTATTGAAGTATTTGTTGATGATAACATTTTTGGAGGAGAAGATAAATGTTTATAAGAGGCATAACATATGCGCAAGTCCTCGAGATGTAACGGCTAGCACAGTTTCGCAGGAGAAAGATGCTCGAAAGATAGCTTTTGCGAAATAGCGAAATGACATGGCATTCCAAGCAAGCAGTTGAGCTGGTTGAGATGGCAAATAAGAAAATGACATGTGGCCGAAAGTCAAAGTGGTCAGCAAATTGGATTCGAGGACTAATAGGTGGGTCCAAGAAGATGAGTCATGCTGTGGGATAAGAAGTGACATGGTAGATATAGGTGGCAAGGATAAAGTGGATCCCGCTGTTTTCTTTCAGCGAATAAAAAGTTGACACGTCAGTTTAGGAATGACCAAACACCAAGTGGATAAAGCTGAGTTAGAAGACCCACGTCTGCTGGATTCAAGTAGGTTGTTAAGCATCAAGCAAGTTTGATATGATCTAGCGGTTCGCGTGAATTTGCGAAGGCAAGATGCTGCTACTTTAAGGCCTGCGAAATGGCGAAAGAGCTAGTGGGCCCAAGGAACAGATAAGGCATAAAAGTAAAAGACAATCAACTCTATTTTGATCCAAGGGTTCTTGTTGCTTCGTGGTTGCAAATCAATCAATGATTAAAGCCCACGAAATGGCAAAAGAGAAAGAGAGGTTCTATCCAGCATGACATGGAGTGATAGCTGTTACTTTTTGTAAAGCTCGATGATGATGTGTCGATTGACACGTAGTTTCAAAAGGTAATTAAGGGCCCACCAAGGTGTAACTGATAGTTATATAGGAAGTAAGACACATGGTTGACTCTGAACTAAACCTGAAGAGTTTTCCAGGGCTAATGGCCAATTGCCACGTGGAATTTGTTAAACGATGAACAAGTGGGGTAAGCAATGTCCGAATAAAGGTCTCATTTTAAAAGGTGTTCATCTCTAGATGGATCCAAGGCCTCTCGCTATTTTGTGGCTTGAATATGGAAGCAGATTAACCCCTATGAAATAGCAAAAAACCATTAGTCATCAAGATGAGGCACGGTTAGTGAAAAAGTTGACGGTCCAGGTAGGAGTTAAAGGCCGGGCGGTTAGAGTTCCATCTAACGCTTGGCATAGCTTTGCGAAAGGAAAGTGCTCGGGGGTTAAAGCTTGCAAAATGGCAAAAAGGAGGTAGGGCCTGATGCAAAGGCAAAGAGGTTAAGACAGTGTAAAGACTGATCAAGTCTCATCTGATCGGACGACTGGTGCGATTTCGTTAAGCGAAGTTGCAAGGATGTTATGCTTTGCAAAGTGGCGAAAGAGCAAAAAGGAAAATACATAGGTGTGTTGTGACCCGTTGGAGTGAAATTTTTGAATCCTTTTATGAATTCAATTCTGAAGGGATGGCCGAAGCATGCGGTATCAATGTCGCAGTTAAGAGACCTATTACAGTATATGATCTCGCATGAATCGAATGAAGGCATCATTTTGAAGGGTTGTTGCAGAGAAGCGGTTGTAGAGCAGATTTTTTCAGGTGCAGAGCAAATTCCTTCAAGACAAGAACATAATTTTTCAAGCCAGGAACAGGTTCTCTTTTACTCTTGCTTAGCAATCACTTGACTGTTTGTTTTAATTGGGGTTTTGATTGGATACAAAACGGTTGTGGCTAGTAATTAAGATTGCCTGCATAGTTTTTTTTTTAAGATGGCACCTAAAAGGGAGTTCTCAAGAAAGGTTAATTACAAGAGAGGGCTATCTGTGATGATTTCCTAGAGTAGTTGACAATGTCAACTAATGTGGCAGCAAAGGTTAAAGAGTTAGTGCCAAGAGCTCATCGCCTAAAAATAGGAGAAGGATTGTATGACAAGGGCAATTGGCTAAGAGACCCTCAGGTTGGGTTGTCTGGGTTGGGCATATTCAAGGTAGGATTTGGTATGAGACATTCCCTAGCCCTAATGAATAGTATTTGGGAGTTAGATGTAGGTAAATTGGTGGTCCCTAGAGTATTCATGGATGTGGATCTCCTAACTCAGATTGCACACAACTATGACCCAATCACAAGGAGTGTTAGGGATATAAATGGGAAAACCCTCATTGAAATCAATAATGAGGAGTTCAGAAATGCTTTTGGGCTTAGTGAATTTACCAATTTTTTAGAACCTATTAACTTTAAATCACTAGCTCAGGTTTACAGTGTGCAGAGGAACCACCTTAGAAATGGGCCTCTTAAAGAATTCTTTGTGAAGATAGGTGGATTAATAGTTGTAGGACCCAATACTGAGGAGCCCTTCTCTTTAAATCTGTTCACCCTTAGAGCCAAGGGATTATACTAGTCACTCTGCCAAATTTTAGGAGAAGATGCTAAAGCAAACATGCCAACTCATTACATGTTAATGATTGCTCAAATTTTGAATCCTTCTCTGGCAGTGACCTTTGATTATGCCTCCTATATCACTGATGCCATCCATGAAGGCTTGATAGGGATAAATAATGGGAAAGTGGATAGGCCTTTTGGATGGTACTCCCTCCTCATGCATTTATTTTTATTCAAGGGTGGTGACTATTTTGCAAGTGGAATGGATATTGTGAAAGAGAAAGATGGAGAAAAGATGCCAGTGCAGTTATGGAGTACAGTGCTGTCATGGGATAGAGAAGATGCTAGTTACTTGAGGTTTGATAAGTGCTTTGCATCCAAGCTTAGGACCCTTATTTGTTTAGAGAATCCAAGAGTCCCTAAGGTTCTTTTGGAATTCATTAGGCCAAAAGAGTTTGCTGAGAATATTAAAATTGTCCACAATTGGGGTGATATCTACTTATACCCTGTCTCCATAGTTTTCAGAGTATATGGTTTTAAAGGCACTCCATTTTTGTTTCCTTATCAGGTCCCTCTCAAAGTAGGAATTGCAGAATTCCTCAGGCAGATTGGTGGTGTGTAAGAGGCAGAGCTAACACGCAGAGGTAAAGGGACCATTTTCCCTATGATAACCATAGATCATCAATTTGTAATAACTAAAGGAGGTTGGAAATGTTTTGAAGATTTTCTTCAACCTTACCATTTATCAACTGTAGTATCTAGGTGTGCCAACCCTAAAGATTTCTTCAACGACATCTTCATAAAGAGGGCAATATGCAGAGGTAGACCCCACCAATTTTAGTTCCCAGAAGATCCCATTAGGAATGAGTTTGATTTAGATGAGCAAGAGCTGAGGAAAGAGAAGTGGGTGGCCTATAAGAAGGCCTTAGACTTTGTGCACCAATTTGATACTAGCTATGACCCCTTGTCTAGCTTTGACCCCTTTGAAGAAAAGGTAAAATTCTTAATTCTTTGTTTTGAAGATGTGATGCAGACATTGAAAGAAAAGAGGGAGGTTGTAATTAAGAACAACTCTGAGAAAGCAAGATTAGTTCTAACTAGGTCTACATCTGCCAGAGAAATTCCTCCTGGTGATTACATGTTACATAAGAAGTCCAACTACAATGTGTTGATGCCAACAACAGGGGAGCCTTCTACCTCAAAAGGGAAGAGGAAGATATAGGATGTCATTGACATTCAAGACAACCCAAAGAAACAAAGAATGGGAAAGGAAGTACAATCTGATGTACCCTTGTATTTCCCATCTCAATCCCCTATTCATATAGGAGATGAATAGGTAGGAGCTGAAAAACTAATACAGTTAGGCAGTCTTGGAGAGATAGTCTACACATATGATGAAGTGGAAGAGGGAATGTTAGAAGAGCCCCTTATTATTGAGATGAACATTACTGCTAATGATTTCAAAGGCCAGGAGTGGGATCCTAAGATCAAACAAGCTAGTGAGGATTTCTTGGCTGATAATAACTTTGTCACATCAGAAGCTTTCATGCAATTTGTGTGGAAACAAAATATTGATAAATTTAATGCTAGGTGTGAAAAGAGGAAAGGTGAGCAGCCCCACAAGGACCCAGCTATGGTAGAGGAGGAGATAACGCAAGAAATGGTTGATGAGTTTAAAACCATCACTCCCGAGCAAGGAGGAAATATGGTAGCACAGGCTAGGGTACTCATTCTCCCTGAATGGGACATAGCAGATGCCTTGGTTTTAGAGGCAGTAAGAAAGGAGACCAAACCTATGGAAGGAGTCACTTTCAGCAAGGATAATGCTACACTGGTCCTATGGTCTCTAAAAAGAGATGAGAATAAAAGGAATAAGGACACCTCAGGGTCAAGTTACCCTGGAGGAATGGTAGTGAAAAGAGTGCAGAACACTGGGGTAGTGGAAGCTGCTAGCACTGTGTTAGAGACTGCAAGGTTTAATGTTGCAGTAGTAGAAAGAGAGGCAAAAGAAAAGGTAGATCTCGAAGCTAAGATGGAGACAGTTTTAAAAGCTTATAACAATGCCAAGGATGAGGTAAGAGGTAGAGATAGTATCATTTCCAAGCTAAAAAGTCAGTTGGCAGGACAATACCATCAAGGTGAGTCTTCAACATTGATGATCGCTTCCTCTCCAGCGAGACCCCCACCTACTAGTCCAATTATAGAATTCCCTCCTTCTCCTATGCCTTCTGGTTTCCAACTAGCTGAGACTTATCAACATGAAATGGAAAAGTCGCAATAGGCCCAAGCCTTATTTGCAAACAAGTACGAGGAGAAGATAAGGGCAACAATTTTAAGTTTTACTCAAATTGTTGATGCTCCTACAGTGTATTTCAACATGAAAAGAATTTTGGATACTCTTAATAAGTTGAATGAGGATAAGGCTATTTTAGAGCCTATTATGAGTAAATGGTTGCCCAGGGAAGTGGACTTGGAACTGATGTGTGCATCATATGATGAAGCAGAGGCTGATGTCACTATCAAATCTACATGTGATTTGGCGAAAGAATTGACAAAGTTGGCTGAAGGAAGAGCTAATGTGGAAAGAAGAGCTAATTTGTATAGGAAAGAATATACTGAGCATAAATTTGCATTGTTTCCTGGAGGTTTTGTCAACCAGAACCAGTTAAAAGATAAACAAGCATGGTTAGATGAGTTAGGGGCTAATTTATCCTTTATGGTAAATGAGATAATCAATAAAGATGACACCTCTTTGTTTGTTAAAACAATTGAGGAATTAATGAAGATCAAATTTCATTATGGGTTTTTGGATTTGGAGGTAAGGCAAGTGAGGAATGCTTGGAAAAAGTTGTTAAAATTGAGTAAAACAATTATTGACCACTCATGGCCTATTGATGATTTTTTCCAAGAATGGTCCCAAAAGTATGTCGTGGCTGATGTGGAGGTTCAAGAAGAAGATGTTCCAGAGTAGTTAAAAGGCACTCCTGAATGGTTTGAGGATATTGCGAAAGAGCTACCAACTTAAGAAGCTGCGGGTGTTGAAAAAGACTTGTAACCGCATTTGGGAAAGGTTTTGTAACTACTTTTTAAGAGAAGTAATGATTGTAACAAACTCTCCTAGGAAAGTCTGAAGCTATGTATGCATCCATGCTATTATAAATGGATACCAGAACTATGTAAAAAGGGATCACAAGGAATTGTAAGAAAATGCTGCAGAAATTTATCTGAGCTTTTTTTTCAATTCTTAATGGAGAATATTCAAATGTTTTTGTAATACTTTTAGGGCTAATATCAATACACAGACCATTGGTTTTGAGTGTAAACTTTGTGTTGTCTTCAAGTATGTTTGCAAATGTTTACTGTTTCATTCTGAGTAATATAGGGTTATTCCTTCAGAATATGGGTTGTAAGGCAATTTCAAGTAGATGTGCTTCTTAGCTTTTCTCTTCAGGAGGGGAATTAAATACGCAGGAACCATTTCTACCAGTAAATTCTTTGTGGGGTACTTTGAATTTTGATGAATACAGTTTAGTTTGGTATGAATAAATTCTTATGTATGTCAGGCATGTATAGGGATCTGCAAAAGCCAAACTGATAGGATGTGTGAAGGTATTTGATTGTGGAAGTATTGTTCGAACTTAGATGACTCTATGGCCTTGGATTAGGCACTGGTATCTATTAAGGTTGTCTTCTTTACATATCTTGTAGGTCAATACTGAACATGAGTACAAGTTTTATTTCTTTGTTTCAGTTGGTTTTAAGGTGATAAAATCCATTGGTTTTCAGACTGGTTTGCTGTGGATTTGTCTTTTAAAAGTGTGAATTCAGTTCACAAAGGTATACCCGCCTGAACTTTGGACAAGTTCGAAGTGTAGAAGGTTAATCAAACCTTGTCATATGTTGTCCTGAAAGTCTCCTTCTCTTTGATCCCTCTTCTCCATATAGAGTTTATCATATCACCATAAGGATCTTGAAGGGAATCAAATTTTGAGAACAACAAAATCTTTGTTTCTTGGAAAGAAACTGGTTTCATGGATCAACAAAAAATAGTCATGCATTTCTTTATCTACCGCAAAAGCTGAGTATGTTGCAGCAACAACTAATTGCACTCAAGTCTTGTGGATGAAGAAAATGTTGAAGGATATCGGGGTAAATTGTAGTGAACAGATAGTTATCTATTGTGATAACTCTTTAGCTATTGACATGTCTAAGAATCCAGTATTTCACTCTAAGAATAAGCATATATCAATAAATTATAACTTTCTGAAGGACAAGGTAGAAGGAAAGGAAGTCAAATTGGTTTATGTGAACACTAAAGAACAGATTGCGGATATTTTCACTAAACCGATGTCTAAGGAATCATTTGAGTATTTGAGAGGCAGGTTAGGGGTTTTTTCCCCTCTGGTAGAGACTTGATTGATGTAGTTTGTCATCAGTTTGACATGCATTATCATAGATATTATTCATTCTGATACTGATGAGTGGTGCTACTACTTAGGGGGGGTAGTCAGCTTTGAGATATAGAGGTTTATATTCTTTCTTTGATATTTTTGTCAGATTTCTAGCATTGATGTCAAAGGGGGAGAGATATTGATGTGAAAAATAAGAAAAGGAGTTGTATACATTAAGGGGAGAGTTATTGATATTCAGGATATTGTTGGCTATCTTCCATAGGGGGAGACTTGTTTGGCATTTCTTAGTACTTAGATGTTTTTCACATCTAGTGTTGCCATCAATACCAAAGGGGGAGATTGTTGACATTATGGATGAATTGATTATGTGTTGCATTGATATTTTGTCATTGATGTCAACACTAGCTTTTATGGCTGGTTATCGATAGATAGGTTTTGGTTACCAGTAGAAGATCTAGTGTTACCAACAAAAGACACTATCTATTGGACACTTTCGGCATGTTTGGATCATTGAAGTATGTTTGATTTTATGTGTTACATGTTCCTTATGCATCTTTTGGTTAGTTGGTTTTGACTTGGTAATCAGATGCTATCATACACTCTTGTAAACCCTCACCCGCATTGGTTTAAGGCTCTACCGATAAAGCTTTCATTGAGGAATCTTGACAGGATGCATAATTGGTGTTGGTGCATCTTCTAGATGGATTTCAGGATGTTGGAGGTGTTCTTTGATCATACTTCAACTGCTTGAAGACATTGCTTTGGCGTGGTGGAACCAAAATAGGTCTAATACCTATCTAGGTTATGGACCAGTATCATGATAACGTGTTCTCTACACGTTAATGTTTCAGGATGTTTTATGGATTGGTTATTGTTGTTTTGGTCTTAAGCCAACATTTCATATCATTGTAATATGGATTTATGTAATGATCTTATTGTAATATCTTTTAGGTGGTTGACCTAATTGGTTTAGGCCTTAGGGTTGGTATAAAATGATGTAAGATCTCATCGTAGATAGTGGTATGGGAATGGAATAAGTGTCATGGTCTTGGAATGCAATATCATATGCAAAGGAGATTTGGTCGATCATAGGTGATCGAATTGTGATTAAGGAAAAGGTCAAAGGCCTCTGGTATTGGGCTTAACTAGGACTGTAATCAGGAATGGTAGATGCTATCTCTGGCAGTTCACTCTATTGGATTGTTATACATTTATCTTGAGATGGTTTTAACCTCTCTGTAGTCAGTGAGACTCTTTTGTAATGAGTAGTATGCTCTAGGAAGTGTGCCTTCCTACATGTGCAAGCCCCTCATTGTAACACATACTTTCTGTAGAAGTATCATCTGACTGTGGGTAGGCTTCCTACCATGGTTTTTCCCTTTCTAGGTTTTCCATGTACAAATCATGGTGTTATGTGGTATGGTTTCTTTGCATTGATTATCTTTTTAATTTTTAAGTTGCATTGTTTACCGGTCTCTGTTTCTTCTTTACTGATACTTAATATGGTTAAAGGTTATTAATTGGATTAAATTTTATAATCACCGGTTATCCTAACACATTCGAATAATATAATCTTGACTTTTATTGCATGCATGGTAATCCATAAATTGTGACAAGCTAGTGCACTTGAATAATCGTTGCATACATGGAATAATGGGAATATAACGAAGAACCTTGCGAGGCACCTTTTTTGTTATTTGATCTATTCGATATCTATTGATATGACATTCAAGGCATTTAGTTCAAAATTCATGTTGTTTTTGATATATAATATGATCATTGGGACAAGCATCTATTGCTTGATACTCCATTCCAATATCTTTCATAATGATAGATAATTCTTGGTATGAGTGAGGTAGAATATTTGATGGTGGTAACAAAAACTCACCTATCAATCTACAACAAAAAAATATAATTTGTTAATATAAAGAATATTAATGGTACATGATTCACTATTTATTAACTATAATGACATATATGAAATACCTTAACATACGTGAGATTGTTATGTTGGATAAACCATTCATAACCTTCAAGTTCACCAACAACAATACAACAAAGAGAATAGTTGTTTGGGAGCCTTCGTAAAGGACCTCATATGCCTTATAAAGTAGAGGTAAGTCATGAACAACATCAAGGTCATCTTGATCATCATGATTAGTTGCGCTAGTCTAAATGTGTCATGGATCAATGTATTTGTATCATCATCTTCAATTGTGTTTTGTGGCTCATGATCATCATCTTCCATGGGATCATTATCTTCAACTTCGATATTCACACCTCCATGTTCCTCCACTTCGAAAATCATATTCTCCAGGTTGTGTTGATCCATATCATGTGCTCTGGGGTGGTCGACCTATATAAAAATGATCAACACAAATAAACCATGATCACGATCTCATCATCAAGTGATTTCTTATGTATATAAATTGTGAAAACGATATAATGAAAAACTTACCAATGGATGATAATCATGTCCCCCTTCAATGTGACCATGAAACCTATAATGTTTCTTATTTGTTTTGATTAGAAGTCTTCTAGTATTTAACCCCTTACAAATTTTGCAGGGGCAATAACATTTTCCATCACCTTTTCTTTTCAAGTTAGACCACAATCTAGCAAGTGTCTCCTTATTTTGTTGTTTGTTGATATTATCTGACATGGTCTTTCTTCACAGGCAAAAAACTTTGGCTATAGAACTAGTTATATAGAAGTTGAAATGTTAGTTATGAAATTACATTTCAGTGTAATATACCAAATTAAATTACTTGAACATAGAAATAATGCAAATTGAACCAAAACTGTTTCACTCTTCTTTTCAATCTCAAAACATATCTAATGACTTTGTGGTGATTTAGAGCAAGCAATATGCTAATGGATTTGTGGTATGCAATCCTTGTATCATATCCTAAGTTGACTAATGTCTAATTGGGGTAATCCATGAGTGTCTAATGTGAATCCATTATCAATGTTGTGAAGTCATCGAGAGTATGGTGATAGTCATCCTTATAGGATCCTCTCAATACTGTCCAGATCAGTGACAAGTAAGACCAAATTATCAGTCACACCTTGGGTGCAAGTGAATGATAATACATATATTTTTGGGATGAACACCATTAAGATTCATAGACTCAAGTTAGTATAAAATGAAAGTAACTATCCATTCCCATGCTCATGCATACTTACATGAATAATATTGCCCTTGTGTATCCTAAACATTCGAGAGACCTTATTTGACTTGCCTAATCAATGTGGTTGTTGTCCTAATATGAAATACTGAGTTCTACCCTTGCCTCTGCATCAAACTTCTCACATCATGTTTCTTCACCAAAACACACTATTCCCAATCTTCCTCAATACCCTCAATGGAGGGGCATGTATAATGGTTTCAACATAAAAATTCAATGATCATACACTCCATTCTTCTAGACACCCTTGGATACATTACTTGGCTTCTAGGCTTGGAAAAACTAATATGAATTGAGCCAACACCATGAGGATAGGGTCAAGTATCATGGAAACTGATCATAATTTGTGAAGATAGGGTTCACACCTAAGTGTTGGCTCTCAAAAATGCCACACTTCCAACATTGTTAGTCTCAAGACTTCTCCTATTGGGTCAACACTCATTGATGGCCACAAGGCAAAATCAATGTATCTAGGCTTAAAACTCCTTACTCTAGTCTTGGAGAACCCTACACAAGGTCTATGAGCACTCACTTTGTATTACAATAGAAAGAGCCTTCCTCTAGAACTTTTTTTGAACACACACATCATTGGTAATCATTGTTATGATGGATGGTCTGTTAGGCTAGTAAATAAAATGCTTATTCTTTTTCCACCCATAGAAACTACAATAAGGTATTTGACTTGACAGGGTCCCCACACATCACTTCAACACCAAAAATTAGGCAATTCAACCTTTTTCCTTCTCAATGCATTTTTTTTTGTCTTTCACTAGTTTTCTTAGTCTGATACATAGGGATATCAGACCTTTCATGGCATCATCACACACACAAACTTTCCCATATGTCCCTATAAGTCTAATATGTTAAATACATTTCACCTAGCACTATCTGGTACAGATTCTTGTGTCCTATCCATATAGGATGTTTGCACACTGCACTATCATCCTTGATTCATGTGTATGATGCATAGGTAGGGGCATGTATAATGGTTTCAACATACAAAGTCAATGATCATACACTCTATCTTCTAGACACCCTTGGATATATTACTTAGCTTATAGGATTGGGAAACTAATATGAATTGATCCAACACCATGATGATAGGGTTAAGTATCATATAAATTGATCATAATTTGTGAAGATAGGGTTCACACCTAAGTGTTGACTCTCAACAATGCCACACTTCCAAAATTGCCAGTCTCAAGACTTCTCCTATTGGGTCAAATACTCATTGATGACCACAAGGCCAAATCAATATATCTAGGCTTAAAACTCCTTACTCTAGGCTTGGAGGACCCTACACAAGGTCTATGAATTTTACCATTATAATTATTTTTTAATGGATGAGGATCTATATTATCATTTCCAAAATAGTGTTATGCATATTCACAAAAAGAAAGGTAAGTGGAAAGAGTCACATCCAAAATTCCAAACAAGAGAATAGCTCAAAACAAAAAACAATTATAAAAAGACAACTAAGAGGAGGAGGTCAGCACTAGTCATTTGTTTTTCTCTTTATCTACAATTTCTTGTTTTGCATATGTCACTTGAAACTACACTTCTAAGACCCTATTGCAGATAATAGGAATAATTTTGTAAAATTAGCAGTAGCACTATCTTTTCACCCAACTATAGTGAAAGTCCCAAATCATCTTTGGTGGTTCCTTAGTAAGAATACAAATGTGTCTCATGTAGCATAGGAGCTCATTTTCCATGTGAAAATCAAGAACCTACCACCTAACCATAAATTTTTGGTATATGTCAAAGAATTCAAGATCTCTAATATTAAGTTAAGGTCATTCTAATGTTTCATGCTTGCAAGAACCAAATATTGTTATCAAAGTTGTAGATGAAAGATAAGTCAAGCAGTCAACAACCTTATCAATACTCTCGTTCTTGTGTCAAATGTTCAATTGAAAAAAAATGTTGTAGGTACATGGAGCACCTTTGATGATGGTAATTTTAAAACTCACCTCAAGTCTACATGAACTGTAGAGGCTTGTAATAAGTATGCATGACTATCTCCTTACCCAAAATGTATTCCCTCCATTGCATGCAAACCTAAATGATAGCATATATCTCTTTCTTATATTTTAGGTACTTACCCACTATGTTATAAAACATCTTGTTATGGTAAATAGAAAAAGTATCAGGTGACACTATGTTAGAAATGGCTCACCATTGTAGGTACATGGGGTACCTTTGATGGTCATTTTTCAACTCACCTTGACTCTACATGACTTACAAAAGCTTGTGATAAGTATGGATGATTGTCTCCTTCCAATATGTAGTCCTTTCATTGTATGCAGACCTAAATAATATCATAAATCTTTGTCATATTTTAGGGCCTTTCTTACCTTTGGGGTTGAGTTTATCTTCAACCAATATTTTGGTGTTTAAAGATGTCATTTTCATCTAGATGTACTAATGATGGAGGCTAGACATTAAAATTTGTAAAGAACCAATGCTTCTTAGGGTTCTTGATGCCAAGTTTTGAACACAATGTGTGTTAAGTATTGATGTAGTCAAATACAAATTTTCTCTCACAGTGGCCACAAAATTTACTTTTCTTCATTTGTGTCTTTTGGAAAAATCTTCCTTGATGATCTCTATGAAACCACCCAAACTGAAATTCACCTCCATCACTAAATCAAGTGGAGTTCCTTCAACTCCTCCTTGGCTAGCAAGCTAGCAATCCAACATTGTTGAACTAGAATTCTAATTTAAGTAGGGCAGACATAATTTTCTCTAATCTAAGAAATTACAAAGAAATACATCTCCAATTTAGAAATATAATCATCAACAACATCTACATCAATTTTCCCATCAAACTTAGGGATATCACAACTTAACTAGGCTTTAAAGGGAGTCCAATTGCCAAATAACCTTTCCAATGGGGCCCACTACTTATTTTGGTTACTTTAGAGCATCAGCACAAATCAGTTCATCATCCTTGATCTTTATTTTCCTCAAGCCACCTAGATCAACAACTTGAAGGAATTTGAGGAGTTAGTAGCTAGTTCTTCAATATCATTGAATCTCGTATTTAATTCAAATATCCAATATCTAACTGCATTTGATGGTACATGCAAGAGCAACTAAGTTGTGATAGCACTTATCTAAATTAGGCTAGTAATTTGGGGAACAATACACTAGCTAAGAAATTTATTGTACCAAAAGTAAAAATTGAACAAACTAATTCACAAAATTGATAATTACAATATAGCTGAACAAAATTATCTTTATTTTAATCGAGTGTGTTTACAAAATGGGTAAACCTTGTAGTAGAGATGAATGCCTTCTATTCTTGTTACATGATTCAAATTCAGCCACTATATAGCTTTCGAAAAAAGGAAAACTTACTAAAAGTAGTATATTAGGGATCTTGGTGGAACCAAAGAATCATCACACCTAGTACTAACTAGTGTCCTTGGAAGTTGAAATGAGCATTCAAAATAAGGAGAAACCTAATGGAAAACTGAAAATGTTTGTTGGAAAATTATTTATTTGGCACCCCCATTTTTCAAGGCCATAACTCTTGTCTATAACTGCCATTAAGATGACTTGAGATGTCTTCTACATTGCAACACCACTTCCACTTTAAGCTATCTCTAGAATAGTTCTACTAGTGATTGTGGATCGTTTTGGCTAGAAAGAATTAAAATAAAATCCAAATTAGCATGAAACCAAAAGATAATGTCTATAGAATGAGCAATATATCTATGGCTGAGACAAATGTCTTGGTGAATCCTACGATAAGTAGGGGCCCTTTCCATAGCAATATGGATATTCTCAGCAATTGATTGAATCTCTTGAGCTTGGTGAATACGACACTAATGGTCCAAAAGTGAGAATAGGTTCAAGTGAATTCTTTCTCCAATGGATAATTTAATTTTAACGTGTGATGGCACATCTAAGAGGGCTATTAATTGAATTTTAAGGTCAATGTCTCAAGGGAAGGAGCACATATGTAACCTAGAATTGCTCCCTTGTCCAATTCTTTTACGCATTTGTAACCTTGAATGATGCTTTTGCACTATTTTTCTACACTTTTGTACAATCTAGTTGTGCTTTTGTTCAATATCATTCTTTTTTAGAAAATTTCCAAATCATACACACAATCATGACTTCACACCTATAAAATAGGAAACTTTTGGACAAACTAGACTTGAAACGACACTTGGAAACAAACTTCTGTTAGAGTAATTGGGTCTTTACTTGATTAATTAAATGACATTTGTTTAATTAATTAAGTTCCCCTTTGTCTCTTTTACACTTAAGCTAACATTAGGTGCATAATAATTTAATTCTTTTATTAATTATTATGTGCAAGCCTAGGTTTTTCCCTTTTAGGGTTTCTTGACCTATTAGAGGTTAATTCTTTTCTTTGTATCATTATTCTATTACTCATTTTTGTGAATACAAAGCTCTCATCTTTTTTGAGCATTTTTCTGTGTATTTGGTTTTTCTTTGTTGCTTGCTTTCTTCTCCTTGTAATAGGTTTATTCAGCTTGCAGAGATCATTTGGGCTCCTGTGGTGTTGTCTTTCTCAACTCTCACATGGTATCAGAGCTTCAGATTTGCAGCTACCTGTTCTTGTTTTGAGTTTTTTTGCATTGGAAGCAGATCTGGGGTTTTTTTCAGAAGTTTTTTTTTGTGCACCTAGGGATAGGTCTTTTTTCTAAGCACTTTGGGCCTAAACAGACCTCACCATCATGCTCAGAAGGCCCAAAATCCCTTATGGTCATATAAAACTTGACCAATTTCGACACCTAAGCCTCTGGGGGTATATTTTTTTCTGTACAAAGGCCGTATGACCGTAGCACGCAATTCGAGAAAAAATTTAAATTTTTTTTGCCTTTTTATGGAATGCAGGCTGAAATTTGATTTTTTGCAAAAATATCAAAAATCAAAACTCAGCAAAGTTTTTAAAACAAAAATCCAGATTTTTGGGGTTTTTTGGTCCCCGTCGGCTTGACAGTCCGGTCACCAGCCCTCGTCGGCTCCCTGCTCTAGCCGCTGGCCACTGCAGCCCTGCCCGTCGGCCACCCATCTGCCACCACAACCTCTCTCCACCGCTCCACCACCAAAGCACCTCTGGAGTGCCACCTCCGCCCAGCCCTACCACCAGTCAGCCACCATTGCCCTCTCTCTTGCCTTTGAAGGGGGGGTTGGTTTTTTCATCATATCTTAAGCATACAGAGTCATTTTTTGAAAAGGAATAGGCGTTGGAAAGATGGTTCCAAGCCAGACCTTGTGGTATTGGAATTTTTTTCCAATTTTTCTGTTTGACTATACTTTTTTTCTAGTCAAAGTGGGGTCTTTTTTCCACACTTCTAGGGTCGTAGAATGGGCAAACAGACTTCGTTTTTCAAAAATAGATAGGCGTTGGAAAGATCTCAGCATGCTCTATTCAGATATGTGATCTTGTTTCTCATATTTTTTATCAGGTAAATGAGATTTCAGTTTGAATTTTTTTTGCTTATGCACTACTTCCTTCTCATCAGTATGTACTAGGGTTTGGGTTTATCTCTTGTGGGGGGGGGTGTTGTTTTTCTCTCACTTTCTGTCATTTATATCAAAATATAGATCACCAAAACTCTCAAAACAAATGAACCCTTATGCATCTTCTGTCTACTCTAAAAGATCACATAATAAAAAAACACAAGCAGGTATAGGTGTAGAGTTTCATGGCAGATTCTTCAGTTGAGCTGTTGACATCACACAACTAGCACACCTGGAAGCCTCACATCACGCGGCTTCTCAGGGAACGATGGTTGTGGCCTTATTTGGATGAGGTTCAGCCTCTGTTGTAGCATCCTTATGAGCTTCTTCATCACAGAAACTGTTGGTATTTTGGATATGATATGGTTTTTTCATTGATGTCAACACTTATCAACTCTGGTCAACCTACTGGCACTTGGATAATTGGCAATGTTCACCGGCAAGCAAGTGACTTATGCACAGTCACTGGTATTTGGTTCACCGGTAGGATATATTGTTCACCGGTACTTGGAATCACTTGGAGAATACTTGGTTATGTCGAAGACATCATTTGGACACTTTGTCTTGGTGATTTGTTCATTTGTTTATTCATGTTTGCATATTTGTTGTTACCAACAAATAGGTCCAGGATAAGCACCGACAGGTTTATCTATTCCAGATCAGCACGACACGCTATGGAGACGATTTATTGTTGCTGTAAATGCATTAAGCCGACATGTTGAATCAAATATTGCATTGGATATTGTTTTATTTGTAATTGATTTTATTGTAATATCTTTTAGTGAGCCAACCTACTAAATTGGTCTTAGGTTATGGTATAAATGTAAGATCTCATTTGTGAGATCAATGTACGAATGTGAAAAGGATTATAATAAAGTGTCTATGAATATCAGCAGAGCCATACACGTAGATATCATTCAAGATTGAAGGAAGGTTTGAAGAAGGCATATCAGAGCTAAACCAGTACTGAATCCAGCTTAAGAAGATGTTATTTTGTGCAGTACATTATCATTGGATTTAATCATCCAATTGTAGTCAGTGTGACTCTTATTTTGTGTTTGAGCAGTGAGCTCTAGGTGCTTGGCCTTTCTACATATCCAGGCCCCCATTTGTATACACATACTATTTGCAGTAGTACCATCTAATTGTGGGTAAGGTTTCCCACCGTGGTTTTTCCCCTTACAGGGTTTCCATGTACAAATATTGGTGTTATGTATTGTGGATGTTATTATCTTTTTGTTTCATGCATTAATCTTTATCGGTACTACAATTAACTAATAAACTATCTACCGGCATCAAGTTTGGTTTACCGGTATTAAGCATTAAGTTTGGTTAAGTTGTTTTTGGTTTGAATTTATTAGAGAATTGATTCACCCCACCTCTCAGTTGTCTTTGGGACCTAACAATTGGTATCAGAGCCTAGTCCTCTTTTGCAGAAGTTTAATAGGTTGAGGAGATCCAATGTCTTCTAACTATTTTAGGAAGGACATTCCTAAACTTGATGGAACCAACTATGGTATATGTAAGATCAAGATGGAGACTCACTTGAATTGCATTGGAAAGGACATCTAGGAAGTTACAAAGAATGGTTATACTACTCCTACTCAAAGTCAACCTAATCCACCTAACTTGACTAAAGATGAGGAAAATGATTGCAAAGCAAGAGAAGCACTTTTGAGCGTATTGCCAGATCAACAAATTATGGGATTATTAGATATGTCTATTGATAAATCTATTTGGGACCATTTGGAAACATGTAATGAAGGAGATTCCATAGTCAAAATTGCAAAACTTGAAAGCTTTCAAGTCAGGTATGAAAATCTGAAAATGGAAGAAGATGAAAGGATTTCTGCTTTTATGGAAAGAGTAAATGAAATTGTTTTGGGTATTAAATGTTGTGGAGGAACCTTAAGTGAATATTAAATTATTTCCAAAGTTTTAAGAGGATTTCCATCGACATACAAAATGAAAGTTACTACTATAAATGAGTTGAGAACAATGCCTAATACATCAGTAACTAGAGACACATTGATTGGAAAACTTTCAGCTTTTAAAATTGAGGAATTTGGTCCAATTGCTACTATAAAGACATATTTAGCTTTTAAGGCATCAACATCATTTGCATCATCATTTGACAAGTCTGATTGGAAAGCCTTTTATGCAAGAGAACTTGAAGAAAGCAAGAGAGAAAATGAAGAACTTGAAGAACTTGAAATACTATTTGCAAGGAAAATGCCTAAAGGTCATGTTGGAAGTAAGTATGAAGGTAAAGCACCCTTTAAAAGTTTCAACTATAATAAGATTGGTCATATGGCTTCAAGATGCCCTGATAGACATGCAAGATTGAAAGAAGCTAGAAGAACATACAAGCCTAACCCTGAATATCAGAGTTACAGATTTAAGAAGAATAAAGACAAGTCTTGTTACCTTGCTGATGAAGGAGTCACTGATGATTCTGATGAGGATCCGATAGACAATGGATGGGTCTTTGTTGCTATAACAGAAGATCAACCAACACCTGTTGTTCAATCGATAGAGCAGGCCCTGGCAGCTAAAATTGAAGTTAAGGATGAATGGATCATTGATTCAGGATGCTCACATCATATGACTGGCAATAAAAGTAAATTCTTAACCTTTCAAGAATACAATGGAGGTCTAGTAAGATTTGGAGATGATAAAGCTTGTTTGATCAAAGGAAAAGGTACAATATCTCTTGATGGTAAGCACAATACTAATAATGTTTACTACGTTGAAGGTTTAAAGCATAATCTTTTGAGCGTTGGTCAATTAGTTGAAAAAGGTTTTCAGTTACAATTCAAGAATGGTAAATGCAAAATTATAAACAAAACTGGTTTGGAAATTGCAACCGACAATCAGACTAAAGGTAATATCTTTCATTTGAATAAAAATGAAAAGACATGCTTGATTGCACATATTGATGAAATTTGGTTATGGCATAAGAGACTCTGTCATGTACATTTTGATTGCATTGTGAAAATTAGTACAACTAAGGCAGTAAGAGATTTGCCTAGAATTGTCAAACCTCACAATCCGGTATGTAAGGAATGTCAATTTAGAAAGAAAGTTAGAGCATATTTTAAGAGTATTCCAAAAAAATCCAATAATGCTCTTGACTTAATTCATACTGATTTATGTGGTTTAGCTAGAACTAAAAGTTTACAAGGTGATATATATTTTATGCTAATCATTGATGACTATTCTAGAATGTGTTGGGTTACTTTTCTCAAAGAAATATCAGAAGCTCTTGGGAAATTCAAACTATTCAAGGCAATGGTAGAGAATGAAACCAATAAGAAAATCAAATGTCTAAGATCAGATCAAGGAGGAGAATTCACATCTAAGGAATTTAATACATTTTGTGAAGTAAATGGAATCAAAAGACAATTATCAGCACCCTAGACACCATAGCAGAATGGAGTTGTAGAAAGGAAAAATAGAACTATCTTGGATGTAGCTAGAAGTATGTTATCAGAAGCAAATCTACCACATGTACACTGGAGAGAGGCAGTAAGTACAACGGTCTATACATTCAACAAAGTTGACATCAAAGGTGAAACCGGTAAGACCCCTCATGAAGTATGGTTTGGTATTACTCCTACTCTTAAATATTTTAGAATATTTGGAAGTAAATGCTATATTAGAAGAGATGAGTATATTGGCAAATTTGATCCTAGAAGTGACGAAGGAATATTTCTTGGTTATTCATCTAAGAGCAAGGCATATAGATGTTTTAATAAGAGATTGTAGAAAATTGTTGAAAGTACAAATGTGAAAATTGATGAACAGTTTAGAGGAACTTCAAGGTATATAGACTCTAAAACAACAACAGAGATACTAACAAATGAGCCTACATTGAACACATTGGTAAAGAATGAAGATCTAGTTACACCGGTATCATCTGAAAATTCTACTATAACTAAAGAACAGCAACAAACAAAGACAGCATGGTATGTAAGATTGAACCACTCTGTAGATCAGATAATTGGGAACAAATATCAAGGAGTTATGACTAGAGGAAGACTGGAAAATGAAGAGGTATGAAGAGGTATGTGAAGATAAACACTGGATTAAAGCTATGGAAGAAGAGTTAGAACAAATTGAAAAGAATAACACATGGACATTAATTCCCCGGCCTAAAGCCAAAAATGTAATTGGAACAAAATGGGTATTTAGAAACAAACTTAATGAAGATGGTAAGGTAATCAGAAATAAAGCAAGACTAGCATGTAGGGGATATTCACAGAAAGAAGGAATTGATTATAATGAAACCTTTGCACCGGTAGCTATAATTGAGGCAGTCATATTATTCTTGGCTTTTGCAACACACAAGAACTATAAAGTATATCAGATGGATATTAAATGTGCATTTTTGAATGGAGATCTTGAAGAAGAAGTTTATATTGAACAACTTGATGGATTTTCTTTGACAGATGACAACGATATGGTTTGCAGGTTAAGGAAAGCTTTGTATGGGCTAAAGCAAGCTCCAAGAGCTTGGTATGCTAGATTGGATAAATATCTTTTGAAGATTGGTTTTTCTAAAGGTAATGCTGACAACAACTTGTACTACAAAGTGACTAATGATGACATCTTGGTTATATGAGTTTTTTTTGATGATATAATCTTTGGAGGAGAAGATGGATTATGTAAAGACTTTTCTATTGAGATGCAACAAGAATTTGAAATGTCTATGATTGGAGTGATAAAATTCTTTTTAGGATTGCAGATTTCACAGACTGACAAAGGTATATTCTTGAGTCAATCTAAGTACTTGAAGAAGCTACTAAAGAAATTAGGCATGGAAAACTCTAAACTGGTAAGCACACCTATGACTACAAATGACAAATTATCACTAAGGGATGAATCAACACTTGTTAATCTGACTAGGTACAAATCTATGATAGAAGGTTTACTGTATTTGACACAAACAAGACCTGATATTATGAATGCAGTATGTATTGTTTCAAGATTTCAGAGTAATCCTAAAGAAAATCATGAATCAGTAGTAAAAAGGATTTTTTGGTACTTACAAGGCACTACAAATCTTGGCTTATGGTATCCTAGAGATGAAAACTTTGAATTATGTGCATACACAGATGCAAATTGGGCAGGAGATGTAGATGACAGAAAAAGAACCATCGGAGGAGCATTTTTTCTTGGAAGCAGATTAATTTCTTGGTTGAGTAAGAAACAAAGTTGCACATCTTTATCAACAGCTGAATCAGAATATGTTGTAGCAACAACTAATTGCACACAGGTATTATGGCTTAAACAAATGTTGAAAGACATAAAGGTAAAATGCAAGGAACCTATAACTATCTATTGTGATAATACAACAACAATTGATATATCTAAGAATCCGGCACTACATTCTAAAACTAAACATGTCTCTATCAAATTGAATTTACTGAAAGAGAATGTTGAAGCAAAAGAAGTAAAACTAGTTTATGTGAATACTAAAGAACAAATTGTAGATATTTTCACTAAGCCTTTACCTAAGGAGACTTTTGAATATCTCAGAGATCAGCTTGGGGTCATACCCCCACTGGTAGAGACTTAGATAGTTGATGTTTGTCATCAACTGATAGAACTAACAGAGAAATCTTTTACTCCGACTTTGATGAGGAGAGCTACTTCTCAGGGGGAGTAGTTGGTATACTAGATAAGTTAGTATTTTGTATTTGAACCTGGTTTTTGTATTGCTTTGGCATTTGATGTCAAAGGGGGAGAGACTGATATGGAAAAACACATGTTACTCCTAGTGGGAGAGATTGTTATTTTGAGAGAGATTGATTACTCTCTGTACCTAAATTTTGATTTCTAGTTATGATCTCCTTTGGGAGATTGTTGGTTTTTGGTATTTCTGTTTTGGCACTTTGATGATTTTTCCATCTTGTATTTCCATAAATCCCAAAGGGGGATATTGTTGGTATTTTGGATATGTTGATATGTTTTTGTCATTGATGTCAACACTTATCAACTCTGGTCAGCCTACTAGCACTTGGAGAATTGCCAATGCTCACCGACAAGCAAGTGACTTATGCACAGTCACCAGTATTAGGTTCACTGGCAGGATATATTGTTCACTGACACTTGGAATCACTTGGTGAATACTTGGTTATGTCAAAGACATTGTTTGGACACTTTGTCTTGGTGATTCGTTCATTTGTTTATTCATGTTTGCATATTTTTTGTTACCAACAAATAGGTCCAGGATAAGCATCGACAGGTTTATCTATTCCAGATCAGCACAACACGCTGTGGAGATGATTTATTATTGTTGTAAATGCATTAAGACGACATGTTGAATTGGATATTGCATCAGATATTATATTATTTGTAATTGATTTTATTGTAATATCTTTTAGTGAGATGACCTACTAAATTGGTCTTAGGTTATGGTATAAATGTAAGATCTCATTTGTGAGATCAATGTGCGAATGTGAAAAGGATTATAATAAGGTATATATGAATATTAGCAGAGCCATACATGCATATATCATTCAAGATTGAAGGAAGGTTTGAAGAAGGCATATCAGAGCTAAACCGGTACTGAATCCAACATAAGAAGATTCTATTTTGTGCAGTACATTATCATTGGATTTAATCATCCAATTGTAGTTAGTGTGACTCTCATTTTGTGTTTGAGTAGTGAACTCTAGGCGCTTGGCCTTTCTGCATGTGCAAACCCCCATTTGTATACACATACTATCTGCAGTAGTACCATCTGATTGTGGGTAAGGATTCCCACTGTGGTTTTTCCCCTTACAGGGTTTCCACGTACGAATATTGGTGTTATGTGTTGTGGATGTTATTATCTTTCTGTTTCATGCATTAATCTTTACCGGTACTACAATTAACTGATAAACTGTCTACCGACATCAAGTTTGGTTTACCGGTATTAAGCATTAAGTTTGGTTAAGTTGTTTTTGGTTTGAATTTATTAGACAACTGATTCACCCCCCCCCCTCTCAGTTGTCTCCAGGACCTAACAGATACAAGATGGATGAGGCCATCAGTTTTCTCTCATTACATGTTTTTGATAGTCTTATGTTTCACATTGACGCTTTTCTCACTCCTCGCGATATTTGGTTGAAGTTTGAGACTCTCTTGGAGAGAGTTAATGAGATCCAGGCATGACAGATTGAGGCAGAGTTGGTTTCTTTATCACCTGATTCCTTTCTCACCATTGAGGATTTTTTGAACAAATTCAAGACTACCAGATATGTTCTCCAGGGGTGTGGAAAGATCAAGACAGATACAGAGTGCATTCACTTGATCCTTTCGAAGCTTCAGGGTCCTTTTCAGTTCTTTGCCTCTGCTTTCTACTCCACCATGGATGGATTGGTTGCTTGCTTTACCATGCCTACCATTGATGTGTTTTATGAGTGTTTGTCTCATGAGCAGTCTCACCTTTCTCAGCTAGACATGCTCTTAGGGTCCAAGACCAAATCATTGGTTTCTCAATCCTCTAAGGAGAAGAAAAAGTAGAAACCAAAGCCAAAGAAGAATTTTGTAGGCAGTGAGAATTCCTCCAAGCCACCTCCTAAGTCTGATTCTAAACCACCATTTCCTCCGAAAAATGGGAAATCTTCATAGTCTGGTGAGTCTTCCTCCAAGACTAAGAAGAAATCAGGAGATACTTGCAGTTTTGGTGGCAAGGAAGGACATCCGGTTTCTAGGGGTTGGAAATGCTTAGAGGCTTTAGAGGAAGCCATGCAGCAACATCATGTCTCCTCACCTCAAGCGTCTTCTCCTTCCATAGGGAAAGGTCATGCTCTCACTGCTCGAGTTTCGACCTATGGGTCCACTTGGATTTTAGATTCTGGCGCTTCTCACCATATGATTCACACTCAGCAGTTGGTTACTTATCTTTCCTCTTGTGGTACTTCACAGATTGCAGTGGGTGACTCAGTTGAGCTTTCAGTCTTGGGTTCAGGTTTTGTCTCTTTGGATGGGGGTACTCTATAGGATTTTCTGGTTGTTCCTGACATCTCAACAAACCTCCTCTCCATTTATTAGATTTGCCATTCTGGTTCTGGTAAGATAGTTGAGTTCTCACCACATGATGTGGTTATGCGGGATTTCCATGACTGATTTTCTTTTGGCTACTGGGAGTGTTGATACTATATCTCGTCTTTATAGATTTGATGGATTTGAGCCCTCTACGGGTGTAGGTTCTTCTCTTATAGCACATGCAGATTCAGTGAGTAAGCTTTGGCATAAGCACTTGGGCCATGTCAATTATAGATATCTTCATCAGATGAGTACACAGGCACTTGTTCTTGGGCTCCCACAGATTTCTTGCAGTGATGGTGTTTGTCATGGTTGTGTGCTTGACAAGAATCATTAGGATCCCTTTCTAAAGGGAAGAGCCCCTCATGCTTTGGCACCTTTGGAGTTGATTCATAGTGACCTCATGTCATTCCCTACTCCTTTTTCTGGGGCCAAGTATGTACTCACTTGTATTGATGACTTTTCCAGATGCACAAGGGTGTACTTTCTTAAGTACAAGTCTGATGTCTTTGATTCATTTCTAATCTTCAAGACATTTGTAGAGAAGCAGTCTGGTTGTTCTATTCAGCAGATACATACAGATAATGGGGGGGTATGTGAATTAGGCTTTCAAAGATTTTTGCACCGAGTATGGTTTAAAGCATCAGTTTACAGTTCCCTACACCCCTTAGCATAATGGTGTCACTGAGAGAAAGAACAAAACTTTATGGGAGATGGCGAATTGTATGATTTAGTCTAGCTCCATGGATTCATCTTTTTGGGCTGAGGCAGTCAGTTGTGCCAACTACATTCAAAATCGGATGCCTCACAATATGATTCAACATATGACTCCTCAGGAGGCTTGGTCTCATGACAAGCTTGATGTTTCTTTTTTCTGAGTATTTAGCAGTGAGCATGGGCATTTATTCCAGATGCTCAGAGGAAAGAAATGGAGTAGAAGAGTCAACCCCTCATTTTTGTTGGCTACTGTGAGGATGTTAAGGTGTACAGGTTGTTTGATCCTGATTCCATAGAGGTCTTGTTTCGACAGGATGTTCAGTTTGATGAGCACCTTCCCATAGTGGACACCCTGTCTCCAGTGTCTACCCCTCTACCTACTCCTCCCACTGCCTCTCTTCAGGATTATTTTGAGGATGATTCTGATGATGTTGCTAATGATCCACCATCCCCACCTCCACCTACTTCACCTCAGATGCCCAAGAGGGCTTGCTTTACTATTGAGGTGGTAGGATCTATGGTCGGTGATCCTTTAGATACTCGCCGCACCTATTCTCATACTATGGGTTCTATTCTTTTGAGTCATGCCATTTCAAAAGATCCTTAGAAGTTTTCAGAGGCTACAAGACACCCTAAGTGGGATTGTGCTATGGAGGAGGAGTATTCTTCTTTGATGAGGAATCATACTTGGGATCTTTGTCCTCTTCCTAAGGGCAGAAAGATTGTTTGATTGATAAGTACAAAGTATATCTTGTTGGGAAGGGTTTCTCATAGGTCGAGGGCATTGAATACTCTGAGACATATGCCCCTGTCACCAAGATGAACTCTATTTGCTTTGTACTCTCTCTTGCAGCTTCTAGGGGATGACCCATTTTTTAGATGGATGTGAAGAGTGCCTTCTTGCATGGAGACCTACAAGAGGAAATCTATATGGAGCAACCTCAGGGATTTGTGCACGATAGTTCTTTGGTTTGCAGGCTTCGACGTTCATTGTATGGTCTCAAACAAGCCCCTCAGGCTTGGTATGAGAAGATGGATTCCTTCTTGATCTCCACTGGTTTCACACGCTGTCATTCTGATCACATAGTGTACATTCAACTTCTTGAGGGCGAGATCCTGATTCTTGTGCTATATGTTGATGATATCCTCATCACATGTAGCTCATCCTCTATGATTTAGCATGTTCAGTGAGCTTTGATGGACCAGTTTGAGATTACAGATCTCAGTGTTCTATACTATTTTCTTGGTCTTCAAGTGATTAGTCTTCTGATGGGATCTTTATTTACCAGAAGAGGTATGCTCTTGACATGCTTCAGTGCTTTGGCATGCTTGATTGCAAGCCTGCTCCCACTCCTTTTCAGTCAGGGGTTGTTTTGATTACTTCTTGCTCCACTCCTTTAGTAGATTCTGCACTTTACAGGTAGTTGGTTGGTAGTTTGTTGTACCTGACACACACTTGTCTTGATCTTTCCTTTGTGGTTGGCCTTGTCTCTCGATTCTCTAGTGCACCTCATGAGAGTCATTGACAAGCTGCCAAACGTATTTTGTAGTACATTTGGGGCTCTATTTCTCATGGCATTCACTACACATCAAGGGAACCTCACATTATTGGCTACACTGACTCAGATTGGGCTAGTGATTTTAATGATCGGAAGTCTACTTTTGGCTTTTTTTTTTCTATCTTGGCTCTAGTCATATCACATGATCTTGTAAGAAGCAGACTGCTCATGCAATATCATCTACAGAGGCTGAGTACCGAGTTGTTGTGCTCGCCAGTTAGGAGATCTTATGGATTTGACAGTTGATGACTAAGTTTGGTTTTCCTCCTGATAGTCCCACTATTATTTGGTGTGACAATCAGAGTGCTATTCATATTTCTCACAACCTAGTAGAGCATCAATGGATGAAGCACATTGAGCTTCACATGCATTTCATCCGCCAGCTGATTCAAGATGGTTCGCTCATTTTGGAGTACATTCCCACTGTCGAGGAGGTTGCAAACATCTTCATGAAACCTTTTGCATCACCACGCTATCTTTAGTTGCTCTCTATGCTTGGGGTGAAGGAAGTTGTCCTTGGGGGGTCTTAATGAGGCCTTCCTTCCTTCTTATTTCTTTCAACATGTTCTTTTATCTCTTTTTGGAGAAAAGTTTTTTTCCCACTGGGTTTTCTCCTTTTTCTCCATTTCATAGAGATTTCATTGTATTTGGGTACCTAATCAGGCCTTGTTACTGGGACCCATCTCCTGCTTTCAGTAGTTATTCTAGGTTTTAGCTTTTCCCTAAGTCTAGCTTAAGGGGGGGTGTTAGAGTAATTGAGTCTTTACTTGATTAATTAAACGACATTTGTTTAATTAATTAAGTTCCCCTTTATCTCTTTTAAACTTAAGCTAACATTAGGTGCATAATAATTAATTATTTTATTAATTATTATGTGCAAGCCTAGGGTTTTCCCTTTTAGGGTTTCTTGACCTATTAGAGGTTAATTCTTTTCTTTGTATCATTATTCTATTACACATTTTTCTGAATACAAAGCTCTCATCTTTTTTGAGCACTTTTTTGTGTATTTGTTTTTTCTCTGTTGCTTCCTTTCTTCTCCTTGTAACATGTTTATTCAGCTTGCAGAGATCTTTTGGGCTCTTGTGGTGTTGTATTTCTCAACTCTCACAACTTCAAACTTGCAAACTTGAAATTTATACTTGATGACCACACAATTAAAACATAAGAAAAACTTGGAGGTAAGTCAAGAGGAATTTAAGTGTGGAATACCTTCACATTTACTATCTCTAGAGGAATCTCAAAATATTTTGTTTTCATCTTGAAAGGTGTTGATAAAAGATCTTCATCAAGTTAACTCTAGTTTTACTCTCCCTATCCACAAGGAACAAGATCTCATATATTTTAGTACATCTAGCCAAACAAATTTAGTTAGTGTGTCCATCCCAAGCATACCATTGTTTGACATATTGACTCTGTAATATAACACCACATTTCAATGACAATCATATAGGGAAACACATGATCAATTTTATGAGCCTATTTTAATGACTCTTTTATTTGTCTTGATAGAATTTTATACTCTAGTTACTTCAAATTTTTACTCTAAAACCATGATACTTTCTAACCGATAAGACTATTTTATAAGTACTAAGCTATTCCATCTTATGAATTATAGATATTATACATTTGCATAGTTATGTATGAAAATATGTTGTAATTTTATGGTTATCATTATGAAGAGTGCTTTTTGTGTACTAATATGTTATTGTAGAAAAAATTGTTGAAACTCCCTTTGTGGGTTGCTTGTTGTTGTTTGAGTAGAGCCAACAACAATTCCTGTAGTCAACCCAATAATCTCTTGACTATATTTCTTTGTGATCTTCTGTGGTTTGTCTAGGTATAGGAATTTATAATGTAGGCGGCTTAGAAACAGGCAGACTCACTCATGTACATGAATCCTCTCTACAATACTTCTATCTCTCTTGGCCAATCTTGGCTGATGCCCACACACCTCCACATCCTTGGTTGATACTTCTTATATTGTATCTTCTCCAATTTGATACCCTTTCATATTTTGAATTAAAATAATTCCTCTAGTGGTTCATTTCACCTTCGATGCCTTTTCAGTTGCTTTTTGTCTTCACATTTAATGTCTCTCCCTAGCGTTTCAATTTTTTAGATAGTTATTGATTTGATCAAACACATGGCAATTATATTTATGGTCGAGTTTCAAAAGCCTTTACGCTTTGATATATATCATACCCTACTCTATGGCTCAACCTTGCATCTTTTCTATTCTTGTTTCTTGCATAGCCTGTCTCTATATTGTGCCACGCACCATCTCTATTGCCGTCCAAAGTAGTGTTATGTTTGTTCATTGCCCCTTTTACTAAACTCTATAAACTACAATCTTGTATTTATTTTTAATCTTTTCTTTCCTACATTGTTTGATCTGCCATCTTGTTAGAAATCTCCTCTCTATTACGCTTTGATGGATGTCACATCCTGTTACAAACCTCACATTTTGGCACTGGCAGAAAGGATATTAGCAAAGGTTGTGGAATATGGCTTTTACATCTACCAATTGTCATTCCATCTTGTACATATGGCTTTTACACTTAGTTGGGACACTTTCTGACCTCCTACATCAAGTGTTCCCTCTTCTCCTCTTCCCTCTTATGGACTCATGATCATGCACAACCCAATCTCCTCCAGCGATATCTCTATCCACTCTTGCCCTCTTTCATTGATTTCAATCCACTATATTGGTGGAGGCATCTATTAAGATGGGTGTATCGGAGGAAGCTATGGCAGGTGGATGTAGCTAGATTGAGCAAATTGGGCACCAGGGTTTGTATATTCAAGATAGAAAGATTAAGTCATAAGAATATTTAATTTAAAATGAAAATTCATATGCAAAAGAGCCCAACCTTTTAGGAGATCGCACGCAGGGTTGACAGAGGTCGACGCCAAGCTTGCACGGGATTGATTGAGCAAATTAATTTTAGTCTTTTTTTTTAAATAATGCTCATGGTGGTCAAAATTTTGATGAACACGGCCACTTTTTTTTCAAAAAGTCAAATTTCATTACTAATGTCTTCTTCGTCGAAACCAAATGTGAAATTATCATCGGAATTCCGACGAATTCAGGCATTTTTTCAAAAAAAAAGTCAAATTTGGTCACAATAACCTTCTCTGTTGGAAACCTCCATCAAAATTTTATGCCAAATGTATCAGTGAATGCATCTCCACACTCTATATCTATGATGTCTCAATCACCCATTTTAGTGATTTACACATTCTTCACTTGTTTGACTACAAGTTTTGCATCACTCTTCAATCTCATTTGTTTAATCTCTTTCTCCTTGGTAGTTGCTAACTGCAAGAGAAAGGCTTCATATTCAGCCTTATTATTTGTGTTATAAAATTTTAGCTTATAAGCCAAAGAAATACTAAAACTATCCAGAGAAATAAGGACTAAACTAGCACCAGACCCAAAAGAAGAAGAACTTGCATGAAAACCCAAGGTCCATAATTCATTAGACAATATAGGACTGACCACATCAAAGTCTTCCTCATTGGTAGAAGTAAATATATAAGTACTAGGACCAGTTTCTACATATAATATCTTTGACCTCAAATCACCATATTTCAACAGTGTGAACTTTTTTTAAGACTCTAGTTCTAGGTGAACTTTCTTTTCATCCATCAGTATAGTGGCATAGGAGCATTCTATCTAATTTTCCCATCCTATCTTTATATAAAATCCTACTCAGTAACAACTCATAGCTTGTAGGAACGCCAACAAATAGGATTGTGATTTTCACTCTCTCTTTGGGATATAAGGCTACGAATGCTTGTTCATCTTTGATTTGACCTAAAAAGGTAACTTGAGTGGAATCCATAAAATAACACTTTCCATGAGAAGAGGTAATTGTCAAATTGAGGGATTTGGCTGCTTGGGAAGGCATGACATTATGCGAAGCTTCTGTGTCTATTACACAATTACTCAACTTATACCCATTTATGTATAAGGAAATGAAGAAAGGTTTTTTTTTTTCAAAAATATTCTCAGGATCATGAGAATTCAAATAAGAAGTTATTTCTTCTTCAATGGCGATACAAATTTCATCAAACACTTGAGCATTAATAGCAAGATTCAGAGGTTTTTGTTTGATCCAAACTTAACAAGCCTATCCAATTAAGAAGGATTGAGTCAAAGATAACCAACCTAAGACATTTCAATTTTAGTATTTGTACAAGATTCAACAATATAAAAAAACCAGGGATGTCGTTAGCAAGGGAATTGGAAGATACCTATGGAGAAATCGCTTTTGGGGAGTTTATTTTTCCCTTTTTGTGATCAGAGTTGGAGATCCTTGACAAGATAAAATTGGGATTAGATGAAGTACCATTGTTCTTCTTTTTAGACTCTTGGCCCTTTCTTGCATATTGTGTCTTGTATTGAACACTACATAATTGGGACTATCTATCTGAGTGCATATATCTCCTCTTTCAAAATCAAATTCACACTCAAGATAGTTAATACTAGCATCTCCCAACTAAGAAGGTTCTTCAACTTGATATTCCCCTCCTTGTTCATTAGTAGAAATAATTTGCATAGATCTTGTCATCTCAGGACAAGATGAACCATCATGTTCTATGATAATGTGAAAATTACATACCATATGGTTTCCTTTGTTTACTGAAGGAGGTCCTTCAATGGCCAATCTTTGAGAGGGAACAACTTTAGATAATTGTTTTGGATAATTCCCCTATTGGTCGTGATCCTTTCTTGACATATCTTGATACAATGGTTGACTAGAATTTTAAGGCATTTTTCTTTTCAAAGTGATTATATCATTGGCCATTCTTTGGGTGATAGGATCGATAGAGCTAGTGGCTTGGGATTTGCCTATCTATAACTCCTTTTATTTACCTATGGTTATTAAGTCATCTTCTATTGAAATATCCAACCATTGTGTTGCAACCAAATTGGCTGCACCTTCTCTCTTGATGGGGAAACTAACATCAGAAGAAATAATATTAATAAATAAATTTTTCAAGAGAGCATCTCTAGGCCTCATATTATTCAGAATCCTATTGTCCAATTTATTGGACTTGGCTATAAAATCATGCATATATTCATGGATTTATTTTTCATCAAAGATAGTTGTGCTACTAGTGTATGTTCACTTTCTATAGTTTTAAACCTATCCTCGAGTAAAGTTCTCATGGTGTTCCAATCCCTGATTGATGTGTTTGGTAATTGGTAAAACCATTCTACTGCATCACCAACTAGATACTCAACAAAAATCTTGATAGAAACATCTTTAAATTGAACAAGCTAGAAAAAAAGCATGAATATGTTTGTTTGGTGTAACTTTCTCATCTCCCCTATGTTGGCATGATTGGCATTATTGATGCAGATGGAGAATGATGACTAAACCAGTAAAAGATTGTTTTGTGATGACAAAGTTGAATTATGATGAAGAGATTGAGATTGTATGATTGGATGATCTTGATCAGTTATTTATGTTGTCATTGATGGTAACTGATGTTTATTCATGATTAATGATGTATACTTATGTTGCATTGTTTCATCTAAGTATTTTTGGTCTACCAAAAAGAGCTTATCGGTAAAGAAACAAGAAACTAGGAATTAAGACCTTAACTGGTAAACAAGAAAATATTTTAATTGTATCTGATGATTGGTGATGATGAAGGCTTTATAGTTTGGAATGTGAGTTTGTATCATTGGAACACGTATCTGATCAGAACCGAGTCATGTTTTGAAAACTGGAAGTCATGTTTATGATTTTTGATATGTTTTTGCTAGGGTTAAAGAAGGGTTTAAGGACTAGTAGAATATTCTATTAACCGATGATGATTTTTGATTTGGCGGTGATCTACATCAAGTTCAAATATTGGAGATGACGTGGCACATCCCGTGTAAATTATTGAATTGTTGTTTTGGCACGTTTGAAGATGGAATTTCTTGGGAATCAACAAAGCGCCTAGAAGAATGTTTTGTGGGATTAACAACCTATCAAATCGACTTGTTGTGACTACTTATGATCATTCTACGGTTGATATTTTCTTGAAAAATATTGTAATGATTTGTATGATGATCTGACATGATCTATGATGATATGTATTGCAAAATCTTGATGTATCTAGGGTTTACTTGCCGACCTAGTTGTAAAAAGTTATCTATGTCGGTATTGTTAATTTTTGGTGTGTCGGTCGGTGTTTTTTGAGAAGGCTGTGAAGTCGAACTAGAGTATGAGAGATCTGCCTAAGTGTTACAAATTTTGAGCATAATCAGATTTGATCAAGCAAGCAATGTAGTGAAAAACCCAGATCATTCACTATTGTTCCCTAACAGTTGCAATAGAAAAAATCCATTAATGGGGTAGGTCCTGATAGGCCTTATATTGTAAATCTCCTAACAGGGTGACTCAACATCTAAGTTCTAAATCCTCTTGCAAGGTTGATCTTAACAAGTCAAAGCTCCTAACAGAGCTAAGGTAAAACCCTTAACTGGGTGACTCCTAACAGGGCATCTTTGTAAGCTCCTAACCGGGCTAGGCTCCTAACGAGGTGCATTCCGAAAGAGTGCACAATTCTTGTGGGTACCAATTCCCACCGTGGTTTTTCCCTCTTTGGGTTTCCACATGAAAAACATGGTGTTCATATGGTGAATATTTTTGATGTGATGTTATGATTTATTTTTAGTTTATGCATGGTTAATGAACACTTAATGATAAGCATTGTTAAATTAGTTTAGTAGAAGATTATCAGTGGATACCAGTACTGGTAAATGATCCTATTGTTAGTTAAAATTTGATTTGGAGAAAGTTTTATAAATCTAAGTTTCTGATTTGAAATTGTTGTTAATACTGATTCACCCCCCCCCCCCCTCTTAGTATTAACCGGATCCTCTAAAATTAACAATTGGTATCAGAGCTTTGGTACTCTGTGTGCACAAAGCCTAATAGCTTGAGGGAAAGATCCTAAAGTAAGATGATGAAGAAAGAGGGTCCCAAGTTTACCAAGGATAACTACTAGATATGGAGTGATCGGATGAAGATCTACATTAAAGGAATGGGTTCTCAGTATTGGAATCATGTGGTAACCAGGTATGTTTCTCCTACTACCAGTCCCTTGACGTTGGATGAACTTAAGGAACAACAAGAAAATATCCAGGCACTTGAAGCAATTGTAAGCATTTTGTCTGACTCAGAATATATTGGTGTTCATGGTTTAGAGACTGCAAATGAAGTATGGGAGAAATTGAAATTAATTTATGGAGGATATGAACATGTACAAAGGGCAAAGGAAGAAATTCTAAGAGGTAAATGTGATGATATGAAAATGGTTGATGGTGAGAACATAGCACAATATGGTCAAAGGATTAAGGAAGTTGTAGGCGGTATAAAAAGTGTTGGAGGTAAGATTGAAGAAGATAATGTTGTTAGTAAGATGCTTAGAACTCTTTTACCACAATATTCTATCAGAGTTTCTTTAATTCAAGAACTGAGATCTATTTCTAAAGATAAAGTCACTGTTGATTTTCTTATTGGCAAGTTGACTGTATTTGAATTAAACATTTTTGACAATAGTGTTTCTAAACCTTTTGAATCTTATTTTAAGTCTTTTGTAACCGGTACATCAGTAAGGAAAGGAAAGGATATTTATCATAATCATGATTGTAGGTCTAGTCATGGCGGTAGAAGAGATGATGGTGATGAAGAAGATCATCTATTGGAACTTGAGGCATTATTGGCTAAAATATCCCCTAGAGGAACATGTAAATATAAAGGTAAATTACCCTTGAAGTGTTTCTCTTGAAGTAAAATTGGACACATAGCTGCTAATTGTCCTAACACTGATAAAACAGAGAAGTTCAAAAAATACAAAGGAAAAAGCAAGAAACATTGTTATGTTGTAGTGGATGAAGGTGTGACTAATGAAGAATCAAAAGAAGATGACAACAAGGAGATAGTATTTGTTGTTATGAAAGAAGATCTGACTGGTGAAAAGGCATTGGTGTCTCACATGGATAGAAGTGATGAATGGATAATAGATAGTGGTTTCTCACACCACATGATCAATGACAAAAGTAAGTTCTTATTTCTTGAAGAGTTTGATGGAGGTGTTGTAAGGTTTGGTAACAACTCTCCCTATATGGTTAAAGGTAAAGAATCAATTTCATTAAATGGGAAGAGTAATGCAGACAATGTCTTTTGGGTTGATGGACAAAACATAACCTTTTGAGTGTTGGAAAGCTTAATGATAAGGGATATCTATTTGAATTCAAAAGTGGAGTGTGCGGGATTCTTGGAAACAATGGAGAATTTATTGCTAGTAGAAAGAAGACAAGAGGTAATCTATTTCATCTAAATAGTAATGTGAATAATTTTGTGGTGGAAATAAATGAAGACAACTGCTTGTGACACGAGATTTTGTCATGTGAATTTTGACAGTTTGATAAAGGATAATAAATCAAGTATTGTGAGAGGTATGCCCCAACTTGTTAAACCAGATAATGTGTTATGCAAGGACTGTCAAATGGGTAAGATGACTTCTGTATCTTTTAAGAGTAAGTATTTCTCTTCAAAGAATATTCTTGATTTGGTTCATATTGGTCTTTTTGGTCCTATGAAGACTAAGAGTTACTTTGGTGATAAATATTTCATGATCTTTACTGATGACTTTTCCAAGATGATGTGGGTAACTTTTCTGAGAGAAAATTCTGAGGCATTCAGTAAATTTAAATAATTTAAAGCTCTAGTTGAGAAAGATACCAAAAAGAATTTGAAATGTTTGAGATCTGATTGGGGAGGTGAATTTACTTCTGATGAGTTTGTGAAGTTCTATGATGAATAGGGAATTAAGAGGCAGATGTTAGCTCTTAGAACTCCACAATGGAATGGGATAATAGAGAGAATGAATAGAACAATTGTTGAAGCTTCTAGAATCATGTTGATTCAAGGTGAAGTACCGAAGATGTTTTGGAGAGAAGCAATTAGCACTGTTGTATATACTTTAAATTGGATACTTGTTAAGAAAGGTAACAACAAAACACCTTATGAATTATGGCATGGAAATACTCTTAATGTAAGTTATTTCAAAAAAATTGGGAGTAAATGTTTCATTAAGAGAGATGATTACACTGAAAAATTTGATGCTAAGTGTGATGATGGTTATTTTCTTGGTTACTCTACAAAGAGTAAGGCATTTAAATGTTATAACAAGAGAACTAAGAAGAACATTGAAAGTGCAAATATGAAGGTTGATGAACTCTTTGAGAATTCTGATGAGACCAGTAGATCTGATCTTGAGAAATATGAAGAAAGACTTGTGTTTATAGAACTGGAAGTGTAGAAGGATGATGAAAAAAATGTTGTAGAAATAGGTGCTCAAGTGGTAAATGCAGAAAGCGATGAAGAATACAAAGCAGAAAGCACAACACCAAAACTATTTATTCCAAAGTATGTCAAGCTAAATCACTCAGAAGAAAAACTTATTGGAGATAAGAATGTTGGTGTACAAACAAGAAGGAAAATTAGAGAAAAGTCTTGTCTAATTTCAACTATTGAGCCTAAAATAGTGAGAGAGGCATTAAAGGATGATGATTGGATTAAGGAAATGAATGAGGAGCTGGATCAGATAGAGAAAAACAAAACATGGACACTTGTTCCTAGATTGGAAGACAAGAATGTGATTGGCACTAAATGGGCCTTTAGAAACAAGTTGAATGAAGAAGGCAAGCTTGTGAGGAATAAAGCAAGGTTGGTATGCAAAGGCTATACACAAGAAGAAGGACAAGATTATGGTAAAATTTTTGTACCAGTGGTGAGATTAGAAGGAGTAAGAATGTTACTTGCTTATGCTTCTTATAAAGGATTTAATGTCTATCAGATGGATGTTAAATCAACTTTTCTTAATGGTATCCTTGAGGAAGAAGTGTACATAGAACAACTAGATGGATTTTCTTTGTGTGAGGATAAAGATATGGTCTGAAAATTACATAAGGCACTGTATGGATTGAATTAGGCACCAAGAGAATGGTATGAAAGATTGCATGCAGACCTGATCAAGATAGGATTCAAGCATACTAGTGAGGACAACAACATATATCTTAAGACTGATGGAGACAAAATGCTGATAGATGAAGTATTTGTGGATGATATAATATTTGGTGGTAATGATGACTTATGCATGGATTTTGTTGAGGATATGAAGAAAGAATTTGAAATGTCTCTTATTGGTGAGATTAATTTTTTCATTGGGTTGCAAGTCCAGCAATTGGATGGTGGAATATTTATCTGTCAGAGTAAGTATGTTAAAGAGGTGTTGAAAACCTTTAGCATGGAGGATTGTAAACCGGTTCAAACTCTGACAGTGATAGGTTGCAAGTTGTCTAAACAAGATGATTCACCATCTGTTGATGAGAAAGAATACAGATTCATGATTGGTAAGTTGCATTATGTTGTTCATAGTAGGCCTGATATTGCACATGTTGTTGGATTAGTTGCTAGATTTTAAAAAGATCCCAAGGAGACTCACTTGGTAGCAGTGAAAAGGATATTCTGGTACTTGAAAAGGACAATAGATTATGGTTTATGGTATCCTTATAAAGGATATTTTTCTTTGAATGTGTTTACTGATGCAGATTGGGCATGCAATGTTGATGACCGAAAAAGAACTACCAATGGAGCTTTTCTTCTTGGAAGCAGATTGGTTGCTTGGACAAGAAAGAAGAAAACTTGTGTTTCATAGTCAATAGCAGAGGCAGAGTATGTTGTAGCATCAATTAATTTCACGCAGACAATCTGGATGAGACATGTGTTAGAAAGATTTAAATTTGATATGTCTGAACCAGTAACTATTTACCATGACAACACTAGTGCAATCAATATTTCAAAAAATATTGTGTTACATGGAAGATCAAAGAACATCAAATTAAAATATCATTTTTTAAGGGAAAGAGTACAAGAAAAACAAGTCAGAATGGAGTATGTGACAAGCAAAGAGTAGCTGGCAGACATTTTCACAAAACCATTGTTGAAAACAACCTTTGAGTACCTCAGAAGTAAATTAGGGGTCAGACCCCTACACAAGAAGAACTAGGATGAAGGTGAAGCATTAATCTAGTGGACTTAATGATTATTTTTCATTGTGGATTGATGAGATGCAGGCTACTCTGCAGGGGGAGCAGCTTGGAAGTGGTTAGCAGAGATAATGTCAGCAACAGATTTGAAGATCGGTGATGCATATGCACCTTTGGCATTGTTGTCAAAGGGGGATAAGAAATATGATTGGGGAGAAGATATATATTAGCCCAAGGGAAAGAATAAAAACTATCATGGAGAACAACTATAAAAGAAGGAGTGTAACCAGAGGGGAGACATATATCAGACATGTGAAGATGAATGAGAACTGGCAGATGAAGTGTAATCGATTGATGAGGTGCAACAAAGAAGAGTTAAAAAGAAGTTCCAAAATAGAGCAGAACGGTATGAGTTGAGTTGGTGTTGCCATAAATGCCAAAGTGGGAGAACGTTGGCATGATTGGCATAACTAATGCAGATGGAGAATGATGACTGAACTGGTAAAAGACTGTTTTGTGATGACAAAGTTGAATTATGATGAAGAGATTGAGATTGTATGATTGGATGATCTTGATTAGTTATTTATGTTGTCATTGATGGCAAATAATGTTTATTCATGATTATTGATGTTTACTTATGTTGCATTGTGTCATATAAGTCTTTTTGGTCTACTGGAAAGAGCTTACTGGTTAAAAAATAAGAAATTGGGAATTAGGACCTTAATCGGTAAACAAGAAAATATTTTGATTGTATCTGATGATTGGTGATGATTAAGGCTTTGCAGTTTGGAACATGAGTTTGTATCATTGGAACACATATCTGACCGGAATCGCATCATGTTTTGACAACCAGAAGTCATGTTTATGATTTCTGATATGTTTTTGCTAGGGTTTAAGGATCGGTAAAGAATTCTCTTAACCGGTGATGATTTTTGATTTGGTGGTGATCTACATCAAGTTCAAATGTTGGAGATGACATGGCACATTCTGTGTAAATTATTGAATTACTGTTTTGGCAAGTTTGAAGATGGAATTTCTTGGGAATCAATGAAGTGCTTGGAAGAATGTTTTGTGGGATTAACAACCTATCATATCGAATTTTTGTGATGACTTATGATAATTCTATGATTGATATTGTGTTGAAAAATGTTGTAATGATCTGTATGATGATCTGATATGACCTATGATGATCTATATTATAAATTCTTGATGTATCTAGGGTTTAATTGTTGACCTAGTTGTAAAAAATTATTTATGTCCGTATTGTTAATATTTGGTGTGTTGGTCAGTGGTTTTTGAGAAGGGTGTGAATTCAAACCAGAGTATGAGAGATTTTCCTAATTATTATATATTTGGAGCATAATCGGATGTGATCAAGAAATCAGTGTAATGCAAAACCCAGATCATTCACTGTTGTTCCCTAACAGTTGCAGTAGATAAAATCCCTTAACCGGTAGGTCCTGACAGGCTTTATATTATAAATCCCCTAACAGGGTGACTCAACATATGAGTTCTAAATCCCCTTGCAAGGTTGATCCTAATAGGGCTGAGTTAAATCCCTTAACCGGGTGACTCCTAACAGGGTCTGCTCCTAGTAGGGCATCTTTGTAAGCTCCTAATCGGGCTAGGCTCCTAACAGGGTGCATTCCAAAAGAGAGCACAATTTTTATGGGTACCAATTCCCACCGTGGTTTTTCCCTATTTGGGTTTCCACATGAAAAAAGTGGTGTTCATATGGTGAATGTTTTTGATGTGATGTTATGATTTATTTTCAATTTATGCATGGTTAATGAACACTTAATGAGAAACATTGTTAAATCAGTTTAGCAGAAGATTATCAGTGGATCCTGGTACTGGTAAATAATCCTATTGTTCGTTAAAATTTGATTTGGATAAAGTTATATAAATCTAATTTTCTAATTTCAAATTGTTTTTAATACTGATTCACCTCCCCTCTCAGTATTAACTGGATTGTCTAAAATTAACACCCAAAATTTGGGTATTATTTTTTTAGACCTTCTAGGTAGATCATGCAGAGGTGCTACAAGATTGAGGGGTACAATATGAACTCCCCTTATTATAGGTGGTGGTGGTTGTGGTTAGGCCATGTTAATTTCAGTGTGAGAAAATTAACTTGAAAGGGTAATATGGTCCCAATAGGAAATGAGGCTTGACAAGATCAACTAGGAATGGTTGTTTGACATTTAAGAGGAGGTTTTCTACTTAAAGATTTGACCCTTCAAGTAGGAGGAAAAGGAGGATTGTAATATATGAAAATTAGGGTTAGAAATACCTTTCTTCCTATCACCTCTAGTGTACCTCTTAGAAGCTAGCTTTGTTGAGCACAAAAAAATAAGATAGAGTTTTCAACCTCTCAATGGTTATTTGGGAGAGGATTTTACTAATTATTTGGTTGGTTTCTAGGTACAACAACAAGACTTCTCCTTATCCTTTCAATATCTTTAGCCAACTCTTCTTCTCTTTCCAAAACTTGGCTTGCCCTCCTGTAATCTTCAAGATTTCTTCTAAATCTCTAGGCAAGTGTATTTAATTGTGAGATGATGTCTTCTTGTTTTCCTTACCATCCCAAATTTGGTTGGAACATTGGAAATATGTTTTCATGAGGTAACACAATTTTTACTCATCTTAGACAATTGATGTATTAAAGTGACATTTTAATTTATTTGTTTCTATTTCCCCAAGAAAATTGCCAAAAGTCTATTAGTTTACAGATTTGTCATTTAACTCTATATTATTTTTTACCAAACAAATGAAAAATGTAACTATCAATTGAGTTAGATACAATGATACTTCATATCTTCTCTCTACTTATTTTACAAGGTGCAACTACCTTCTAATAATATATAATGGATAACAACCATGTATGCTTTTAACTAGAAAACAAATAAGGTGAAGCTTTTAACTAGGAAGCTTTAAAAAGGTAAGATCAAAACTAAAATTTTAAAGGGTAGAATAAAAACATTCTACACAATACAAATGAAATTTACTGCATTTAAGGTAGATATTATTGCAACACTTGTTCAAAGACAAATCATCCATGTAGCAATGCATAGAAACAATTTCTAGATTATCCAATAAATATCAAAGAAAGCTATCCAATCAAGATATATTCAACTTAGGAAGAATAAATCATTCATTCAACATAACACAAAGTCTATGATTCTTGAATCTGTAACTAGATAATTTTATTGATACTTTAAATTATATTTTACATATATAATGGTAGGATGTTTGAGAGTGGTTTTAGATCTCTAGGAGTTATAATGTAGATTCTAGTTTTTAGAATATTCATATAAATTTTAGACTTAATCAAATTTAGTAATCAACATGTTTGTATAAACATTATCCCTCTCTTTCCCTCCCTATTCTTACACTTGGGCTCTCTCTCTAGTTTCTCCCAACCCACCTTCCCCCCCCCTCTCTCTCTCTCTATTTCCCTCAACCCCTCTCCCTATGTCCCTCCCTTTCTCTCTCAATGTCTCCCTTCCTCCATCCCTCTCTCTAACTTGTGCTATCTCTCTTTGGTCTCTTACTCTCTTTCCATCCCTTCTTTCCCCTCACTCAAGCTCTCTTTGTTTCTCACTATCTCTTTATCTATCTTCCCCCCCCCTCTCTCTCCAATAGATCTGAAACCACTCTCAAACATCCTACCAATATATACATGAAATATAACTTCAAGTATAAGAAAGGAAAAAGACATATTGAAATGTGAGTTATACTTAAATATTATATTTCATGTATCTATTCCTATTGGGAGAGAGAGAGAGAGAGAGAGAGAGAGAGAGAGAGAATTTTCTAATGCTAGACATTTGGCTAGTGCCAAATGGAAATGCACTTTTCAAAATGCATTTCCATGAAAAGTGCATTTCCATTTGGCTAGTACCAAATTTGGAACTTTCCTTATTGGTGCATGCCAAATATGGTGAGTGCCCTATTTGGCATACACCAAATAGCTACGTTTGGGCAAGAAAATTGGCAGCTTTTTGGTCCATCAGCTTGGTGCACTTACCCTACATCCTTCACCCAAGATTCCTTCTACCCAAAAGGAAATTTTGATACATTAGGATGATATCTTTAACAATTCTTTTAATGTCACTTTACCTTATATTCTCTTTTATTCTTTCCCTTCTAGAGATGAAGCATTAGTGACTAAAGAGCCTTATCCCTCTCCCAAACTTTGTAGTGGTCATAATTATATTTTGGTGATACAGTATGATATCAATCTTACTTCATACCGTACTCACTTAAATGCTCTCCTTTCTAGAGATGAAGCATTGGTGAATGGAGAGTCTTTACTCACATTGAATCTTCTAAGAACAGATGTTACTCAAAATCTAGTCAACAAAATTTATGAATCTAGTTCTCTCAAAGAACCTGTGAATTCTAAAATTATTGTTCATCTTTGTTCTAATGTTCCTCGGCCATAGTTCATAATCTCATTATTATTGTTTGATTTTTTCTAATACCATCGTGATCCTTGGGTTACTTTCTAAATTCAAAATAACTTACTCAAAAAAAAAAGCTTAAATCATAATTTGTTGCAATTGCCTTACTATCATGTGGTCACTCATACATACAACATCTGTCATAGTAAAAAAATAAGCATCAACCATTCCTACTTTTCTTCCTCCTTCTCAACCCTTTATTCCATTATATCCCCATATACTATTCACCATAAAATAAAGTTCAAGCATATTAAAAACTTCTATATATAATAGATGCATATAAAAATCTAAAAACTTGCTTACAAGTAGAAGTAGGATCTCAACATCCTATTTCAAAATGTCTTAGCAATTTTATTTCTTCAAAAAAAAATACAACTAACTCTTCTCTACTACTAATAACATTGATAATCACAATAATTTTCACCTTCAAATGTACTATTTTTTGATGATTTAGTTTTATTAGCTTTTACACTTTCTTTTGTTAGAAAATAAAAATTCTCACAATCTACACCCAATGCCCTGAAGAATTCTTTTGTTTCATTTGTGAAAGCTACTTCTAAAAAATCAAATATATTCTCGCTTTTTCTTCTCATAATCCACTTCTATATGATGATTAAGGCTCTTTATATTTCACCCTACATGGACAAATTGAACCTAAGATTAACCCTTCTCATCATGGTATCTTGACACTCACTAAGGATTTTCATTCTTGCAAAAGAGTTACTTATTCTTCTATTAATGATTCTACTTCTAATTTGGAGATACATTATGGGTTGGTTAAAAAAAAACTCTAAATGTAGATACAATGGAAATGGTTTAGAGTGCATGGACCAAGAAATTGAGACTCTTGTAAAACCTAAATTCTAATTTTCTAAAATAGTTTTAGGTTTTTTACCTTCTCGTTTGTCTACAATATAACATGCAACCATATTCTATCTATGGTAGCAACATAATAGTCTATAGCATGGTTCTACCCACCTATACATTTGGGTCAAGAACAACTTAAGGTTTGTATCTTTATTTTAGGATCCCCTCTCCTTCTTTTGGGAGGTGTGTATGCTTGTTTAACAGTCCCCACTCATTTTAGGGAGGTTTGTAATTTTTTGTGAGGATCCCTTCCCCTTGTTTTAGGATGTATGTATCCTTATTTAAAGATCCACTTTCCTCTTCTTTTCCTTATAAAATTAGTATAGAATATATACTAATATTTAAGGGGGGCGTATGGCCTTCTAAGATTTATCTTATTGATTTATCCCCCTATGATAGTGTTTTTAATGACACCACAAATTAATGGTTATCAATATTTGTAATGTTGGAAAATTATGAAGCAATGATTATTTGTTTTTCCTTTTTTGTTATCAAAACATGCACTCCCTTTTCACCTTAATTCTTATGGGAGTATGCACTCCTTTTCCTCTATTCTTGCAGGAAAATGTACTCTAGTTTCCCATAATCACTTATGATTTAATGTATCTTTCTAGCGATTTATGACCTTATTGGATCTACTTAAACCTAGAAATAAAGTAATCTAGTCATGTAGGCTATTTTTTACATGGATCACACAAGATAATAGAACATGTTGGACACGAAAATCCTTGTAGCCTCAAATGTCCATGATCACCTATCATAATAAAAATTTCTTGTGATCCGTGGTGGATTTGTGTATTCAATTGTCATCCGTCCACTTTTAGAATTTCATCACATGTTTGTTGGCATGCTTTCTAAGTATGATGCTTGGTATGAGACATTTTTTCATACTGAGGTCTCCTCACCAAGTTGACTTGAAAATTTGCTTTCTTTTTAATAATAAAATTGATATGTGTGCCTTTTACTTTTTTTTTTTTTTTGTGCCTACTATTTTATCTACATTCCCTTTATGTTTTATTTGTGTCAACTATTTTTTTTGTTTGCTTCTTATTTTCATCATGTTATTGATTAGGATAAAATGGGTTTTGAAGGGGCCCCAAAACTCTTACAATCAAAGAGTTACTATTGAGTAATGATCTATCTTTTATGGCTATTTTATTATTACATCATGCTTTGTGTCTTATGTTTACCTTTCATTTATCTTGTGTGTGAGATTTTTGTGTGCTAAGTTATGTGTGTAACATTGTGATTTGATAAAATCCTAGGTTTGGGGGCTTTTGAATCCATCAATTTGTTGTCATTATATCTCTAGAGTGTCTTAGTTTTGACTACTCTATACTTAACCATGATTATGAGCATAAGTTCATGTACCAACTAAATTGGGGGTTAAATGTAGCATAATAAATTGTTTACCCCAATAATTTCATGCTTTATTTAGTACTTTCCTTAGTGTGAACTCCCTTGTTTTATTTTAAGGTTGTTTGTGTGATGGCCAAGGTTGTTGATGTCACAACTCGCATTATTTAATTTCTCATTATCGAATTGGGTGTGTCTTAGAGTTGTATGCGATAAGGATGTTAAGTTAATTGGGGGGAGGGGGGGGGGGGAGGGGGTGCACTAAAAACAATGACTTACGCTTCAGTCAATCTCTATCAGGAGCTCTTGAGATCAATCTCTAAAACTAAACTATATGCTAAGGGTGATTCTCTATTATAGTGAAATTGACACTCAAGATGCTAAATCTATTCTAAGAGAGACTCTAGTTCTTTAGTGCAATAAAAAAAGAACTTGATTAAAATTAATTCATGGAACCATCTAACCAAGACTAAGACTATATTTAAATTACAATACATAAATTCAAATTCTATTCTATTTGTTGAGAAACCTATTTTATGCTTGCAAGAAATTAGAATTATATTCAAAAGATCATATAAATAGACTAAATTCCATGAATGAGCTCAATAAAGATTTTGTATAATCACTACTTCCATCACCATTGTCAACTACTAATAAAATCAGAAACTGAAATGCAATGATTAACAAATTCAAATTGAGCTAGACAAAGCATCTACTAAAAAGATCTATGAATGAAAGCTACTAATTACAAATGATTTTTAATTTTTGACGAACATGAAATTGTAGAAAGGAATGTAACTGAAGACAAACATACATTTATTAAATAAGAAAAACAAAGAAACAACTTAGGATCACCTCCCTTTGGCTGAGTAGGCCCTGCTCTTCCTCTAGTGTGATCTTTTAACATCGAGATTTTAAATCAACTTCAAATTTACATTACAACTGGCTCCCAAAAGGGAGTAAAACAAGTTTTTGAAATTACAAAGAAATGAGACTCTGAAATTGACGATTGAAAAAATAGCTAACTAGCTTTCAATTGAAAGCCAAGGGATATATATACACATCCTTATTCAAATTCAAACATTGTGTTACCCATCTAGATGAGTAACAACTATTAACTTAAACTATATAATACTTTAAGTCTTTGATTACAATGCATCTATTGCTTAAAATGAAATTAGAAGAGAATCGAACTACATGATCCAATTGGAGCAATAAAAAGTATGACCAAGCATTCCACATGGATGAGAAGAAATTTCATGGCTCCACGTCTTGAAAATACTTTTTAAAATTTTGAAATCATCACAGAAAAATAGAACAATACATAACAATAAAAGATTTTCTTGATATCGACCATTTCTTCATTGATTTAACCATAAAAGTATTCCTAATATATATCCTCTAATTAGAAAAGTATTAAAGAAAAAGAAGTAAACATGTAAGCATAAAATCTACTACTAGACACATTAGTTAACAAAATATACAAAGTTTTTAAGTATAAATTATGATTTAAATTGTTATTTTTAAGCACTCATCATTTTGCTCTATGCTACCTTAAAAATTTATTGATGATACTACACTTAAAACTTTGTCAAACATGAAATCCTTGACTAGGCCGTATGTTAAGGGCTCCAATGTCCAGTTCTCTCTTTTTTAAGCCCATTTTTGGGTGGACTCAATTGCCCAGTGCCTTAGTCCTAGTAATAAAATTTAGGGTGTTTTAGGTGTCATCCTTTGTCTTTGGTGATATGATCTTGATCATTGTATTTTATCATTATTCATCAGCTTACACATAAAATTATCTATGTGAATGATCTCTCAAACTAAACAATAATAAACTACAAGCACTTTACAATTTACACTTTTATCACAACAAATGTTCACTCAAGTATTAATTCATTTTCCTCATTTATTGTTGTCATTAGGATATTGGACTAGAGCATGGAATAATTTCAAAAGATAATTGCATCAACACTTTGATATGAATATCCTTGAGTGGAATTCATACCTAATGTAATCTTGTTAATTTCAAAATTTTATCATTGATTTAGCCTTTGTCCTTGTGAGGGCATACACTCTATCTCATCATTTCTATTGTTGAGGTGGGAACGCCAACATGAGATTTGATTAACACAATCCCATATACAACACAATAGTTTTCCCCATTTTGTATGTGTACAAATTCATATCCAAGTATGAGAAACTACAAGAAGGAAGTGCAGAAATTGATAAATTATTCCATGCTTAAACAAACAAAAACACTAAGAGTAGAGTGTCCAAAATACTATCTTGTTATTTTTACCCATCTTTTTAAGAGATAGGTGTATAGAGGTTTTTGATCCGATGCCCAATTATCTCCAAGTATCCACAATCATCAGAAAAGGGCACCCAACACTTTTTCCCTACACAATCAGCTTTAGATTATATTTCCAAGTTGTTCTTTATTTCTACATCCTATATACTCTTTATCATTCTATGTTTTTATGATGTATCTATTGTATTACATCAAACTTATTTATGTATCCATTTTTAGCATATTCCATTCACACACACATCACAACCTCAATATTTTACAATGAAAGAACAAAATTCCAATGCCTAGCTCTTCCTTGAGGATAATAGCTACTTCAATTTGTGTTCTAAGGTGATGAAGGAATGATATCTTCTAGTTTTCATTGATGGGATCTCATTTCCTCCATTTCATGTGTATCTCCTCCTCTTTAGTTGGATAATAATATAGATGGTCAAAAAAATTACTTTACCTTTAATTTTTAATTTCCATGTTAATGACAAGGTAATTTCATCTTCTAAGATTTGTTATTATGATGGTGTAGTTCCTTTAGACATGCCTTCTCAGGGGGATTCTCTCTCCTCTTGTTTTAAAATTACTAATTTATATGAATCTTCCTAATTGTTCTATTTAGGAGGGAGAAAGGGTCCCCTAAGTTGGAATTTCTTTCACATGCTAGATCATTGGATGGGGAGTTTCATTGGTGTGGATCAAGATTTGGTTTTTCTTGATTTATTTTTGCCTCTTTTGGCTAGCTTCCTTGTTATGCCTTGTATTCCTCTCATTATTTTTTTTATAGTGTTGGGGCCTTATCAAAATCCCAATTTATCTTAATATGTAATAAATTTACTTACTAGAGGAGAGTATCCAAATTACTAGTCTAAAGCTATTAATGTTAGATGACTTATTGGCTATGAAGAAAACAAAAATACAAATATTGAAGCAATAAGTGCAAATTTTACTTTTTTACAATTTTTATAATTACATTATTACATGGACATAACCTATGAATACTGTGTGTTTGCATCCCAAGAACATGTTTCAACTACCAAACTATCAGCTTATACCAAGCTATCTCAAATGATACTCTCCCTTGGCATATAAAAGGAGAAGAATAATGTCTTTCATTCACCTCAAATAATAAGAAAATAAGTATCCCATCAATAATACCATAAGTTTGAATAAAACAAATCAATACTGTAATAATTTTTTAATCATTAAAATATGTTTAAAATAGGCTGATGAAAAGGTGATGTTACATCCTTCCCCACTAGAGAAAAACATTTTCTTGATGGCTTATTTTATATAAAGTATGAAACAAACACCAAGTATTCAAGTATAGAAAAAATAATTCATTTCCAATGAAATTTATCTAGATTACTTATATAATCTCTAAGATTCACTAGGTTTGATTGGACAATTTTTTCCATTGTGCACCATCAATGATGATTTATTCTTATAGGAATGAAAAAATGTTTAAATTTTCATAAATATTTTTAACCCACATGAGACTTTATAATATTTATGAATAGGTTCATAATCCTCACTACATAATCCCAAATCAGTATCCATATTGACCTTATGATGGCAAACAAACATCCTATAATACTTGTTATCATTAATTTAATGGTTGAAAAAATTGAACAAGCTTTAAATGTTCCTTTATGTCCTTAACAAAAAGGTCTATGTTTCTAAGCACATCATAATTTACTTCTAAATTTAAAGCAATAGCAAAAGTATAAATATAACTAGAATAATTTGATAGTTGGTGACTATATTAGCATTAAACTAGTAACAAAATAAAGATATAATCCACTTGTCCTTTCCATAGATGTCATTTTCAAGATGAAAATATAGAAATTAACAGTTTTGTTTATATGTGAGTTTAAATGTACATCAAGCATGTCACCTCATGCATATCAACCATCAAGACTGCTAAGACACATGTGTAACATACAACACACTAACATAGATACATGTAACATAAGGTTTATTTTCATTGTCTCTCCCTAAGGATGTGGTTCTTATGGTTGGGGATAGGTCGGACTTAATTGTTGGATTTTGAGGGTCTTGCCTTTCACTATCAAAAATGCTTCTCAACAGATCATTTAGCTTCGGATTGCTCTCTTCTAATCACAAAGGTGTTGCTACTTGGTGGAAGAATGCTATAGCTAATCACTTGAATACCAATGCTTTTGATTCTGATTCTATTGGGTCCTCTCATGAGGATGATGTCTCCTCCCAAGATGAAGTTGTGCCTCTTACTGTTGCTAAAGCTCTTGTCGAACCTCTTGTTGGAACTATTGTGGCCTCTTATGTCCCTGAGGCTCTCACTCCTATTGCTCTTGTTCTGCAGCTACGATCTATTCCTATCAAATCTACTCTTGATATTGTTCTGTCATAGCAGCCTGTTGTCATTTTGTAGCAAAAGCCTGCTATCATTTTTATATAAACCCTATGGGTTCCTCCCCGCTTGATCCTTATTTTGATGGTCCTAATGACAATATTGCATAGATTGTGGTTTGTCACATGTGGAAGGGGAAATCTTCCCCCCTCCGCCAAACCCCTACTTGTCAAGGCTTGGGTGTTTCTCCCCATCCTTGAGTTGGGTTTTGGGTTGTTATAGGTTTGACATGTTTTTCTCTTGGCCTATTTGACCTCATTTTGTTCAGGTTTTGCACCACTATTTTATGTCTCTCTTGTCGCCTACGGGTTATTGTATTAAGGGTCAACACCCTTGTTTTGCTACTTTCTTAATACAAAATATAAGAATTGTTTTTTTAGTAATTTAAGATAATTTGATAGTATAATATGGTTAAAAATATAATATTATATTTATAATAATATAATATGACTATTAATTACTAATATAATATTTTGTTGAACAGTTATTAATAATATGATTAAAAAGTGGTATTTTATGTAGAAATATAATCCTTTTGGAGTTTAATATAGTAATAATTTGATTGTTAATTAACTTCTTATACACAATCTTATTAGATTATTTTGATAAAATAATTATCACATATTTAAGATGTATTTTATGAACAAAAAATATTTAAAATAGTCATTAAATCTAAAATAAATTTATTTAAAAAATCATAATTAAGATATACTATATTATACTTAAAACACATATATTTAAAAAATCTCAAAATAATTTATTTATTTATAGCTATCTTTATAATTTTATTGCATTGTTACTTTATGTTTTTTGGTAATTTAGTTTTGTATGTAACTTTCAATTTTACTTTTGAAAAAAGCACCAATAATTATTTTGATAATTATAATTTAAAAATTATTTATTTATGTTTAATGTTTCTAATTTATATATTTTTACATTTTTATTATTTCTTTAAAAATTATCAAAAATAAAAAAAATTATAAAATTCTTATTCTGAAATTGTTAAACTTTTAACCATTAATATTTTCTTTAAAAAATGGCATTAGATTATAATTGTGAAATAGAAATTAAATTTTTAAAATTATTTAATTTATTTATATTTTGAATTGTTATTTCATTTTTTAATAATAAATAATATTTATATGTCTATTTAACCTCTTTTAATTAATTTTAATGCTATACATACCACAATCCTTAAAATAAAAAAATAGAAAAATAAAAATGTTAAAATTTATGTGCTACTTATTTAGGAAAGGAAGTAATGTGTTTTTTAATTAAATATTTATATCTTGGGGACATAATAAGTATTGAAATTATAATGGAAACTAATTGTCCCTTCCAAGGAATGCCTATTTTTAGACCTTTCATATCCCTGAAGGGAGGTCAAGCTTAATGGGTAGAACCCTCCCGGCCACTATCAATTTATTTTTTATCTTTAATATTGACCCATACCCTTTATTCTTACAACTAAATTAATTGATTAACTCTTAATTAATTAATTTAGGTTAATTAATTTGCATTACATATTCTCTTGGATCCTTGTCCACTGAATCTTAGTCTTCTATTCATTCAGTTGGATCACCATCTAAACTTGTTGACAAGTGTGCCTTCACATGTCTAATTAAGATCTTGTTGAGATTCATTGAACCTGGGTACTTACCAAAAGTAAAACTAACTTGTTATCGCATCCATTCATTTTAAATTAACCTTTTAATCATAGCCATTAACATAAGAATGTTGCCCTAAAGTCTATTTTAGTCCTAACCTTTATCTTCCATGTGACACTTGTCACATGATCACAACTTTGATCCAAAGCCCTAATCCTCATTCAATCTTAACCATCTATTATCCAATCTATCTTGACCCTTTATTTCATATTGAGGATTCCATAAATTAGAGATTTTTCATTCCCTTCAGAGAACTCCTTTCATGGCAACCTTATGGTGCTGAAATTTCTCTGTTACATCTTCACCATATCTTTATGATATGTATTTGATCTTTCATCATATTAATTCTATCACCATGCTATTGGTTTCATAAATCCATCAAAGAAGAAGTCAGATAGAACAAAAGTACATTCTACTTTAGCTCATCAAACAGGTATGAAGATGCTTTGAGGTTTAATTTTTTTACACTATCTTATTGTTATTTCTGTCTCAACCATTTTCATTTTCACCAATATTTACAAAGCCCATTAATTTCTTTGACAGCACCAACCTTTTTCAAATACTCCAGAACTTTAAAAAGCAAAAATTATGGCCACTGAAAGAAATCCACTGGGCTTAAATGATCTCCCAGATTGCATACTGACAACCATTCTAAGTAAAGTTCCTTTGAAGCAAGCAGTGTGTTGTTCAATCCTCTCTAAAAGATGGAAATTTATTTGGACATCTTTACCCAAATTTAAAATTTCATCGGTAGATTTGTCCTTTTCTTCATGTAGCTGCATTGTTGATGGTATTTTTGAGCATCATTCAGGTTCCCTTCAACTTTTTGAGTTTGGTATTCCCCTCCACAATGAGATAAGTGACAAGATTTCTGAGTGGATTCAGCGTGCTGCTTTGATAGATGTGAGAGACATTAAAATTGAAGGGAACACCATAAATTTCTTTGAGGTTCCCACATCCATTTTTTTATGCCACAGCCTCAGATCTTTGTCTCTGAAGAGTTTTTGTTTCAGAAATATGCCCAACTATTTTGTTGGCTTAGCTGGCCTAGAAACACTCAATTTTGAGAATGTTGAGTTGAATGACAACATCATTTATCTCATGTTGCAATTATGTCCAGTTTTGAAGATTTTAAGCATTTTTTATTGCCGTGGACTCAGGAGATTAAGGATATTTTCAGACAGTCTTGTAACCCTAAATCTGTGCTCTCAGATCAAGGCAATAACAGCAAATTGCCCAACATTGGCGAACCTTCTATTAATGAAAAAGTTTGGTAATGTGGTTGAGATGGCATACTACTTACCAGCATGTTTAAGCCTATGTACAGATGCTGCACAATTCAGAATGTTTACAACTCTAAAGTCACTAAGAAAAATTACCTTAGTGAACCTGATTCAAAAGCACGATGTACCGATTCTCAGCGAATTTCCTAATTTAGAACAATTGTGCATAGGCAACGAGGCCTACAGTGTACCGATTCTAAGCGAATTTCCTAATTTAGATCAAATGTTAGGTAACGACGCCTATAATGCATTGGTGAGTTTTTCAAGTCTTGTTTTATTATAACAAATATTGTTTTTCTGATCGATCCCTTCCAGCATGAGATCGATTTGTTGCTCTTCTGCATTTTAATTTTAATTTTAGAGATGAGGAAAAATAGTAGGTAGAAATATTGGAACTGCATTTCTGGTTATTATCATATACTTTTGTATATTTTCCTGACTCGATCTCTCGGAATTTTTGTTTTGATCTAATGGTGCAATGCAGGAATCTCTTTGGTCTAATGGTGCAATGCAGGAATCTCTTTGGTCTAATGCTCTAATTCCAGAAAGTTCAGCATCCTCCTTACTCAAAAATCTAAAACGGGTTCATCTTAATATGACCCTATTTTATGACCCTACGCCTCTGCTTACCTATTTACTTCCACGCGCTCCTGCTATGAAAAGCTTGTTAGTTTCCCGGGAAGAAGGATTCAAAGGCATTAAAGCTCTGCGACTTATAAACAGATTGTTGAATCTTCAGCAAGAATTTACACAAACCAAAATTCTCTTCTCTCAGGATACTGTGAAGGAAGGGAGATGCCTCTGCGATCTTGAGTAGTTTATTTGATATCTGGAGATCTTAAAGATTCTGACAGTTGTTTAGTGCTTGCATTTACAATTTATTTTGGTTAATTTTGCAGTTGTATAATTACAAAGGAGATGAAGTATGTGTCAAATTTTATCTGAACTTAATCAGCAAGAGTAAATTTTAATGGGCTCAGCAAATTGTTCAAGGTTTTTTCAATAATTCTGTGATCTTTCCATTGAGTGTTTTTGCCGTTGCGGTTTTGTTCTGCAGTCTTTTGCTGGTGTTATTGAGAAAAATTATAAAATATTCGGTAACAAATCTTCTATTGTCAATACGTTCGTCAATTCTAATTATGTTTCCCATGATGGTGATGGATTAGACAGTTTGTTTAGTGAATAAAACTTGGTAGCTTTTCAGCTTTGATGATCTGTAGCCTGTTAATTCAATTTCATACAGTAAACCTTCTAACATTTGTTGAATATAAAAGTATAAATTATTATTAATAATTGTATCATAAAAGCAAATCAATGGTGCATCTTACGCAAGCCAGCAACAGTGAAATTTAAATTTCTCTAAGAGTAATCTCTAATTCTTTTAAAGGGAGTTGTACCTCTCTTTCATTTGTTCGGTTGTGAAGTTGTGAAGTTGTGGCTGGCTATCCCCTAAAACAGAAAATATTATGAAAAGAACTTTAATGTGTAGAATTGAGAAAATAATGATGAATAAAATGTTGGAATGTGAAGTTCAAATTGGGCTCTTAGCTTGCAGTGGTTGAGCCATCATAGCCTTCTTATGTATCGGTGGTTGCATCATCATAACTTGCAATTTTTTTATTTTTTTTATTATAAATAGAAAGTTTTGTTAGGAAATTTTCTATAAATAGTAAAATTGACATGTGTTTTACATATAGTTGTGCCAGTCATTCTTAATATATTTAGTAAGTTGTCTTCAAGTAGGACTTTGCAACTTGGCTGTTTTATGCAACTCAAAGTCATGTTTTTCCACATAAATCTGTGTATTATGTGTTATTATTCTTCACTGCAAATTTTCTGCAATTATTATTATTATTTTTTATCAGTAAAGGCAGAGCCAGATTTATATATTCATTTTTAGAAAAGATTACAGCATAAAGATCCAGAATTCCAAAAAAACCCAAGAGCCTAAGATAGACATTTGAAACCATTCCCTGAATATACAGTGAGGGAATCTAGCTTCAATGCCCACATTTTCTGGGCCGAGGATGAAAGCAAGTTTATCTTGAAATGCATTAAACCCTATACAGTTTCTTCATCAATTCAAAAAACCTTCAAAGTTTATAGCAACGGTATTCAAAAGCTTAACATACTATATACGAGTTTAGCTTTCACAGAGAGTATCCATATTTTCAAAGAAAAAACTTAAAAACCAGCAACCAACTAGAGGCTTATCAGGAACCTATCTATTTAAAGATCTTCTTGTGGCTCAGCAGGGGGAATTGGGGCTCTGCCTCTACCATGGCCTCTGCTCAAAGGCTATCCTCAACCTCGTCCGGAACCGCGACCCAAGCCTCTGCCTCCACCTCTCCTGCCCCATTCAACATGGGGTGCCTCTTCTTCTGCTTTTGGAGGGAAAACTCCATTCAACCTAGCAAATTCAAGGAGTTCTTCCTCCCTACCCAAATCTTCTGGATTCTCTCCAAGGAAGCGCCATTTGAGAAATATGAGGTCCATTCCTGCAAATGATTTGTGTTTGTCTAGGTCCTTGCCTTCAAGGTCAAGCAGAAAGGGATAGTATTTGATGAGTTCCCCGGGAATATTGAACAGTATTCTTTCACTCGGTCGGGGAGCTCCTAATTCATGACGCACCTTGTTAAAGATCTCTTGCAATTCCAACAGGATTTCATTTGGGAATAGCCTCTTTGTGAGGATCCAAACAGCTTGCTTAGCTAACTTCAAATCCAAAAGGGAGGCAACAAATCTAGATGAAATGCTTATATTGTCACGAGGGTATTCCTCCTTGCTTAAATACCCACTGTCCACGATAAACTTTACTGCCAAAATGATTGTTGGTTCTGGATATAGCAGTAGTCGCTTCAATCTTAAATCTATAATTTTTCTGAAAGAAACTTGTCGGGTGGAAGCCGAAAGGGAGATGGGAGTGTCTGCACCAAAGCATGAAGTTGGCCTTGGATAAACACTCATTATGAACCCATACGGCTCCTCTCCAGACATGGCTACCGGATTCTTTAACGCCTTGGTGGTTGTTGAGGATCTAGAGAAGGGTATGAAGCAGATTTATCTTTATTGAGAGCACTTTGCAGATAAGAAAAGTTGATAGCTTGCATAGAAAACGTAGCAAAGGCTAGGCTCGCATTGATGGGAAATGGGCGAAGGATATTTGTCCCTAATCGTACCTAATCTCCCTGTAGCTGAAATAATGTTTTATCTTGTAGACAAGAAATGCCTCGGGCTCTCGGAGATGGCAAAAAGTTTGAGTTCAAAAAATAGCAGTTCCCCAAACTTAAGGGCCATGAATTAGGTTTGAAATTATAGAAAAGAAAGGCTCTGCTGGACCTTTTCGATTGCTTTGAGAACCATACCATGCACACATCTAACCAGAAGGAATTATTACTGCATAATTAAACCCTGTAATAGTTAGCGTTGCTGGATAACGCCCTGTTTCCACCAGTGAATAGAAATGCTTCTGCACTTATTATTTTTCTTTTACAAAATATATGATAATATTGCAGTGAAGATTGAAGAGATAAAATGTTGCCCAAAAAAATGCCAAAAGTATATGACATAAAATGTTGCCCTAAAAAAATATGCCGAAACGATATGACAAATATTTTTAAAATGAAAATGGTTGCATATATTGATATTAAAAAGGTATATATTAAAAAACCCTCAAGAGGAGGAAAAATTGCACTTTAACAATGTGAAATCCTTAAGTGAACAGTAGGTATTATATAAAACCAAAGCAAAGAAATAAGAATTATAGAAATGTATTTAAGATGCAGAATTAGGAAACACAGCATTTATCAAGTTGTCCTCTGGATTAGCTTTGAGGCAGTTTTTTCAGATCACAGGAAGGCATCTTCGGAGGCAGTCTTTTGCAATCTCACATTTCTATGATTAACATGCATGGTTAAAAAATGACATATCAGCTATATTTTCTTCCATCGTTTGTAAAAGACCTTGCATGTTCTCTTTGATGTTTGGAGGAGAGATTATCAGTATGGTGTTGAATAGGTAAACTGGAACTTCTGATATTGTATTGGTCAGTCCAAATTCACTGTTGAGAAGTTCAAACATAGTTTCATCCGTTTAAGCAACCTTGAATCAAGGTGGTTTCCTTATGTTAATGCACAATTAATCTTATAAGCTTTTTAGAGCAAACATTCTATTTTGAAACAGAAAGAAAATCAGGGTAATAAATCAAGATGGTCAATCATTAATCTTCATAATAGAAAGGAAAGTGCAAATCTTTTACCCTACCATGCAATCCATGTTATGAAAGCTCAGCTCACATATATGTAAATGGTGAGTTTAGATCTTGGCTCAGAATTTTGTTCTTGCTTACAAACATTTGCTTATTTGATTTCCGAATTGTAAACAAAATCCTGTATGGAGATTACGTCCTCCAGAAATAGACGGGAAATTGAAATGTTTTCCTCCATGTATCTAGTATGGAAAACTAGAGCATATCTAAAAATTGCTGCAAACTAACAATCTTTAACAAAAATGGACATAACACACAGCAGAAAGATGAGGATCTCTGAGTGATATGACAGAACTAGAAGATCAGCATTAGATATCAACAAAAACATCAATACATATGTTGCAATGATCTCAGTCTATTTTTGAAACTTTATACTGCTGCTCAGAATGACATTCAATGCCCACAAATTATACATACCGGTCCAAGTATACAGAGAAAGATGCTTCAGACCTACTGTATATTTAAATATATTCTAGTATACCCATCAATTGACAACTCAATTCTATGCGCTTATAATCATCCAGATATGCTAGCATTTGACTATTGTACTCTATTTGCAGAGTGATGAATAAATTATTCATATAAGAATTTGCATCAAACACATTTAAAGGTAATAATCTGCCTGGTATTTTTATATGGGCCTTAAGTACTTGATGTTGATATTACTGCTCTGAGTATGTTTAATATTGCTTTGAAAGGAAATGTTTATTTATTGGTAGCTACGGGTTCTTATGGCGAGTCTTGATCATAAAAGATGTAATTGACACCGATGAGCCAAAATATTATATTATGCACTTTAAAAAAGAATTTTTTTGGGCGTATGGAGTGAAAATATCTCCTCTTTCTTAGTCATGTACCAACAATAAATGGCATTTAATTGTTATCATAATGCTCAAGCCGACATCATATGCAGTAATATTGGTTGATAAATATTGATGTCATTAAGAAAGCTTGACTATTATATCTTGTTTGTGGAGTTCGTATAAGAAACTTTTAGTGGGTTGATGGCTTTTGAGATCATTTTCAAGGGCTTGTACTTATCATGAGTCCATCATGAATCTTGTCTTGTCAAAATATTAAAACTTCAAAATTCATAGGAAATATTTAATTGGTATCAAACACACGTTTCTAACTTTATGGCTTTCTAATCACCTTCAAGTTCACTACATGTATACCCAACATAGACCGATCACCACTTCTTCAATACAATACTAGATCCAATCAATAAAAATCCATCATATCCACTTCCGCTTCTAGTTTTGGTCTATATTTGAATATAGTTCTTGGACGGGTGTGTTGGTTTTATGAGACGGAAGAATGAATAAATAATGATTGCTAAGATATTTTCCAAGGAAGGTGAACAAGGATTTTGTACTAGACTATCTTTGATTGATCTATTACATGGCCCACAACTCAAATATTGAGGGGTGTTGTATTGTAAATGATATTTTCCAATGTATTAGTGATATGTGTTGATTTTCAAAAGGCTCACGTCTTTGAAGGGTACACGGAAAGTTTCAATTGCGGTTTGTGAAACAACCTATAGGATTTTAGAAGTCAACGTGTCGTTCTTAGCAGAATGGAAAAAAGGAAGAGGAAAAACACGTAACAACTAAATCAAGGTGAAACATCCAATGCAAAGCTTTTACAACACTTTAAAACCCCCTTTTATGAAATTTGTAAAGAAATATTAGCTCCTAGGAATGAGCACATCACACCACAACCCTTCATTGTTAGGAGGAGAATGAGATGCACAAAGTGGCACAAGCATAGGGAAAAATATGAAAACCCCCCCATGGGAGGCACCTATCAAAGCTCAATAGAAACAAAATGATTCTATGAGATTCTCACAATAATTTACCATTCTTAGAAGATTGTCAAAAGATTGTTCCCTGAAAGAATAAACTAGTTTTTAATCCGAGGAAAATGGAAGAGTGAAATATCCTACATGATCCATCTTTTGCAGATTTAACAAAAAATAGAAAAGCCAAAATGAGTATACAACAATCACTTCCAAATTAAAGCAACTTTCAGAGCAAGTTAACTTAAATAAACAACGATGGAGCGTGAAGGAAGAAGAGGGAATGCGGCTAGGGTTTTTGATGAAAGAACCATTGATGGAGATGGAAATGATTCAGATGAATACAATGACGTTGGGTGTCTTCTGTGTATGCGCCCCCTTTTCTGGCCTCTAGAAGGGTTTATCTCAGTTGTTGCCTTCCACTTTGTGTGTTGTGTTCGGGGACCGACAACATTTGCTTTCTCCTATCACCCGCTCGTTCTTCCCCGGTGGGTGTCTGTTTCGGCAGCCTCTGTGATTCTTGCTGAGGGTGGGCGTGGCTTTGGGATTTTTGTACTTGGTGGGCACTCAGGGCTTGGGTTTTGGTATTTTGGGCATCGTGTGGAGTGCTCTTGTCCTCTGCTTGGGTTTGAGCCTGGGTGTTGGAGAAGATCTTATTTGGAGCCGGTGACTTCTTTTGCGGAGGCCCTTGACTCTGCTCTAAATGCTGCAAGCTCTCCTACAATTGTGGATTTGATTCAGGTGGAAAAGGATGTGCATTTGGCTGGTGTTGATTGCGGATGGGTCGTCGGTGCTGCTCCTATGGACGGTGTTGGTGATCTGTGCATGCTTGCCTCCTTCGTGTTTAGGTGTGGGGGAAAGATTTGGGACCCAGGTGGATCTTCAGCAACATGACTATTCCTAGGAGGTTGTTCAGATCTTGGGTTGCAGATGATGTGGCTTCTCCTTCTGATGAACCTTTTTCCCCCTATTGAGGTGGGCGTTGTTCCTTTGGAGATGGAGTTTTACATTTGCAGTGGACCTATCTCTTCTCTATGTAACCTCAATGCTTCCCCTACTGGTATCTTTCTGAGGGTTTTTTCTCTTACTGCTTGCTCCCATGGTTCTCCTCTTGTGGGGTTGTGCCCTCCTATGGAGGTGGAGTGGTTGCCTGGTGATTGGGTGGTTAAGGGGTCTTTTGGTCAACTAGCCACTTATGATGCTGATGGGTTGGACTGGCGAAGGGTTGTCAATGCCCTATTTTTTCTTTGCGAGAGAACCAAATATGGTAGGTTGTCTGTTTTTCTTTCTCTTCCCCTATTGAGGTGGGGATTCTGAAGGATTTTTTGTGGTTTTCTCTATTCATTTTGGTGGTTTCAGAAGCTATTTTAAAACCCATATCGAAGTTTAGAGGAGCCTTTCAAAACCCCCTTGTTTATGTTGGTTGGATGCTGATAGTTTTGAAGGGTCCACCTTAGATCGTGATAGTTTTTGGTTAAGGGTTGGGCTAGGCTTTTGCTGCCTGATTTTTTTGTATATGGGGATGGGAACCCAGAAAATCCCTGATGTTTGGATGAGGGAGTCCATCAACTTCATGTAAAAACTTAGTTTGTGTTGCCAACATGTTTTGTAATGATTTTCTATTAGTCTTGCTGGTTTTTTTCTACTTGTGGCTATGTTGGCTTTTGGCTGGCACTTGTCAGATTTGTTGATGTGGTCTATTGATTTCATTTGCCTATATTTACTAGCAAAAGTTTCATTGTAGGTTCCAGATCATAGCAAACTTTAATGGTTTTGAGTCCCTTCAAAACCTAGTGTATGGGGTTTTGGGTCTCCCTCAAATTTTGTTTTCCCTTAAATCAAAAACTTAAATAAAACAAGTAAAAGGAAATAAAAGGCACAATAATCAACTAAGACAATCAAAAGTATGGCTTGTGCACACTAAGATAATTCTTGGGTATGTGCAAGATGTTGGGAAATGGTGTTTCAACCTTGCATTTACATGAGGTTACTATTTATAGTAAGTTTTCATTCGAGCAGGAAATGGTGCAAAATTCTCCCCGAAGCTTTTGGTTGGCTAAATAAGCATTCCGGTAAAGCTACGTCGTAAGATCACACTAGTTTTGAAGATATTAATTTTTTTCGTTTTAGAGGGGTCCAATGAAAGGCTTAAATTTTATTTTCAGGACTTTAGAGGCCCTGAAACGCTCTAAAAAGTGGGTGTAAATGATGTAGCATTTACAAGGCAATAGAGAACTTCATGAGCTTTCTAGTGCTTCAAACGGTTCATCAATAGGACACACGATTCTCAAGTTATGGCCTCCAGAAGTTTGTACTCTTGAAATATAAAATATAAAATACATCGGACACATAAAAGAGTTGTAAAAAGGGAGGGACACATCATAGGGCATCTATAAGGGAGATAAGGTCGGCCACACCGTATTGGGTGGTCTTAGCCCATGGTTTTGTAATACCGTTTGATGGTCTCTTGTGTTGTATCTCCTATATATGAGGTGCATGAGGTAGAGGTTGCGTGTAAGAGTCTTATAGCTATTGAGTTACTTCTGAATTTTTTATTAGTGGTCCTCCTGCGAGGAGCTTGCTCTACAAGGTATATTGTAATCTATTTTGATTGTAGCATAATATATTGGGCGGCTTTCGGAGTGTGGGTTTTTCTCCCGAAATGGTTTTCCCCACGTAAATAACTATGTTATGGTTTGAATGTTATTATATATATTTATGTTTTATGTAACTGTTGTGACGATCTGTAAAAAATAATTCATTACCCTCCCCTCAAGGTTAGTGTAGGAAGTTGTTCTGCTACTTAACTTCCTTACACAAGATCATGGTGAGCCAAAATAGGCCCTTAAGTGGCAATGAAATTTCAGAAAATTAAAGTTATGCAACTTGACATGAGAATTTGGGTGTTATGAACATTATTTGAAAAATATGTAAGAAGATAATCTGTAGCAAATTGAATGTAATTTCTAAGCTACTAATTGTTTTTTGAAAAAAAATATATATATTTGATGAAAATTTGAAATTTCAATGTAGTGGTACTAAAATTTCAAGAAAAAAATAAGAAGTAGGTGTATGTCTGACCACCCTAATTACAATCAAATCTTCATATTTTTTATAAGGTTTATAATATAAGTAGTAAAGTCATGTCCAAATGTGACACATATTTTTTTATGAAATAAATAATTAATTATGAATTTTCTACTAGAACTTTTCAAAATTTCAAAAACTCCAACTCTGAACACCTTAACTTGGTCTAAACTTTATGAAATTCAATTTTCTTTTTTCATATAATAGACAAAGCATAGAATGTGATGCATGTTTTGGATTCAAAAAATGTGATACAGTTTGAAAGTTATATATGTTTTTCAATTAGCCTATCAATCAGGACTTTAGTCAGAATTCAATTAGAAAATAAATAATAATTATTTATTAAAATCAAAATAAGACAAACCTTATATTGTTGGAGAGCTAAGGACGTCCTTAAAAAACCCTTTTCAGTTTTATCAATTTTCACTAAAAAAAAAAAGTTGTCAGCCACCAATGTGAAGTCTCGATAATCAAATAATACACAAACACATTTTTTCTGTTGACTTTCCATGCTTGTCATTTCCAAGCCAAATCCAAAATGAAATTTTTGTCGTAAAAATCGAATATCGAATATTGGATATCCGATTTTAGCAAGTCATCATATTAATATATTAATACAATAATAATATATTAATATATCGTATATTAATATATTGTATACCAATATATTAATATATTGAATATTATTATATTAAGGGTAAGTGCACCAAGATGGTGAACAGAAAAGTGGCCACATGCCAAAAAAAATAAAAAAATTCATAACCTGTGTGGGTTCTAAAATTTCAAAAATGTGCTAGGCTTGGTAACACCAAGCCTAGAGAAAAAATAATATAAAAAACCAAAAGTTCCTCAAAACTTGTACGGGTTTTGAGGAACATTTTTTTTGAATAAAAAAATTTAAGGTTTCTCTTTTTGGTAGGCTACGGGTTTTGGCCATTTTCAACGCCAAAACTCATGGAATAATAGCAAGGAGAAGCCAAAAAAGCATAGAACTCCACACGGGTTTGCAACTATTTTTTATTTTCCCAACATCGAGAGCAATTTTCAACAATGGCACCCCATCGAATAGGTAAGATTTGATTTGTTTGATTTTTTTTTTTTGCATTATAATTAAATTAGGGTTTTTGAATTGATTTAAGTTTTGTTTTTATTAATTTTATGTCAGATTCTTCAAGCAATCCCCAAAAACGAAATAGACATCAAAGACCTCCTCCTGCACAAGCAACACAAGAAAACTTTATTAACATTGCACAAAAGCAACAAGAAAACCCTCAAAATCCTGAAAATGTTGCTCCTTAACAACCACCACCACCACCCTGAAACCCTCCATGTCCTCCATTAGATCATGTAGATGCCACATAAGAGGATCTCATCAATCGCCTTACACAAAATAGTGCCCAAATTTCTATATTGGTGAATAGGTTGAGGACCTCTAGGCATGAACACCACTCAACCCTTGCCATAACACTAGAAACAATGGCTAATAGTGCAAATGAGGTATCTAGGGAGGTTACGAAATGGGGTTCATGGAGGGATAGATGTCGAACATTTTATGTGGATGGGTTGTCATATGATCAAATGAAGAAAAAGGGCATAGTTAAAGCTGACATATGTGCTCTTTTCGCTGATCCTGTTATCAGTAACAACCTAGAACTAAATATGACTCAGTTTCCTATACATTGGTGTGTTCATGCTAGGTTGAAAGATGCTTTTTGGGATAGGTGGTATATGGTCTTTGACCAACCACCTTGTAATAATTGGAAGGTGCCTCTATATTGTTTGAGAAAGTTGTATTGTGAGTTTATCCTCAGTGAGAAGCTGAATTACGTTGACATCCGACAATTTTAGGGTAGAGGGAGAGGCCCTACACGGGATAGACCTAGGGCCCATAGGGTGGTAGACCCACAACATAGGAGGTGTATAGCTCCTAAACCCATGGTTCATGTCACTGTCCCTATATCCTTGAAGGAGTCTATGGAATTACAGACTCTTCAGGCAGCTGCATCATTGACTGATGTCATTGTTCAACATGGCACACAGCTGGTCGGAGCAGAGGATGTACCAGCACCTGCAACACCTCCTTCATCAACGACACCTCCTTCATCAGTAGCACCTCCTTCCTCAGTGGCACGTCCTTCATCAGCAGCACCTCATGCATCATTTGGCATGAGCCAGCCCATTCCGCATATGTGCCCCACCTGCCAGGGTGTATGTTCTAGTGTAGACACTGACGCAGATGAGAATGGTGGGACATCTCATTCATGTACATGTTGCGGGAGTAGATGCCATGCTTCCACTGTAGAGGATGTGGCCCTCACCGACGAACTACTCAATATGTTGTACCCTCTCTATCAGACAAGTGTGTTTAATTATGTTTATGACATGTTATCAATTAAGTGACTAAATCTTATAAAAAGAAATGAATTTTTATTTTTAGAACAATTTAAAGTGACATATAAATAAAATGCATTGCAGGGTGCAACAGGTGGTGGGAGTACACCACATACTGTTCAGTTGACTCCATGGTCACAAGTAGTTTTGCCACCAGAGGTAAAGATTTGTAAATTTGTTAAAAATATAATAATACATTGGATTCAAAATATGTTTTTTTAATTATATGTATCATTACTTGATATTTTGTATGGCTTATCAGTGGCTGAGATGTCCCAACATGATGATATCATGCTTTCAGCCATTGACTTTGGCCAAGATAGCTATGCGGTACCATTTAGATTTATATATTTTTGACTTAAGTTATATATTAAATACATGCTCTTTTCCCTTATGTTAATTTTTTTCCATTAGTTTACCCCACCTGCCTCGAGGACATCTCATGTGAGAAATCCATCCTCTAGCACTTCAAGGCAGAAAAAGATATCCTCTCGGACACCCAAATGACAGAAGGTAATTCACTACAATTTAAATTCAATTGTTGAAATGTATTATGATTAAACATGTATATGTAGAAACTGATAAATGCACTTAATTTATTTTTTCTATATATAGAAACATATGGGGTTTACAGAATTAATGAATGCACCTGATGTCGATGAGGTTCAACAGAGAGAAGAGGTGATATCTTCATATTCACTTTGGATTGCATTCTTGCTTGTTCGAAATAGCTAAATCCTTTTATGTCTATATCATATGTTATCATTTTTCATATAGGAAATGGTAATAGCTGCATCAGATTCGACTAAGCCTCCTAAGGTTACAGGAGAACTATACGAGGCTTCGGTGTGCATTTTTTCTATATATGTTAAAAATATTTGTTTTATCTAGTTTGTCAACAACTTTGGGTTATTAACTTGTATGATTGTATTTAAACTATTACAGGCCCCTTCCAAACTTCCTACTGTTATTCTACCATTCCATTTGAGTAGAAGTCCTACACATATATTATGGGATCCAACATGACCAAGGCAAAAGGTATGTCTATCTTAGATCAACTCCTTTTCACTAAGTGCACAATAGAGTTGAAACCGTCTAGTTAACTCCTTTTGGATCACTTACCATGGATATAGGAAATGGTTGTAACTGATTCATCTGTGACTTTGCCTCCTATGACCACAGCACATCCATTTGAGGCTCCGATATGCTTTAGTTTTTTAGTATATTCATTTTTAGTTATTATGTGTTATTTGACATATATGTCATTAACATGTATTAATGTTGTTTTACCAGTTACAACCTCCTTTAGGACATCCCATGGATCCTCAGCCTCATCGAATTGCAGAAGACAAAGATGAGGTAATCAACATTTCAACTTCAAACAATTTAGAGTTCAGTATTTAGTTATTTTGATGTTATATTGATAAAATATATCTGATTCGACATTTGAATTGTCCTTGTACAGCCACCTGCAGAGCCATGTACTGCTTCGAAGAGGCTCGATTTTGATGATCCGCCACAGTCATAGATACCGATAGAGACATATAGTTATAGTTATGGTCATTGAAGGACCAATTTTTTATATATTAGACATTTGTATATGTATATATTGACTTTGATAGACATGGCACATGCCACATTTTTGTAACTATTATTGATTTGGCATCTATGCCATTTTTTGATATATGTACATGGTTATTGTTCATTTTGATATATATGAAACTTGATATTCAATCCAATTTGTTCATTGATATATATGAAACATGATATTCCTGAAACTTAGTTATTTGCTATTGAAATGTGATCAAATTTGTTCATTGTGTATATGTCTTGAAATGTGATCCAATTTGTTCATTACTTGTAACTCATATGGCGTATACTTTTAAACTATCTATTTCTCATATTGTGTATACCCAAGTACTGATACTAGTAATGTTGATATTGTGTATTTTGATTGAGTGAATTTTCTTTGAGTCCTTCATGCATGAAGAGATTGGAGTGAAGTTATTATCTAATAAAATCATCCTTACGGAGTGAAGTTCATTATTTTAAGAACCAATTAAGACAAGATTTGAGCACACAAATCAGATTTGAAATTTATCTAAGGATGAGTCGGCTTAGGTAAGGTTTTCATTTAAATTTTATTTCATAACAAGTCGGCCTTAGGGTAAGAGACACACCTATTCATCCAAATCACCTATAAAAGAAGATTTGAAATACTTATGGATGATCCGTGTGAACCAATGGGGTTGTGTTGTCACTGCCTAAAAAATCCTCTCTCGATTTTGGGAAACTCGATTCTATTTTCTTGTGGTTAGATTTTTTTGTCGCATCAAAAACCGTTAAAAATTTTTAAGTGAGAGGTGGCAAAATAGTGCATCTTTCATTCTGCTTGTCGTGGGAACAAACCGTCAGCATGAGTGCATCTAGGTGGCCGGATTTATGCTAGGTGTGCCCTTGTATCGCTCCCCAAGGCATCCGATCGTTACGAGCCACCTCATAGCGACGCTTTCCCTTGAGCGCTCAAAGTGGAAAAAATGGTCAAACTTTGACATAGCGTAACTCAGAGACCATGACACTTATGGATGACCCGTTTGAACCTATGGGGTCGTGTTGTTTTCCTAAAAAATCCTCTCTCAGTTTTAGGCAAATCGATTCCATTTTCTTGTGGTTAGATTTTTCTGTTGCACCAAAAACCGTCAAAAACCGTTAATGAGAGGTGGCAAAATAGCGCAACTTTCGTTCTACTTGTCGTGGGAATGAACCATTAGTATGAGCACATTTGGGTGGTTGCGTTTATGCTAGGTGTACCCTTTTATAGCTCCCCAAGGTGTTCGATCATTACGAGCCACCTCGTAGCGACATTTTCCCTTAAGTGCTCAAAGTGGAAAAAATGGTCAAACTTTGACGTAGCGTAACTCGAAGACCATGGCAGTTATGGATGATCTATTTGAACCTATGGAGTCATGTTGTCACTGCCTAAAAAATACTCTCGTAGTTTCGGGCAACTCGATTCCGTTTTCTCATGGTTAGATTTTTTCTATCGCATCAAAAACTGTTAGTGGGAGGTGGCAAGATAGTGCATCTTTCGTTATGCTTGTCGTGGGAACTAACCATCAGAGTGAGCACATCCAGGTGGCTCGATTTATGATACGTGTTCCCTTGTATCGCTCACCAAGGCATCCAATCGTTACGATCCACCTCGTAGCGACGTTTTCCCTTGAGCGCTCAAAGTGGAAAAAATGGTCAAACTTTGATGTAGCATAACTCAGAGACTGTGGCACTTATAGATGATACGTTTGAACCTATGGGGTCATGTTGTTGTTTCCTAAAAAATCCTCTCTCGGTTTCGGGCAACTCAATTTCATTTTCTTGTGGTTAGATTTTTTTTGTTTCATCAAAAACCGTCAAAAACCATCAGTGAGAGGTGGCAAAATAATGCAACTTTCATTCTTCTTGTCATGGGAACAAACCGTCAGTGTGAGCGCATCCAGGTTTACGCTAGGTGTTCCCTTGTATCACTCCCCAAGACGTCCGATCGTTACGAGCCACCTCATAGCGACATTTTCCCTTGAGCGCTCAAAGTGGAAAAAATGGTCAAACTTTGACGTAGCGTAACTCAGAGACCGTGGAACTTATGGATGATATGTTTGAACCTATGGGGTCATGTTGTCTCTGCCTACAAAAATTCTATCTCGGATTCGGACTATTCCTACTAGCCCTTCAAATCGGGTAATTCAATAATAACTCAAAACTTTCCCAAAACACTTGGAAAAAATTTTGCATATTGAGATACCCATTTGCAAGTTATTTAACATATGTCAGAATCAAACTCAATTATTTATAATCAAATGGTACAAATCTGGGCTCTCAAAATTTGCAAATCAGCCCCATGGACACTTTCATATATAAAATTTGGCATCTTATACAAACGATCAAGCTCATTACTATTTATATTTACCAAATTTTGCATCTAAATATGCAAATTACAACTCGTTGTTTTTTTATACAAAACTTAGAATCTAAATATGCACATTACAACTCATTGTTGTTTTTTTATACAAAATTTAGCATCTAGATATGCACATTACAACTCATTGATGTTTTTATATACAAAATTTGGCGTCTACATATGCACATTACAGCTCATATGCATGAAGAGCACATCCAAAAAAGTGAAGTTACAACATTTCGTAAAAGATATATACAAAATTGTCAAAATTATTCTACCATATTGTAGAATTATTCTTCTAGATGGCCCAAAATCAATCAAGTGAACCTTCTGGATCAGCTCTAACCCTTAGTTTCTCAAGTATTGCCTCGTGGTCTGATTCAGAAACTTTCCATAAATCCTTGTTAAGAGGTCTACCATGCTATCTAATCAAATGAATATTTATTGCAACAAGAAGGATTAAGTAATGAAGAATATGTCTATGTGTCTCAAAGTCCTCAAACAACCAGGCATTAGAATTTTTGATAGGGTACCTGCATTTTATAGAAGGATAATGCCAAAATCAATACAATTATTGCTAAATAAATGAGTTTAAGAGGTCTCACTACAACTCGACACAACAACGGTACCTTCTAAGCCATGTCCCTGTCACAACAACGGATCCTATTGGGTACTCAATACCCTCTTCATCAACCACTGTAGAAGTCAATTTCTTTTTGTCCTCAATACAATGACACAAAAAGTAATCTATTCCTTCTTTGTTGTTCTCATCCGCAATAATTGCATATACATGACCTGCATTTAATAGAAGGATATAAGTTAATACCAAAATCAGCATAAGTTAATACTAATAAATTAAGTTTAAAATTGTAGCAAATTGCAACCCTTTACCTGGTTCAACTATGTCTGATACATGGTCAAAATCCATTGATGCTTCAATCTGGTTCATTTGTAGTGTGCTAGGAAGTTGATTAAATCCACTGATTAAATCCTAGGTTTGGGGGCTTTTGAATCCATCTACTTGTTGTCATTACATCTCTAGAGTGTCTTAGTTTTGACTACTCTATACTTAACCATGGTTATGAGCATAAGTTCATGTACCAACTAAATTGGGGGTTAAATGTAGCATAATAAATTGTTTATCCCAACAATTTCATGATTTATTTAGTACTTTCCTTAGTGTGAACTCCCTTGTTTTATTTTAAGGTTGTTTGTATGATGGGCGAGGCCGTTGATGTCACAACTCGCATTATTTAATTTTGCATTATCAAATTGGGCGTGTCTTAGAGTTGTATGAGATAAGGATGTTAATTTGGCCGGGGGGGGGAGGGGGTTGCATTGAAAACAATGACTTACGCTGCACTCATGCTCCATCAGGAGCTCTTGAGATCAATCTCTAAAACTAAACTCTATGCTAAGGGTGCCTATCTATTATAGTGAAATTGACACTCAAGATTCTAAATCATTTCTAAGAGAGACTCTGGTTCTTTAGTGCAATAAAAAAAGAAGATTAAAACAAATTCATGGAACCATCTAACCAAGACTCAGACTATATTTAAATTACAACACATAAATTCAAATTCTATTCTATTCTATTTATTGAGAAATTTAACATATTTTACACTTTTAGGAAATTAGAATTATATTCAAAAGATCATTTAAAATAAATTAAATTCCATGAATGAGCTCAATAAAGCTTTTGTCTAATCACTACTTCCATCACCATTGTCAACTACAAATAAAATCAGAAACTGAAATGCAATGATTAACAAATTCAAATTGAGCTAGATAAAGCATCTACTGAAAAGATCTATGAATGAAAGCTGCTGATTACAAATGATATTTAATTTTTTATGAACATGAACTTGCAAAAAGGAATGTAACTGAAGACAAACATATAGTAACTTAATAAGAAAAACAAAAAAACAACTTAGGATCACCTCCCTTTGGTTGAGTAGGGCCCGCTCTTCCTTTAGTGGGATCTTTTAACATCGAGATTTTAAATCAACTTCAAATTTGCATTACAATTGGTTCCCGAAAGGGAGTAAAACAAGTTTTTGAAATTACAAAGAAATGAGACTCTGAAACTGACTATTGAAAAACTAGCTAACTAGCTTTCTACTGAAATCCAAGGGATATATATACACATCCTTATTCAAATTCAAATGTTGTGTTACCCATCTAGATGAGTAACAACTATTAACTTAAACTATAGAATACTTGATGTCTTTGATTACCATGCATTTCTTGCTTCAAATGAAACTATAAGTTTCATGAATAGCCGATGAAGGAAACTAGAAGAGAATCGAACTACATGTTCAAGTTGGAGCGATCAAAAGTATGACCAAGCGTTCCACATGGATGAGCAGAAATTTCATGGCTCCATGTCTTGAAACTACTTTTTAAAATTTTGAAATCATCACAGGCAAAATAGAACAAGACATAACAATAAAATATTTTATTGATATCGACCATTTCTTCATTGATTTAACCATAAAAGCAATATATTTAATATAAAATACCATCCCTAATATATATCCTCTAATTAGAAAAGTATTAAAGAAAAATAAGTAAACATGTAAGCATACGATCTACTACTAGACACATTAGTTAACAAAATATACAAAGTTTCAAAGTATAAAATTTTTAAGTTTAAATTTTCTTTCCTACCGGTGCCCACACTGAATGGAGGTGTAACATTATTTTTTATCAATAATATCGGCCTCGGCCTTTTACCAAAAAAATAAATAAATAATTTTAAGTTTAAATTATGATTTAAAATGTTATTTTTAAGCACTCATCATTGTACTCTATGATACCTTAAAAATTTATTGATGATCCTACACTTAAAATTTTGTCGAACATGAAATCCCTAACTAGGCCGTATGGTAAGGGCTCCAATGTCTAGTTCTCTCTTTTTTAAGCCCATTTTTGGGTGGACTCAATTGCCCAGTGCCTTAGTCCTAGTAATAAAATTTAGGGTGTTGTAGGTGTCATCCTTTGTCTTTGGTGATATGATCTTGATCATTGTATTTTATCATTATTCATAAGATTACACATAAAATTATCTATGTGAATGATCTCTCACACTAAACAATAATAAACTACAAGCACTTTACAATTTACACTTTTATCACAACAAAGGTTCACTCAAGTATTAATTCATTTTCCTTATTTATTGTTGTCATTAGTATATTGGACTAGAACATGGAATAATTTCAAAAGAGAACTGCATCAGCACTTTGATATGAATATCCTTGAGTGGATTTCATACCTAAGGTAATCTTGTTAATTTCAACATTTTATCATTGATTAGCCTTTGTCCTTGTGAGGGCATACACTCTATCTTATCATTTCTATTGTTGAGGTGGAATACCAACATGAGATTTGATTAAAACAATCCCATATACAACACAATAGGTTTCCCCATTTTGTACATGTACAAATTCATATCCAAGTATGAGAAACTACAAGAAGGAAGTGCAGAAATTGACAAATTATTCCATTCTTGAACAAACAAAAACACTAAGACTGGAGTGTCCAACATACTATCTTGTTATTTTTACCCATATTTTTAAGAGATAGGTGTATAGAGGTTTTTGGATCCCATGCCCAATTGTCTCCAAGTATCCTCAATCATCAGAAAAGGGCACCCAACACTTTTGCCCTACACAATCAGCTTTAGATTATATTTCCAAGTTGTTCTCTATTTCTACATCCTATATACTCTTTATTGTTCTACTTTTTTATGATGTATCTATTGTATTACATCAAAATTATTTATGTATCCATTGTTAGCATATTTCATTCACACACACATCAAAACCTTAATATTTTACAATGAAAGAATAAAATTCCAATGCTTAGCTCTTCCTTGAGGATAATAGCTACTTCAATTTGTGTTCTAAGGTGATGAAGGACTGATATCTTCTAGTTTGCATTGATTAGTATCCAGGGATCTCATTTCCTCCATTTCATGTTTATCTCCTCCTCTTCAGTTGGATAATAATATAGATGGTCAAAAAAATTAATGTACCTTTAATTTTTAATTTTCATGTTCATGACAAGGTAATTTCGTCTTCTAATATTTGGTATTATGATGGTGTAGTTCCTTTAGATAGGCCTTCTCAGGGGGATTCTCTCTCCTCTTGTCTTAAAATTACTAATTTAGATTACTCTTCCTAATTATTCTATTTAGGAGGGAGAACGGGTCCCCTAAGTTGGATTTTCTTTCACATGCTAGATCATTGTCTGGGGAGTTTCATTGGTGTGGATCAAGATTTGGTTTTGCTTGATTTCTTTTTGCCTTTTTTGGCTAGCTTCCTTGTTATGCCTTGTACTCCTCTCATTATTTTTTGTTATAGTGTTGGGGCCTTATCAAAATCCTAATTTCTCTTAATATGTAATAAATTTACTTACTAGAGGAGAGTATCCAAACTATTAGTCTAAAGATATTAATGTTAGATGACTTATTGGCTATGAAGAAAACAAAAATACAAATATTGAAGCAATAAGTGAAAATTTTACTTGTTTGCAATTTTTATAATTATATTATTATATGGACATAACCTATGAATATTGTGTGTTTGCATCCCAAGAACATGATTCAACTACCAAACTATCATCTTAAACCAAGCTATCTAAAATGATACTCTCCCTTGGCATATAAAAGGAGAAGAATAATGTCTCTCATTCACCTCAAATAATAAGAAAATAAGTATCCCATCAATAATACCATAAGTTTGAATAAAACAAATCAATATTGTAATAATTTTTTTTAATTATTAAAATATGTTTAAAATAGGATGATGAAAAGGGGATGTTACATCCTTCCCCACTAGAGAAAAACATTTTATTGATGGCCTATTTTATATAAAGTATGAAACAAACACCAAGTATTCAAGTATAGAAAAATTAAGTCATTTCCAATGAAATTTATCTAGATTACTTATATAATCTCAAAGACTCACTAGATTTGATTGCACAATTTTTTCCATTATGCACCATCAATGATGATTTATCCTTATAGAAATGGAAAAAAATGTTTAACTTTTCATAAATATTTTCAACCCACATGAGACTTTAGAATGTTTATGAATAGGTTCATAATACTCACCACTTAATCCCAAATCATTATCCATATTGACCTTATGACGGCAAACAAACATCCTATAACACTTGTTATCATTACTTTAATAGTTAAAAAAAATGAACAAGCTTTAAATGTTCCTTTATGTCCTTAAGAACAAGGTCTATGCTTCTAAGAAGATCATAATCTACTTCTAAATTTAAAGAGCAAAAGTATAAATATAATTAGAATAATTCGATAGTTGGTGACTATATTATCATTAAACTAGTAACAAAATAAAGATATAATCCACTTGTCCTTTCCATAGATGTCATTTTCAAGATAAAAATATAGAAATTAACATTTTTGTTTATATGTACATCAAGCATATCAACCATCAAGATTGCTAAGAGACATGTGTAACATACAACACACTAACATAGATACATGTAATAGAAGGTTTATTTTCTTTGTCTCTCCCTAGAGATGTGGTTCTTATTGTTGGATTTTGAGGGCCTTGCCTTTCACTATCAAAAATGCTTCTCAACAGATCATTTAGCTCCAGATTTCTCTCTTCTAGTCACAAAGGTGTTGCTAATTAGTGGAAGGATGCTATAGCTAATCACTTGACTACCAATTCTTTTGATTTTGATTCTATTGGCTCCTCTCATGAGGATGATGTCTCCTCCCAAGATGAAGTTGTGGCTCTTACTATTGCTAAAGCTACTATCGACCCTCTTGTTGGAACTATTGTGGCCTCTTCTATCCCCGAGGCTCTCACTCCTATTGCTCTTATTCTGCAACTACGATCTATTCCTGTCGAATATGCTCTTGATGTTGTTTTGTCGTAGCAGCCTATTGTCATTCTGTACCAGTAGCCTGCTATTATTTTTTATATAAACCCTGTGGGTTACTCCCCGCTTGATCCTTATTTTGATGGTCCTAATGACAGTATTGCCTGGACTGTGGTTTATCACATGTGGAAGGGGAAGTCTTTCCCCCTCCCCCAAACCCCTACTTGTCAAGGCTTGGGTGTTTGTCCCCATCCTTGAGTTGGGTTTTGGGTTGTTGCAGGTTTGACATGTTTTTCTCTTGGTCCATCTGACCTCATTTTGTTGAGGGTTTGCACCACTGTTTTATGTCTCTCTTGTCGCCTACCGGTTGTTGTATTAAGGATCAACACCCTTGTTTTGTTGCTTTCTTAATACAAAATATAAGATTTTCTTTTTTAGTAATTTAAGATCATTTGATAATATAATATGGTTAATAATATAATATAATATTTTTAATAATATAATGACTATTAATTACTAATAAAATATTTTGTTGAACAATTATTAATAATATGAGTAAAACATGGTAAATATTTTATGTAGAAATATAATCATTTTGGAGTCTAATATAGTAATAATTTGATTGTTAATTAACTTCTTATACACAATCTTATTAGATTATTTTGATAAAATAATTATCACATATTTAAGATGTATTTTATGAACACAAAGTATTTTAAAATAGCCATTAAATCTAAAATAAATTTATTTAAAAAATCATAATTAAGATATATTATATTATACTTAAATACATATATTTAAAAAATCTCAAAATTATTTATTTATTTATAGCTATCTTTATAATTTTATTGCTTTGTTACTTTATTTTTTTTGGTAATTAATTTTTGTAACTTTCAATTTTACTTTTGAAAAAACCACCAATAATTATTTTCATAATTATAATTTAAAAAATTATTTATTTGTGTTTAATGTTTCTAATTTATACATTTTTACTTTTTATTATTTCTTTAAAAATCATCAAAAGTAAAAAAATTATAAAACACTTATTCTCAAATTATTAAACTTTTAACCATTAATATTTTCTTTAAAAAATGGCATTAGATTATAATTATGAAATAGAAATTAAATTTTTAAAATTATTTAATTTAGTTATATTTTTTATTATTATTTTATTTTTTAATAATTAACTATATTTATATGTCTATTTAACCTCTTTTAAATAGTTTTAATGCTATCCATACCACAATCTTTAAAATAAAAAAATAGAAATGTTAAAATTTATGTTCTACTTATTTAGGAAAGGAAGTAATGTGTTTTTTAATTAAATATTTATATGTTGGGGACATAATAAGTATTGAAATTATAATGAAAATTAATTGTCCCTTGCAAGGAATGCCTATTTTTAGACCTTTAATATTCATGAAGAGAGGCCAATCTTAATGGGTAGAACCCTCCTTGCCATTTTATCAATTTATTTTTTATCTTTAATATTTGTACATCTAAATCTCATTGTTTTAACTTAATATTTTCTTATTCTAGTTATTTAGTAAACATATATTTTTTCAATCAATTTATCTATCCTTTGATTAAATAAATATTTATTATTTGTTTAATTCTTTTCCCATCACTTTTTACACAGGGAGTAATCTATTTTAACTGGGAGCTATGAACGGACCCATCACCTTTATTCTTAGAACTAAATTAATTGATTAACTCTTAATTTATTTTTTTAGGTTAATTAATTTCCATTACATTTTCTCGTGGATCCTTGTCCACTTAATCTTAGTCTTCTATTCATTCATTTGGATCACCATCTAAACTGGTTGACAAGTGTGCCTTCACATATCTAATTAAGATCTTATTGAGATTCATTGAACCTAGGTACTTACCAAAAGTAAAACTAACTTGTTATCTCATCCATTCATTTTAAATTAACCTCTTAATCATAGCCATTAACATAAGGATGTTGCCCTAGAGTCTATTCTAGTCCTAACCTTTATCCTCCATGTGACACTTGTCACATGATCACAACTTTGATCCAAAGCCCTAATCCTCATTCAATCTTAACCATCTATTATCCAGTCTATCTTGACCCTTGATTTCATATTGAGGATTCTATAAATTAGAGATTTTTCATTCCGTTTAGAGATCTCCTTTCATGACAACCTTATGGTGTTGACATCTCTGTTACACCTTCATTGTATCTTTATGATATCTTTCTTTTATCTATTTGATCTTTCATCATATCAATTCTATCATCATGCTATTGGTTTCATAAATCCATCAAAGGAGAAGTCAAATCGAACAACAGTACATTCTACTTTAGCTCATCAAACAGGTATGAAGATGCTTTGGGGTTTAATTTTTTTACACTATCTTATTGTTATTTCTGTCTCAATCATTTTCATTTTCACCAATATTTACAAAGCCCATTAATTTCTTTGACAGCACCAACCTTTTTCAAATACTCCAGAACTTTAAAAAGTAAAAGTGATGGCCCCTGAAAGAAATCCAAATCCACTGGACTTAAATGATCTTCCAGATTGCATACTGACAACCATTCTAAGTAAAGTTCCTTTGAAGCAAGCAGTGTGTTGTTCAATCCTCTCTAAAAGATGGAAATTTATTTGGACATCTTTACCCAACTTTAAAATTTCATCGGTAGATTTGTCCTTTTCTTCATGTAGCTGCATTGTTGATGGTATTTTTGAGCATCATTCAGGTTCCCTTCAACTTTTTGAGTTTGGTATTCCCCTCTACAATGAGATAAGTGACAAGATTTCTGAGTGGATTCAGCGTGCTGCTTTGATAGATGTGAGAGACATTAAAATTGAAGGGAACACCATAAATTTTTTTGAGGTTCCCACATCCATTTTCTTATGCCACAGCCTCAGATCTTTGTCTCTGAAGAGTTTTTGTTTCAGAAATATGCCCAACTATTTTGTTGGTTTAGCTGGCCTAGAAACACTCAATTTTGAGAATGTTGAGCTGAATGACAACGTCATTTATCTCATGTTGCAATTATGTCCAGTTTTGAAGATTTTAAGCATTTTTGATTGCCGTGGACTCAGGAGATTAAGGATATTTTCAGACAGTCTTGTAACCCTAAATCTCTGCTCCCAGATCGAGGCAATAACAGCAAATTGCCCAACATTGGCGAACCTTCTATTAATGAAAAAGTTTGGTAATGTGGTTGAGATGGCATACTACTTACCAGCATGTTTAAGCCTATGTACAGATGCTGCACAATTCAGAATGTTTACAACTTTAAAGTCACTGAGAAAAATTACCTTAGTGAACCTGATTCAAAAGCACGATGTACCGATTCTCAGCGAATTTCCTAATTTAGAACAATTGTGCATAGGCAACGAGGCCTACAGTGTACCGATTCTAAGCGAATTTCCTAATTTAGATCAAATGTTAGGCAACGACGCCTATAATGCATTGGTGAGTTTTTCAAGTCTTGTTTTATTATTATAAATATTATTTTTCTGATCGATCCCTTCCCGCATGAGATCGATTTGTTGCTCTTCTGCATTTTAATTTTAATTTTAGAGATGGGGAAAAATAGTTGGTAGAAATATTGGAACTGCATTTCTGGTTATTATCATATACTTTTGTTTATTTTTCTGACTCGATCTCTCGGAATTTTTGTTTTGGTCTAATGGTGCAATGCAGGAATCTCTTTGGTCTAATGGTGCAATGCATGAATTTCTTTGGTCTAATGCTCTAATTCCAGAAAGTTCAGCATCCTCCTTACTCAAAAATCTAAAACGGGTTCATCTTAATATGACCCTATTTTATGACCCTACGCCTCTGCTTACCTATTTACTTCCACGCGCTCCTGCTATGAAAAGCTTGTTAGTTTCCCGGGAAGAAGGATTCAAAGGCATTAATGCTCAGCGACTTATGAACAGATTGTTGAATCTTCAGAAAGAATTTACACAAACCAAAATTCTCTTCTCGCAGGATACTGTGAAGGAAGGGAGATGCCTCTGCGATCTTGAGTAGTTTATTTGATATCTGGAGATCTTAAAGATTCTGACAGTTGTTTAGTGCTTGCATTTACAATTTATTTTGGTTAATTTTGCAGTTGTATAATTACAAAGGAGATAGAAGTATGTGTCAAATTTTATCTGAACTTAATAAGCAAGAGTAAATTTTAATGGGTTCAGCAAATCGTTCAAGGGTTTTTCAATATTTCTGTGATCTTTCCATTGAGTGTTTTTGCCGTTGCGGTTTTGTTCTGCAGTCTTTTGCTGGTGTTATTGAGAAAAATTATAAAATATTCGGTAACAAATCTTCTATTGTCAAATAATTGATATGTTTATTTAAATTAGTTCAATACGTTCGTCAATTCTAATTATGTTTCCCATGATGGTGATGGATTAGACAGTTTGTTTAGTGAATAAAACTTGGTAGCTTTTCAGCTTTGATGATCTGTAGCCTGTTAATTCAATTTCATACAGTAAACCTCCTAACATTTGTTGAATATAAAAGTATAAATTATCATTAATAATTGTATCATAAAAGCAAATCAATGGTGCATCTTACGCAAGCCAGCAACAGTGAAATTTTAATTTCTCTAAGAGTAATCTCTAATTCTTTTAAAGGGAGTTGTACCTCTCTTTCATTTGTTCAGCTTTGGGTTGTGAAGTTGCCGAAACAGAAAATATCATGAAAGGAACTTTAATGTGTAGAATTGAGAGAATAATGATGAACAAAATGTTGGAATGTGAAGTTCAAATTGGGCTCTTAGTTTGCAATGGTTGAGTCATCTTGGACTCCCATCTAGCAGTGGCTGAGTCATTATAGCCTTCTTAGGTAGCAGTGGTTGCATCATCACAGCTTGCAAAAAAATTTGAGGTCTACTATAAATAGAAAGTATTTTTAGGAAATTTTCTATAAATAGTAATTTCGACATGTGTTTTACATATAGTTGTGCCAGTCATACTTACTATATTTAGTAAGTTGTCTTCAAGTAGACTCTGCAACTTGGTTGTTTTATGCAACTCAAGTCATGTTTTAGTTTCTAAAAATCAATACGAAAGATAATTTGCAACCCAAGAGCCTAAGATAGATATCTCCCTTAATATACAGTGAGAGAATCTAGCTTCAGTGCCCACATTTTCTGGGCTGAGGATGAAAGCAAGTTTATTTTGAAATGCATTTAACCCTATACAGTTTCTTCATCAATTCAAAAAACCTTCAGAGTTTATAGCAACAGTATCTATATTTTTAAAGAAAAAACTTAAAAATCAGCAGCCAACTAGAGGCTTAGCAACATCTTCAAAGGAAACCACCAGCAGAAGGAACCTATCTATTTAAAGATCTTCTTCTGCCTCACCAGGGGGAATTGGGGAACATGGCCTCTGCTCAGAGGCCATCCTCGTCCGAAACTGCGACCCAAGCCTTTGCCTCCACCTCTCTTGCCCCGTTCAGCATGGGGTGCCTCTTCTTCTGCTTTTGGAGGCAAAACTCCATTCAACCTAGCAAATTCAAGGAGTTCTTCCTCCCTACCCAAATCTTCTGGATTCTCTCCAAGGAAGCGCCATTTGAGAAATCTGAGGCCCATTCCTATGAATGATCTGTGTTTGTCTAGGTCCTTGCCTTTAAGGTCGAGTAGAAAGGGATAGTATTTGATGAGTTCTCTAGGAATATTGAACATGATTCTTTCACTCGATCAAGGAGCTCCTGAATCATGACGCACCTTGTTAAGGATCTCTTGCAATTCTAGAGGATTTCATTTGGGAATAGCCTCTTTGTGAGGATCCAAACAGCTTGCTTAGCTAGCTTCAAATCCAAAAGGGAGGCAACAAATCTAGATGAAATGCTTGTATTGTCACGAGGGTATTCCTCCCTGCTTAAATGCCCACTGCTCAGGATGAATTTTACCCCAGAATGATTGTTGGTTCTGGATATAGCAGTAGCCGCTTAAATCTTAAATCTGTAATTTTTCTGAAAGAAACTTGTCAGGTGGAAGTCGAAAGGGAGATGGGAGTGTCTTTGGCCTTGGATAAACACTCATTATGAACCCATACAGACATGGCTACCGGTTTCTTTAGAAAACGTAGCAAAGGCTAGACGACACTTTTTTTAACGCGCATTGATGGGAAATGCCTTGGATTTAATTCTCCTACAAAAGTGACGAAAGATATTTGTCCCTAATTGTACCAAATCTCCCTGTAGCTGAAATGATGTCTTATCTTATGGACAACACATGCCTGGCTATTATAGAAAGGAAAGGCTCTCCTGAACCTTTTCGATTGCTTTGGGAACCATACCATGCACACATCTAACTAGAAGGAATTATTACTGCATAATTAAACCCTGTAATAGTTAGCCTTGCTGGATAATGCCATGTTTCCACCAGTGAATAGAAATGCTTCTGCACTTATTATTTTTCTTTTACAAAATATATGATAATATTGCAGTGAAGATTGAAGAGATAAAATGTTGCCCAAAAAAATGCCAAAAGTATATGACATAAAATGTTGCCCTAAAAAAAATATGCCGAAAGGATATGACAATTTTTTTTTAAATGAAAATGGTTGCATATATTGATATTAAAAAGGTATATATTAAAAAACCCTCAAGAGGAGGAAAAATTGCACTTTAACAATGTGAAATCCTTAAGTGAACAGTAGGTATTATATAAAACCAAAGCAAAGAAATAAGAATTATAGAAATGTATTAAAGATGCAGAATTAGGAAAAACAGCATTTATCAAGTTGTCCTCTGGATTAGCTTTGAGGCAGTTTTTTCAGATCACAGGAAGGCATCTTCAGAGGCAGTCTTTTGCAATCTCACATTTCTATGGTTAACATGCATGGTTGGAAAATGCCATATCAGCTATATTTTCTTCCATCGTTTGTAAAAGACCTTGCATGTTCTCTTTGATGTTTGGAGGAGAGATTATCAGTATGAAGTTCAAACATAGTTTCATCCGTTTAAGCATCCTTGAATCAAGGTGGTTTACTTATGTTAATGCACAATTAATCTATAAGCTTTTTAGAGCAAACATTCTATTTTTGAAACAGAAAGAAAATCAGGGTAATACATCAAGATGGTCAATCATTAATCTTCGTAATAGAAAGGAAAGTGCAAAATCTTTTACCCTACCATGCAATCCATGTTATGAAAGCTAAACTCACATATATGTAAATGGTGAGCTTAGATCTTGGCTCAGAATTTTGTTCTTGCTTAAAAACATTTGCTTATCTGATTTCCGAATTGTAAACAAAATCCTGTATAGAGATTACGTCCTCCAGAAATAGACGGGAAATTGAAATGTTTTCCTCCATGTATCTAGTATGGAAAACTAGAACATATCTAAAAATTGCTGCAAACTAACAATCTTTAACAAAAATGGACATAACACACAGCAGAAAGATGAGGATCTCTGAGTGATATGACAGAACTAGAAGATCAACACTAGATATCAACAAAAACATCAATACATATGTTGCAATGATCTCAGTCTATTTTTGAAACTTTATACTGCTGCTCAGAATGACATTCAATGCCCACAAATTATACATACCGGTCCAAGTATACAGAGAAAGATGCTTCAGACCTACTGTATATTTAAATATATTCTAGTATACCCATTAATTGACAACTCAATTCTATGCGCTTATAATCATCCAGATATGCTAGCATTTGACTATTGTACTCTATTTGCAGAGTGATGAATAAATTATTCATATAAGAATTTGCATCAAACACATTTAAAGGTAATAATTTGCCTGGTATTTTTATATGGGCCTTAAGTACTTGATGTTGATATTACTGCTCTGAGTATGTTTAATATTGCTTTGAAAGGAAATGTTTATTTATTGGTAGCTACGGGTTCTTATGGCGAGTCTTGATCATAAAAGATGTAATTGACACCAATGAGCCAAAATATTATATTATGCACTTTAAAAAAGAATTTTTTTGGGCGTATGGAGTGAAAATATCTCCTCTTTCTTAGTCATGTACCAACAATAAATGGCATTTAATTGTTATCATAATTCTCAAGCCGACATCATATGCAGTAATATTGGTTGATAAATATTGATGTCATTAAGAAAGCTCGACCTGGTATTATATCTTGTTTGTGGAGTTCGTATAAGAAACTTTTAGTGGGTTGACAGCTTTTGAGATCATTTTCTAGGGCTTGTACTTATCATGAGTCCATTATGAATCTTGTCTTGTCAAAATATTAAAAGTCCAAAATTCATAGGGAATATTTAATTGGTATCAAACACACATTTCTAACTTTATGGCTTTCTAATCACCTTCAAGTTCACTACATGTATACCCAACATAGACTGATCACCACTTCTTCAATACGATACTAGATCCAATCAATACAAATCCATCATATCCACTTCCGCTTCTAGTTTTGGTCTATATTTGAATATAGCTCTTGGACAGATGTGTTGGTTTTATGAGATGGAAGAATGAATAAATAATGATTGCTAAGATATTTTCCAAAGAAGGTGAACAAGGATTTTGTACTAGACTATCTTTGATTGATCTATTACATGGCCCACAACCCACATATTGAGGGGTGTTGTATTGTAAATGATACTTTCCAATGTATTAATGATGTGTTGATTTTCAAAAGGCTCATGTCTTTGAAGGGTAGACGGAAAGTTTCAATTGTGGTTTGTGAAACAACCTATAGGATTTTAGAAGTCAGTGTGTCATTCTTAGGGGAATGGAAAAAAGGAAGAGGAAAAACACGTAACAACTAAATCAAGGTGAAACATCAAATGCAAAGCTTTTACAACACTTTAAAACCCCCTTTTATGAAAATTGTAAAGAAATATTAGCTTCTAGGAATGAGCACATCACACCACAACCCTTCATTGTTAGGAGGAAAATGAGATGCACAAAGTGGCACAAACATAGGGAAAAATATTAAAAACCCCCCATGGGAGGCACCTATCAAAGCTCAATAGAAACAAAATGATTCTATGAGATTCTCACAATAATTTACCATTCTTAAAAGATTCTCAAAAGATTGTTCCCTGAAAGAATAAACTAGTTCTTAATCCGAGGAAAATGGAAGCGTGAAATATCCTACATGATCCATCTTTTGCAGATTTAACAAACAATAGAGAAGCCAAAATGAGTATACAACAATCGCTTCCAAATTAAAGCAACTTTCAGAGCACGTTAACTTAAATAAACAACGATGGAGCATGAAGGAAGAAGAGGGAACATGGCTAGGGTTTTTGATAAAGGAGCCATTGATGGAGATGGAAATGATTTAGATGAAGACAATGGCGTTGGGTGGCTTCTGTGTATGCCCCCCCTTTCTTGGCCTCTAGAAGGGTTTATCTCAATTTTTACCTTCCACTTTGTGTGTTGTGTTGGGGGACCGGCGGCATTTTCTTTCTCCTATTACCCGCTCGCTCTTCCCTGGTGGGTGTCTGTTTTGGGAGCCTCTATGATTCTTGTTGAGGGTGGGCATGGATTCGGGATTTTCTACTCGGTGGGCACTCAGGGCTTGGGTTTGTGGTTTTTTGGGCAACGTGTGGAGTGCTCATGTCCTCTGCTTGGGTTTGAGCCTGGGTGTTAGAGAAGATCTTATTTGGAGTCGATGACTGCTTTTGCGGAGGCCCCTGCCTCTACTCTAAATGTTGCAAGCTCTCCTATAGTTGGGGATTTGATTCAGGTGGATGGGGATGTGTATTTGGCCGGTGTTGATTGCGGATGGGTTGTCGGTGATGCTCCTATGGACGGTGTTGGTGATCTGTGCATGCCTGCCTCCTTCATGTTTCGGTGTGGGGGAAAGATTTGGAACCCAGGTGGATCTTCAGCAACATGGCTCTTCCTAGGAGGTTGTTCGGATTTTGGGTTGCAGATGGTGTGGCTTCTCCTTCTGATGAACCTTTTTTCCCTATTGAGGTGGGCGTTGTTCCTTTGGAGATGGAGTTTTACACTTGCGGTGGACCTGTCTCTTCTGTGTGTAACCTCAATGCTTCCCCTTCTGGTATCTTTCTGAGGGTTTTTTCTCTTACTGCTCGCTCCCATGGTTCTCCTCTTGCGAGGTTGTGCCCTCCTATGGAGGTGGAGTGGTTGCATGGTGATTGGGTGGTTAAGGGGTCTTTTGGTCAACTAGCCAGTTATGATGCCGATGGGTTGGACTGGCAAAGGGTTGTCAGTGCCCTATTTTGTCTCTGCAGGAGAACCAAAGATGGTAGGTTGTCTATTTTTCTTTCTCTTTCCCCTATTGAGGTGGGGATTCTGAAGGATTTTTTGTGGTTTTCTCTATATTCAGTTTGGTGGTTTTGGAAGCCTCTTTAAAACCCATATTGAAGGTTAGGGGAGATTTTCAAAACCCCCTTGTTTATATTGGCTGGATGTTGATAGTTTTGAAGGGTCCACCTTCGATCATGATAGTTTTTGGTTAAGGGTCGGGCTAGCCTTTTGCTGCCTAATTTTTCTGTATATGGAGAGGGGAACCCAAAAAATCCCTGATGTTTGGATGATGGAGTCCATCAACTTCATCTAAAGGCTTAGTTTGTGTTGCCAGCATGTTTTGTAATGATTTTCTCTTAGTCTAGCTGGGTTTTTTCTACTCGTGGTTGTGTTGGCTTTTTGCTGGCACTTATCGGATTTGTTGATGTGGTCTGTTGATTTTATTTGCCTATCTTTACTGGCAAAAGTTTCATTGTAGGTTCCAGATCCTAGCAAAATTTAAGGGTTTTGAGTCCCTTCAAAACCTAGTGTATGGGGTTTCGGGTCCCCCTCAAAACTTATTTCCCCTTAATCAAAAACTAAAATAAAATAATTAAAAGGCAATAAAAGGCACAATAATCAACTAAGACAATTCAAAAGTATGGCTTGTGCAAACTAAGATAATTCTTGGGTATGTGCAAGATGTTGGGAAATGGTGTTTCAACCTTGCATTTACATGAGGTTACTATTTATAGTAAGTTTTCATTCGAGCATGAAATGGTGCGAAATTATCCCCGAAGCTTCTAGTTGGCTAAATAAGCATTCCAGTAAAGCTACGTCGCAAGATCACACTAGTTTTGAAGTTATTAATTTTTTTTTGTTTTAGAGGGGTCTAATGAAAGGTTTAAATTTTATTTTAAGGACTTTAGAGGCCTTGAAACACCTTAAAAAGTGGGTGTAAATGATGTAGCATTTACGAGGGAATAGAGCACTTCGTGAGCTTTCTGGCGCTTCAAACGGTTTGTCAATAGGACACACGGTTCTCAAGTTATGGCCTTTCGGAGTTTGTACTCCTCAGATAGGAAATATAAAATACATCGGACACATAAAAGAGTTGTAAAAAGGGAGGGACACATCATAGGGCATCTAGAAGGGAGATAAGATCAACCACACCGTATTGGGTGGTTTTAGCCCATGGTTTTGTAATACCGTTTGACGGTTTCTTGTGTTGTATCTCCTATATATGAGGTGCATGAGATAGAGGTTGTGTGTAAAAGTCTTATAGCTATTAAGTTACCTCTGAATTTTTTATTAGTCGTACTCCTGTGAAGAGCTTTTTCTGCAAGGTATATTGTAATCTATTTTGATTGTAGCATAATATATTGGGCGGCTTTTGGAGTGTGGGCTTTTTCTCTCGAAAGGGTTTTCCCCACGTAAATCACTGTGTTATGGTTTGAATGTTATTATATATATTTATGTTTTTTGTAACTGTTGTGACGATCTGTAAAAAATAATTCATTACCCTCCTCTCAAGGTTAGTGTAGGAAGTTGTTTTGCTACTTAACTTCCTTACACAAGATCATGGTGAGCCAAAGCAGGCCCTTAAGTGGCAATGAAATTTCAGAAAATTAAAGTTATGCAACTTGACATGAAAATTTGAGTGTTATGAACATTATTTGAAAAATATGTAAGAAGATAATTTGTAGCAAATTGAATGTAATTTCTAAGCTACTAGTTGTTTTTTGAAAAAAATATATATATATTTGATGAAAATTTGAAATTTCAATGCATTGGTACTAAAATTTCAAGAAAAAAAAAAGAACTAGGTGTATGTCTAACCACCCTAATTACAATCAAATCATCATATTTTTTATAAGATTTATAATATAAGTAGTAAACTCATGTCCGAATGTGACACATATTTTTTTATGAAGTAAATAATTAATTATGAATTTTTTACTACAACTTTTCATAATTTCAAAAACTCCTACGTCTCACCACCTTAACTTGGTCTAAACTTTATGAAATTCAATTTTCTTTTCTCATATAATAGACGAAACATAGAATGTGACGCATGTTTCGGATTCAAAAAATGTGATACTGTTTGAATGTTACATATGTTTTTCAATTAGCCTATCAATCAGGACTTTAGTTAGAATTCAATTAGAAAATAAATAATAATTATTTATTAAAATCAAAATAAGACAAATCTTATATTGTTGGAAAGCTGAGAATGTCCTTAAAAAACCCTTTTTCGTTTTATCAATTTTCGCTAAAAAAAAAAAGTTGTCAGCCACCAATGTGAAGTCTGGAAAATCAAATAATACACAAACACATTTTTCTATTGACTTTCCATGCTCGTAATTTCCAAGCCAAATCCAAAATGAAATTTATGTCGTAAAAATCGGATATCCGATTTTAGCAACTCATCATATTAATATATTAATACAATAATAATATATTAATATATCGTATATTAACATATTGTATATCAATATATTAATATACAATATATTAATATATTGAATATTATTATATTAATATAAAATTTATTAATATTAAATATATTAATATATTAAAATATGTACAACATATTAATATATAATAAAAATGTTATATATTAATACTATAATATATAAATGTATATATTAAAATATATTATTAATATTTTCGTTACTAGTTATATGGTATTCTGAGGGTTCACATGGTGTCGTTAGGTGTCATATGGAGTTGTAAGGGGTAACACAAGTGTTAGAATAACATATGACCCCTTAGGACACCATTTGGACATCATATGATCCTAAAGGGTCATGTCGTGCACAAAGATGTTAAAAAGGGTTATATGGTGTCCTGAGGGGTCATAAGACACCATACGACCCCTTAGGACACCATTTGACACCTTAGGACACAATGTGACCCCTAACAACACCATATGGTATCCTAAGGCATCATAGAACACCATATGACCCCTCGGAACACAATATGACCCCTAGGAACACCATATGTTGTCCTAAGGGGTCATATGACGTCCTAAGGGGTCATAGAACACCATATGACCCCTTAGAACATTATATGATCCCTAAAAACACATGGGTCATATGGTGTTCTATGATTCCTTAAGACACCATATTGTGTTGTAAGGGGTCATATGGTGTCCTAAGGGGTCATAAGGTGTCTTATGACCCCTTAGAACACCATATGACCCCTTACAACACAATATGGTGTCTTAAGGAATCATAGAACACCATATGACCCATAATGACACTATATGGTGTCCTAAGGGGTCAACGGACACCATATGACCCCTAACGACACCTAAAGGGTTATATGGTGTCTTAAGGGGTCATATGATATTGTATGACCCCTTAGCACACAATATGACCCCTAAACACACCATATGACCCCTAACAACACCATATTATTTCCTAATGGGATGAATGATACCTTATGACCCCTACCAACACTGAAGGGGTCATATGGTATCCTAAGGGGTCATATGGTGTCCTAAAGGGTCATAGGACACAATACGACATCGCACGGTGTCCTAAGGGGTCATATAACACCATATGAACCCTTAGGACACAATATGACTCCTAACGACACCTAAGGGGTCATATGGTGTCCTAAGCAGTCATAGGACACCATATGACACCTTAGGACATCATACAACCCTAACAATAGCATATGGTGTCCCAAGGGCTCATATGGTGTCCTAAGAGGTCACGAGACACCATATGACCCCTTAGGACACAAGTTGACCCCTAACAACACCTAAGGGGGCATATGGTGTCCTAAGGGGTCATAGGATACCATATGACCCCTTGGGACACCATACGACCCCTAACGATGCCTAATGGATCATATAGTGTCATAAGGGGTCATAGGACAACACATGACCTCTTAGCATACCATACGACCCCTAACAACAACATATGGTGTCCTAAGGGGTCATGTAGTGTCCTAAGGGGTCATAAAATACCATATGACCCGTTAGGACACAACATGACCCCTAACAACACCTAAGGGGTCATATGGTGTCATTATAGGTCATATGGTGTCTTAAAGGGTCATAGGACACCATATGACCCCTAACGACACCATATGGTGTCCTAAGCGCTCATATGGTGTCTAAAGGGGTCATATGGCACCATATGATCTTGTAGGATGCTATATGACCCCCACCAACACCTAAGTGATCATATGGTGTCATTAGGGATCGTATGGTGTCCTAAGGGGTAATAGGACACCATATGACCCCTCAGGGCACCATACAAAAAATAGTGACACCATATGGTGTTCTAAGAGCTCATATGGTGTCTTAATGGGCCATAGCACACCATATGAGCCCTTAGGACACCATACGACCCCTAACGACACTTAAGGGGTCATATGATACCATATGACCCATTAGGACACAATATGACCCCTAATGACACCTAAGGGGTCATATGGTATCGTTAGGGGTTGTATGGTGTCCTAAGGGGTTATAAGACACCATATAAACCCTTAGGAAACCATACGACACCATATGATGTCTTAAGGGCTCATATGGTGTCCTAAGGGGTCATAGGACACCATATAACCCCTTAGGACACCTTACACCACCTAAGGGATCATATAGTGTCTTAAGGGGTCCCCCCTTAGGACACCATTTGACCCCTTAGGACACCATACAACCCCTAATGGCACCATATGGTGTCGTTAGGGCTCATATGGTGTCCTAAGGGGTCATAGGACACCATATGACCCCTTAGGACACCATACAACCCCTAACAACACCTAAAGGGTCATACGGTGTTCTAAGGGCTCATAAGACACCACATAAGCCCTTAAGATACCATACGACCCCTAACGCATTCATATGGCATCCTAAGGGCTCATAGGATACAATATGACCCCTTAGGACACCATACGACCCCTAATGACACCATATGACCCCTTAGGTGTCATTAGGGGTCGTATGGTGTCCTAAAGGGTCATAGGACACTATATGACCCCTTAGGACACTATACAACCCCTAACAACACCATATGACCCCTCAGGTGTCATTAGGCTTTTGTAAGGTGTCCTAAGGGGTCATAGGACACCATGTGATCTCTTAAGACACCATACGAGCCCTAATGAAACCTAAAGGGTCATATGGTTTCCTAAGGGGTCATAGGACACAACATGACCTCTTAGGACACCATACGACCCCTAACGACAATATATGTTGTCCTAAGGGGTCATAGGACACCATATGACCTGTTAGGCCATAATATGACCCGTAAAAACACCTAAGGGGTCATATGGTGTCGTTAGGGTCATGTGGTGTCCTAAGGGGACATAAGACACCATATAACCCCTTAGGATACCATACAAACCCTAACGACACCTAAGGGGTCATATGGTGTTGTTAGGGGTCGTATGGTGTCCTAAGGGGTCATAGGACACCATATGACCTCTTTGGACACAATATGATCCCTAACAGCACCTAAGAGGTCATATGGTATCGTTAGAGGTCATATGGTGTCCTAAGGGGTCATAGAACATCACATGACCCCTTAGGACACCATACAACCCCTAACAACACCATATGGTGTCCTAATCATATGACCCCTAACAACACCTAAGGGGTCATAAGGTGTCGTTAGGGGTCGTATGGTGTCCTAAGGGGTCATAGGACACCATATGACCCCTTATGACACCATTTGACCCCTAATGACAAAATATGGTGTCCTAAGAGATCATGTGGTGTCATAAGGGGTCATAGGACATAATATGACCCTTAATGACACCTAAGATGTCATATGGTGTCTTTAGGGGTCATATGGTATCCTAAGGGGTCATAGGACACCATATGACATGTAACAACAACTAAGGGTTCATTTGGTGTCGTTAGGGGTCGTATCGTATCCTAAGGGGTCATGTGGTATCCTAAGGGGACATATTGATTCCTAAGATGGGAAGATGAACCATTATTACAATATAAAAATAAGTGCCAATACTACTTACAAAACTAAGTTCAGATCACCCCCTGATAGCGAGCATGAGGTTCAAGGATGGAAATAATAAACCAATATATGCTCCCCCAGCTCTCTCCCTCTCCCTCTCTCCCCCTCCCTATTACTCTGTCCCTTGCTCACTCTCCCTCTTTCCCTCCCTCTCCCCTTCTCTTCCTTTCTCTCCCTCTCCCCTTTGAGATGTCTCTTTGTATCACTCTTCAACTCTCTCTCTTCCCTTCCCCCTTCTCTCTCTCACACTCTACCTCCCTTTCCCCTTACCCCCTCTATCTCTCTTTCTCCTTCTGTCCCCCCTCTCTCTATCTCTCTCTCCCCCTCTCCACTTCTCTATATTTCTCTCCCTCTCCCCTTCTTTGTCTCTTTGTCTCACTCTCTCTCTCAATCTCTCTCACTCTCTCTCCCTTTCCCCTTCCCCCCTCTATCTCCCTTTCTCCTTCTCTCCCCCCTCTCTCTTTGTCTCTCCCCTTCCCCCCTTCTCTCTCACACACTCTCTCTCCCTTTCCCCTTCCCCCCTCTATCTCCCTTTCCTCTTCTCCCCCCCCCCTCTCTCTCTCTCTCTCTCTCTCTCTCTCTCTCTCTCTCTCTCTCTCTCTCTCTCTCTCTCCCTCTCCACTTCTCTATCTCTCTATCTCACTCTCTATCTCTCTCTCACTCCTTTCCCCTTCCCCCCCTCTATCTCCCTTTCTACATCTCCCTCCCACATATTTCTCTCTCTCAATATTCCTCTCTCCATCTCCCTCAAGTATCTCTCTCACTTTTCTTACATGTAAATAAATTGGATATATAATCCGATATCTGATTTGTTTGCATTAGGGCGCCAATGGGAATTTTTTGTAGTGTCAGGGGAAAATGTGTATAAAAATCGGATAATCGGATATCCAATTTCTGCACCATACAAAAAAAGGCTTGTGGGTCGTTTCATGCATTCCAACGGCCCACACATTCATTTTGCAAGTGACATTCACGGGTTATCAGATAGAAAGTGATAGAATATAGCTTTTGAGAGATTCTTGTGGACAAATTTGACATTGTCAATCATTTAGAAACATCTTTTTTCAGGTATAGTGGGGACCAGCAGTCATCGAAAGTATAAACGTAAAAAAAATATTTCAAATGATCAAATAGAAGTATATAGACAAAGAGATAGAGAAGGTCATAGAAGGAGAAGACAAGGTATGTCAAATATTGGTGAAGAATTTGCAAATGTTTCTTCAAGTGAAGAAGAGATTGAATTTGAAAATGTTGAGCAAGTTATTGAAAATGAAAATAAAAATGTTGATTTTGATATTGAAAATTTTGAACATGATATTCAAATTAGGAATGACAATGTTGAAATAGATATTGAAAATGGTCAACTTGATATTGAATTTATGAATTAAAATGTGGGAATTGAAAGTGTAAATGTGGTAATTGACAATGAAGGTGAAAATGTGGGTTTTGACATTGAAGGTGAAAATTTGGGTATTGACATTGGAGGTGACCATTTGGGAAATTTTGACATTGAAGGTGGAATTGTTCAACCAAGTGGGTCATATGTAACACTAAATTAGATGAGAAATGAAGAACCTCTAATGGATGAAAGACAAATTCCAAATTCAAGGCCTTCAAGGACCCTAGAATGGTTACTTGAAATTGATGAGAACATTATTGCCAATCTTGAAGGCAAGAGGTCAACAAGAACCATTTGATTGTGGGCTACACAACTTTTCAACCAATATTTTAGCAATAAGACATTGACTGAGCAATGCCAATTTTTTGTTCAATTGCTAAAGATGCAAAAGATGAGACCATTGCTAGCCAAATTGAATATTCGTATGAACAAGAAGATGGAGAAAAATTCTATTATTGTAAAAAACATTTTTAATGCTCTCAATTCTATGGAAATAATATCAAGGAAAAATATAAGAGAGCGGCTTGAAGAGTGATTACAACCTCCTTAGTAGGCCATCCATTGAGGAAGACTCATTTTATGAGACAAAATTTTGTTGATTTGAACATAAACCATAAAATTTTGAATAGAGCACTTGCAAGAAGACAAAGACTCGATGATCCCCTTCAACATGATACATGGTCTTTGGGTGGGAGGCTTCCACGTGTTGATAGAAAGTTGACAGACAATGTGAAGGAGGAAATTAAACAATTTTGACACTCTAATTATAGAGTATCACCCAATATAAAGGATGTTTTGAAATTAAGAATCGGCAACTGAGACCACACACCACATCCCAAACATTTATTGGAATCAAGCCAAACAATGTTGTACAAATTTTTTTGTGAAGAATATCCAACTTTGAAAATGTCGCAAAAGGGATTTGAATCTTTGAAGTCATTTTATTATGTACCTCTTAAGATTTGTAATACTTGTTGTTGCAAATACCATGTGGAGTTTTCAATGTACCATGAACTTTTATGTTATATTCATTTTGCAATGAATAAGTTAATGATATGTTGTAGGAGTGCAGTGCAATGCAATTTTCAAGATCATCAAGAGACTTGCTAGATCTATTTTTGTGTTGTAGAGATGATGGATGCTTTTTCTATAGAAATTATTGTTTGAATGAGAAGTGCTCACAATGTGGTGGGTTGTCAAAGTTTGTTTCGTGTTTTCATGAGGGCAGCGAACATGATTTTGGAAATAATATTGTTGAGAAAAAAAGATATGAGACAATGAAATATACTTTGAAGAGTGGAGGTGAAGGTTCTAGATGCGATTTTGTCTCTAAAGAAGTTAGTGTGGCTGATTTTATTTTGGATTTTAAGGAAAATATTTTATACAAGTATGCAAGGCACACCCATAGGTCTCAATGGTTAGATCAATAGTTCATAATGTGTAATAACTCTTTCTTGATTGGCACTATTATATCAATGGTTGATTTTGCAGAAAACTATACATTGCAACCATAAAATGAGGTACAATATTAGTATTACAATTCAATCCAGATTGCTATTTTTGTTCACATAACATATAACAATGCCCCTGATAGTACATAAGAGGATAGGAAGATAATTAGGGAGTATCATTTTTATATGAGTGATGATAGATCACACTCCTTCGAGTATGTGCAACATTGTTTCAAGAATTTTTTTGAGTTTTTGTAGGAGAAAGGTATTGTAATTGATCGTCATCTCATATGGTCAAATAACTACACGTGTCAATTCAAGAATGCTCATATGTTTTATTGGTTGAGTAGAATGCATATAGAGATGCGTATACCTCATATTTGGAGGTTTTTTGAAGCGGGGCATGGGAAGGAGGAACATGATGGAGCAAGTGCATTCTTGAAGAGAGCTCTAGTTAAGGAGAAATTAAGGATTTTAGGGGCAAATTTCTCTGATGTGTGTTCTATTGTTGATTGGTGTAGTTCAACATTGTCATAGGGAGGAACACTTAATTCAACATTGTGTAGATTGTTTTGGTTGGTTGAGGAGGGCCCAATTGGAGATAGATTAGATTGTCAAGCAATTAAAGATTCTTCAATGGTGCATTCATTTCGCAACTCAAATGCAAGTACATGGACCATTTGGACTTCAGAGTTGGCTTGTTTTTGTCTGAGTTGTGTTCAGTATGACTGGGATTAGTGTGAGTCAAGTGAGTGGTTTGACATGTGGGTTCCACAATATCTAACTCCTTTATCTCAAACAATATCCATGTGTCAAATGATGATATAGAAAGTTTAGTTGAGTATGACTATCTTTCAGATCTTCTACAGCCAAGAAATATTTTTGCAGTGGTTGCACCACATGGGAATGAAGAGAGACCAGACTATTGGTTGGCACAATCTATACAAGGAAAGATGAAGCTAACATAGCCAGTGACAGATGATGATGGGTTCACATATCCTACAGGTTTAGTTGTTGTTGCAGGAACTTGGTTGCAAATGTACATGATTAGAAAGAATGGCATAACTGCATTTAAAGACTACGAGAGACACAAAACCATTCTCATGTACCTTATCATAGCTACAAATGTCAATTTGTTGAAGCATCAAGCAAGACCAAATACTAAAGAGGTATGGAAAATGAGTAGTACTAATCATGAAGCAATATTGAATACTCTTAAGTAAAGAGATGATCCTTCAGGCACACTTGAGTAGTAGGTCTTTATTAGATCTTATTTTTTTATCATGCATTTTGTCTCAAATAATGATAATAAAACCTGAATGTTCAAGTTTGTTATGTTTATATTAAGAATGTGTAAAAAATGCAAGTCTACTTTGATGAACATTACTATTGTATCACAATTTTTGCATGCACGTAGTGGGTACACTCGATATAGTTTGTATAATCCTAACTCTTCATTAATCTGACGTCTTTGTTTATTATCATGCATTTCATTTCAAATAATGATCATAAAACCTTTATGCTAATGCAAGTCTTTTTGAATCATTACAACACCATTTTATTATGATTTTTGCATCAATGTAGGGGGAACACTCGATATAATCCCATCTCTCCACTTATCATCATGTTTTTTATGTGTTGGTTAACAACTCTTGAAAGTGTAGGTCTTTTTGATGTTCACATTTCTTATGTTCGTCTTCATTTATATGCAGGCATTACTCTACGTAAGATTTTCTCTTAGGAGATGAGGATGTCTAATGCACATGAAGTGGGATGTTGTATTTGTATATGAGTACATTGATGTGACTTTGTTATGATGATATACATTGTATTTGTACATGACTAGAAATATATTATACAATGTATTTATACATGAACACATTGGTTTAGTTGTATTGTTGATATATAATGTATTTGTACATGAGTAAATTGGTTTAGTTGTATTGATGATATACAATGTATTTGAACATGAGTACATTGTTGTAGTTGTATTATTTTGTTCACCTCAGTTTTGAGGGCTATCAATTATCAATTGAGAAAATAAATTCCTTGAATCTAAAAATTCTTTTATATTTTGAGAATGGGATTGTTCTTCACCTCTCACTTAAACCCCAATTCAACCCACTCTTTTCATTCCTCTTCTCTATATATCCTTATCATGCTTAATTCAATGTGACAAATTGCATTTTGTCTGTTGCTTAAAGAATATGGGGCTGAAGTTCCAACATATGAACAAGAGAAAAGAACTGACAAAGTGGCCACTTGGAACCCTTCGTCTCTACCAAATCTTTCAAAATTAGGGCTTACATTCTTGGATGAGACACCTATTGAGCCCAACGGGTCTTGGATGAGACAGTAATTGGCTCCAAGCCAGTGAAAATTCTCTTCATTCATCTGGGTAGCCGATCTCTTAGAAGTGTGTCTGCTTCATACAATCACCCACCTCGGAAACATCATAGAGATAAAAAAAATTCTAAATGAACTCACCGGGTAGGTATAACTAACATCCTTCGAGATCAAACAAACATGGCTACCGCTAGGGTATGGCCCTAAGCGTTCAACCGAGTAGGGGGGTAAAACAAGAGCATGCATAGGGTAAGAATGCCTAACCGAATGTGTTGGAACTAATGGTTCACACCCATGATGAGAAGAATGAGAAATTTACTCTGAGGCAACATTTCTTTCAATGAAACTAACGATTTTTCTGCCAACTAAAAAATCGCTACCCTAAAAAGACCACTCTGAATCTTCTAAATCTAGGATAGACTTTTGTATACAATCCTCACATGAGCCTATAGGTTCAAATGGATCATTTGTTGGTGCCAGGGGTTCTGAGATATGGCCTATCAAATTTTGACAATTTTTTGCACTTAGGGCATTCAAGGGACAACATCGATAGGGTATGGCCCTAAGTGTTCGACCAAGTGGGGGGATAAAACAGGAGCATGCTAGGATAACTGGTGAACAACTGAGAGGGGGGGGTAAATTGGTTGTTAATAGATTATAACTTTTAATCCACAATATGACCTTAAACAAATCAAGTACCAATAAAGCACAGACAGATGCTGGTAGGAATAGATACCGGTAAACAATACTACTTAATAATTAACCAAATAATCAATGTAAAGAAACCATACCACATAACACCATCATTTGTACGTAGAAAACTCACAAAGGGAAAAATCATAGTGGGAAACCTACCCACAGTCAGATGATACTTCTACAGAAAATATGTGTTACAATGAGGGGCATGCTCTTGTAGGAAGGCACATTGCCTAGAGCGCACTTCTCATTAAAAAAGAGTCTCATTGACTACATAGAGGCTATAACCTTCTCAAGATAAATGGAAAACAATCCAATAGAGTGAACTGCTGGAAATAGCATCTACTATGCCTAATTACAGTCCTGGTTAAGCTCAATGCCAAAGGACTAAATCCTCTTTTGAATCCAATTCGATCACCAATGATCGATCAACTCCTCTACCTAAATGATATTACAATATTCGCACATTACATTCCTTTACCATGACCTTTCCAATAACCATGATACTTTACAAATAGTTTCTATCTCTTATTTATACAAACCCTAAGGCTTAAACCAATTAGGTCGGCCACCTAAAGATATTACAATAAGATCATTACATAATTTCTTATTACAATGATATGCCATGTTGTCTTAAGACCAAAACAATAATAATCAAATCCATAGAACATCTTGAATCATCCAGGTAACGTGTAGTGTACACGCTAGCATGATACCGGTCCATAACCTAGATAGGTACCAGACCTATTCTGGGTCCACCACACCAAAGCAATATCTTCAAGAAATTGAAGCACGACCAACGAGCATCTTCGACATCCTAAAATCCATCTAGAAGTTGCACCAACACCAATTGTGCATCCTATCACGATTCCTCAATGAAAGCTCTATCTGTAAAGCCTTAAACTAGTGTTGGTAAGGGTTTACCAGAGTGTATGATAACATCCGATTACCAAGCCAATACCAACTAACCAAAACATGCTCATGGAGCATATAACACATGAAATCCAATATACTTCACTAATCCAAACATAATAGACAATTTCTTCTACCGGTAACCTGTCTGCCGATAACCATCCATAACAGCAAGTGTTGACATCAATGAAAAAACATCAATGCAACACATAATCAGTTCATCCATAATGCCAACAATCTCCCCCTTTGGCATTGATGGCAACACTAGATGTGAAAAACATTTAAGAACCAAGAAGTGCCAAAACAAGTCTCCCCCTGAGAATGATATCCATGTAAGGCTCTGAACAAATCTCTCTCCCTAATGTATACAATTTTTTCTTTATTTTCACATCAATATCTCTCCCTCTTTGACATCAATGCGAAAAACCTGACAAAAATATTAAAGCAATGATATAAACCTCTGAATCTCAAAGTTGACTACTCCCCCTAAGTAATAGCTCCATTCATTAGTATCGGAATGAATAATATTTCTGATAATGCATACCAGATTGATGACAAACTTCATCTATCAAGTCTCTGCCGAAGGGGCAAAAACCCCTAACCTATCTCTCAAATATTCAAATGCTTCCTTAGACAGTGGTTTAGTGAATATGTCTGCAATCTATTCTTTAGTTTTCACATAAACCAATTTGACTTCCTTTGCTTCAACCTTGTCCTTCAGAAAGTTATACTTTATTGAAATATTCTTAGTCTTAGAGTGAAATACCGGATTCTTAGACATGTCAATAGCTGTAGAGTTATCACAATAGATAACTACCGGTTCACTACAATTTACCCTGATATCCTTCAACATTTTCTTCATCCACAAAACTTGAGTGCAATTAGTAGCTACTGCAACACACTCAACCTCTACAATAGATAAAGAAATGAAATGACTATTTTTTTCTTATCCATGAAACCAATTTCCTTCCAAGAAAGAAAGTTCCACCAAAAGTGTTCTTCTTGTCATCAGTATCACCTTCCCAATCTAAGTTAGTATATGCACATAAGGTGAAATCATCATTTTTGAAATACCATAAACCATATTCTATTGTTCCTTGCAAATACTGAAATATTCTCTTTACTACACATTCATGATTTTCTTTAGGATTACTTTGATATCTTGAAACAATACTTACTGCATTCATAATATCAAGTCTAGTCTGAGTTAGATATAATAGACCACCAATCATAGATTTATACCTTGTTGGATTTACTAGTGTAGAAGTACCCTTGATAGATAATTTCTCATTTGTAGCCATAGGAGTACTTACCGGTTTTGAATTCTCCTTACCAAACTTTTTCAACAATTCCCTCAAATACTTAGTTTGATAGATAAAAATCCCTTTGTCAGTTTGAGTAATCTCCAAACCTAAGAAAAAATTCATCTCACTAATCATGGACATTTCAAATTCATTTTTCATGTTGTCAGCAAATTCCATGCACAATTTATCTTCTCCTCCAAAAATGATATCATCAACAAAAACTTCAATAATTAGAATATAATTATCAGCGATCTTATAGTATAGATTACTATCAACACTACCTTTAGTAAATCAAGCTTCAAAAGATATTTATCCAACCTTGCATACCAAGCTCTAGGAGCACGTTTCAAACCATATAAAGCTTTCTTCAATCTGCAAACCATATCTTTATCATCTGTCAATGAAAAACCATCAGGATGCTTAATGTATACTTCTTCCTCAAGCTCACCATTCAGAAATGCACATTTTACATCCATTTGATAAAACTTATAGTTCTTATAAGTTGTATAGGCAATAAATAGTCTAACAACTTCAATTCTAGCTATAGGTGCAAATGTCTCACCAAAAATCAATTCCTTCCATTTGAGAATATCCTTTACAAACCAATCTAGCCTTGTTTCTTATAAATTGACCATCTTCATTCAGTTTATTCTTGAAACCCCATTTAGATCCAATAACATTCTTATTCTTAGGTCAGGGAACTAAAGACCAAGTTTCATTCTTTTCTATCTGATCTAATTCATCTTCCATAGCCTTTAACCAATGTTTATCCTTACAAGCTTCAATAACAGTTGCCGGTTCAACTTGAGAAATAAGACATACCTCTTCATTTGTCAGTTTTCTTCTTGTCACAACTCCCTTGTTTCTATCTCAAATAATTTGATCTTCAGAATGATTTAATCTTACATACCTAGGTCTCTTTTGAACTTCATGTTCACCACTTTGATCATCAGCCACAGTTGAATGTTCAGATTGTGTCGGTGTAACTATTTCAGCTTCCTATACCGGTTGAGGTATTGTCGGTTTTGTTATGATCATTTCCACTATCGGTTCCCTATCATATGATATAGAATGATTTATGTACTGTTCATCCACTTTAACATTAGCACTCTCAACAATTTTCTACAATCTTTTGTTATAACATCTATATGATTTGCTTTGAATTGAGTAACCAAGAAATATTCCTTCGTCACATCCAGGATCAAAATTTCCAATTGAATCATCTCTTTTGATATAGCATTTACTTCCAAAAATTCTAAAATACTTAACAGTAGGTGTATGTCCAAACCATAGCTCATAAGGGGTCTTACCGGTTTCACCTTAGATGTGAACTTTGTTCAATGTGTAGACTGATGTACTTACTGCTTCTCTCCAGTAGATATGAGGTAATTTGGCTTCCATTCTCATGGATCTATCTGCATCCAAAATGGTTTTGTTCTTCCTTTCAACTACTCCATTTTGCTAAGTAGTCCTAGGTGCAAATAGTTATCTCCTGATTCCATTTGTCTCACAATAACTGTTAAATTCATGAGAAGTGAACTCACCGCCATGATCTGATCTTAGACATTTAATTTTTAATCTAGTTTTTGTTTCAACCTTCGCTTTAAAGATCTTGAATTTCTCGAAAGCTTCAGACTTCTCCCTCGGAAAAGTCACCCACATCATTCTAGAATAGTCATCAATAATCAGCATGAAATACCTATCACCTTGAAAGCTTCTAGTTCTTGTTGGACCACATAAGTCAATGTGAATCAAATCAAGTACATCATTAGATTTATCATGTATGCTCTTAAAATAACTTCTAATTTTCTTACCCAATTGACATTCCTTACATACCGGATTATGAGGCTTCATAATCTTAGGTATATCTCTAACTGCCTTAGTTGAACTGATCTTAACAATGCAATCAAAATTAACATGACACAATCTCTTATGCCATAGCCAACTCTCATCAATATGAGCAATCAAACATGTCTTATTACCAATGTTCAAGTGAAAGATATTACTTCCTGTTTGAATACCGGTTGCAATTTCCAAACCATTCTTGTTAATGATTTTGCATTTTCTATCTTTAAACTGAAGTTGAAAACCCTTATCAACTAATTATCCTACACTCAAAAGATTATGCTTCAAACCTTCTACATAATAGACATTATCAGTGTTATTCTTTCCATCCAAAGAAATAATACCTCTACCTTTGATCATTCATGCCTTGTCATCTCCAAATTTGACTTGACCTCCTTTTTATTCTTGCAGGGACATAAATTTCTTTTTATCTCCAGTCATATGGTGTGAGCATCCACTATCAATTACCTATTCATCTTTATCTTCAACTTTTTTCTTCCAGGGCATTTTCTTCATTTTTGATAGCTAGTTCTGGTTCATCTTCCTTCAAAGAATAGAACACCCATTCTTTTCCATTGTCGGATCCACTAGTAGAGTCTTATGTTGGTTCATCTCTAGAGTCATCTGTTACTCCTTCCTCATTTGTTATGTAGTAGTGTTTATTTTTTCTTGAATCTATATTTATTCTTGTTAGGCTTAAAAGTTTACTTAACTCTTTCCTCAAACCTTGCATTCCTTTCAGGACATCTAGATGCAAAATGACCAATCTTATTACATGCAAAATATTTAAAAGGTGCTTTTCCTTCATACTTACTTCTAGTTGGTCCTTTAGGTACTCTTTTAGCAAATAAGGCTTCAAGTTGCTTGAGCTCTTCATCTTCTTTCCTCATGTCTTCCAATTCTCTTGCATATAGGGATCTCCAATCACTCTTGCCGGTAGATGTTGATGATGATGCACAAAAAGCAAGTTCAAACTTTACAACTCCAGAAGATCCAAATTCTTCAAGCTCAAAAGAAAATAATTTCTCAATCATAATATCTCTATTAACTGAAGTGTTTTCCATTGTCCTTAACTCATTAATTGCAGTTGCCTTTATCTTGTAAGTCGATGGAAAGGCTCTTAAGACTTTGGAAACTATTTCATCTTCACTTAGAAATCCTCCACAACATTGAATTCCCATAACAATCTCATTTACTCTTTCCATAAACACGGCAATTCTTTCATTTTCTTCCATCTTCAAGTTTTCATATCTTACCTGGTAACCATCAAGTCTAGCAATTTTGATAGTAGCATCACCTTCATTCAGAGTTTGCAATTTTTCCCACATAACCTTAGCCAATGATTTATCAGTCAATTCTATAATATTCTAATCAGTAAGTGCACACAAGAGGGCTTATCTAGCTCTGCAATCATTTTTAATATTCTTATCCAAGTCTGCAGGAGCAGGATTTTCAGATGTCGGATCACAAGGTCTGTATCCTTTCTCAGTGATCTCCCAAATATCCTTTCCAAGACATCTAATATGAGTCTCTATTTGAATTTTCCATATCCCATAATTTGTTCCATCAAGCTTAGGGATTTCTCTTCTGAAAAATAGTTGTTGGTGGATTAGTTGTGTTAGTTCCCATAAGATCTACCTCAAGCAGTTAAGCTTTTGCAAAAGAGGACCAAAGCTTTGATACCAATTGTTAGGATAATTGGTGAACAACTAAAAGGGGGGTAATCAGTTGTTAACAAATTATAACTTAATCCACAATATGACCTTAAACAAATCAAGTACCGGTAAAGCACAAACAGATGCCGGTAGGAACAAATACCGGTAAACAATACAACTTAATAATTAACAAGATAATCAATGTAAAGAAACCATACCACATAACACCATCATTTGTATGTGGAAAAACTGAAAAGGGAAAAACCACAGTGGGAAACCTACCCACAGTTAGATGATACTTCTGTAGAAAGTATGTGTTACAATGAGGGGCCTACACTTGCAGGAAGGCACACTGCCTAGAGCGTACTACTCATTACAAAAGAGACTCATTGACTACAAAGAGGCTACAACCTTCTCAATATAAATGGACAACAATCCAATAGAGTGAATTGTTGGAAATAGCATCTACTATGCCTAATTACAGTTCTGGTTAAGCTCAATGTCGGAGGACTAAATCCTCTTCTGAATCCAATTCTATCACCAATGATTGATCAACTCCTCTGCCTGAATAATATTACAATATTCGCACATTACATTCCTTTACCATGACCTTTCCAATAACCATGATACTTTACAAAGAGTTTCTACCTCTTATTTATACAAACCCTAAGGCCTAAACCAATTAGATCGGCCATCTAAAGATATTACAATAAGATCATTACATAATTCCTTATTACAATGATATGCAATGTCAGCTTAAGACCAAAACAATAATAATAAATTTCATAGAACATCTTGAATCATCTAGGTAACATGTAGAGTACACGCTAGCATGATACTGGTCCATAACCTAGATAGGTACCAGACCTATTCTGGGTCCACCATGCCAAAGCAACATCTTCAAGCAATTGAAGCACGACCAACAAGCATCTTCAGCATCCTGAAATCCATCTAGAAGTTGCACCAGCACCAATTGTGCATCTTGTCATGATTCCTCAATGAAAGCGTTGTCGGTAAAGCCTTAAACCAGTGCCGATAAGGGTTTACCAGAGTGTATGATAACATTTGATTACCAATCCAATACCAATTGACAAAAACATTCTCATGGAGCATATAACATATGAAATCCAATATACTTCACTGATCCAAACATAACAAACAATTTCTTCTGCCGATAACACTAGATCTTCTACCGGTAACTTGTCTATCAATAACCATCCATAACAACTAGTGTTGACATCAATAACAAAAAATCAATGCAAGACATAATCAATTCATCCATAATGCCAACAGAGAATGCCTAGGGTAAGAATGCCTAACTAGACATTTTGGGACCAACAGTTCGCACCCACGACGAGCAAAATGATAAATTCACTCTGTTGCAACATTTCATTAAACGAAATTGACTATGTTTTTTCCAACTGAAAAAGTGTTTCCCTAAAAAGACCGATCTGAATCTTGTAAATATGGGACAAACTTTTGTACGCTGTCCTCACACAAGCCTATAGGTTCAAATGGATCATTTGCTGGTGCCACGGTTTCTGAGATATGACCTATCAATTTTTGACAATTTTTTGCACTTAGGGTGCTCAAAGGAGGATGCCGATAGGGTATGGCCTTGAGCGTTTGACCGAGTGGGGGGGGGGGGGGTAAAAGAGGAGCATGCCTAGGGTAATAATGTCTAACCGATCATGTTGGGATCGATGGTTCACACCCACAACGAGAAGAACGATAAATTCTCACTGTGGCAACATTTGATTGAATGAAATTCATGATTTTTTTGCCAACTGAAAAAATGCTGCCCTAAAAAGACCACACATAATCTTGTAAATGTGGGAAAAAAATTTCTAGGTAGCCCTCATGTGACCATATAGGTTCAAACGGATCATCCGCAGGTGTCATGGTTTTCAAGATACAAACTGTCAAATTTTGACTATTTTTCGCACTTAGGGCGCTCAAGGGATGGCGTCAGTAGGGTATGGCCCTGAGCATTTGACTGAGTGGGAGGGTAAAACAAGAGCATTCCTAGGGTAATAATTCCTAACTGGATGTGTTGGGACCGACGGTTCACACCTATGATGAGCAAAACAAGAAATTCGCTTCGTGACAACATTTCATTAAATGAAACTACCGATTTTTTTGCCAACTAAAAAATTGTTGTCCTAAAAAGATTGCTCCAAATCTCATAAATCTAGGACAGGATTTTGTAGGGATCCCTCATGAGACCTTGTAGATTAAAATAGATCATTTGTAGGTGCCATGGTTTCTAAGATATGACCTATCAAATTTTGATAATTTTTTGCACTTAGGATGCTCAAGGGACGACACTGGTAGGGTATGGCCCTGAGTGTTTGACCAAGTGGGGGGCTAAAATAGGAGCATTCCTAGGGTAAGAATGCCTAACTGGACATGCTAGGACTGACGGTTGACACCCACAACAAGCAAAATGATAAATTCACTCCATGGCAACATTTCATTGAATGAAACTGATGAATTTTTGCCAACTGAAAAATCGTTGTCCTAAAAAGATCACTCTGAATCTTGTAAATCTAGGATAGTCTTTTGTAGGTAGTCCTCACATGACCTTGTAGGTTCAAACATATTATTCACAGGTGCCACAGTTTTCGAGATACGACCTACCAAATTTTCATAATTTTTCGCACTTAGGGTTCTTAAGGGACGATGTCGGTAGGGTATGGCCCTGAGTGTTCGACCAAGTGGCAGGGTAAAATGTTGGCATTATAACAGACAAGAGAGAATGTTGGCATTCCAATTACAGTAAGAGATTGTTGGCATTTCAGTAAGGATATTGAGAAGGTTGTTGATGACTATGGATATAATTGATTAAGGATGTTCAATGTCTTAATATTATTATTTTGTCATTGATGTCAAGAAATTGATTTTCTGACTTAGTATGATGTTGCCATATCTTAAGAATTATGACTTGATGAGTATAAAGATGTTGGTAATAGACACAGAAAGAATATGATGAATAAGGGGAGAAATAAGTTATTCAATGGGCAACTATTACCGAATTAGACAATGATGAGATCATGATGTTTAGATTGTTTTGATATCCTACATATGATATTGTTTGTAGGTTAATACTAAACTCTATTACTGAGAAAAGAACCTAGTCAGTAAACCCTAAGGTTATCGCTATTTGTTAATGAAGGCAGAATGTCTACCCAGTGAAGTTTAGTATTTCTTGAGATGCAACCAAGTAATAATAGAATGCATTGAATGAATAAAAGCATTATTTAATGAAGGACGCTGATGAGCTAGAGTTGATTAAATGATTGGTAAGCCGTACATAGAGTTTGTTAAGGATCTATGGAAATGAAAGGTCGGCAGGAAGATCTACAGCTCAGACTGAACCGCAATACCCTAACACAAGTCCCAAGGAGAAAATGCAAGTTCCAAGGCAAGGTAAAACATTTTCAGATCGAAGGATACATTGAACCTGGACAAGATTGAAGATCTGATGGCTATGATTGATCATGGGAAATGTGATCAAGGAGATTAAGCGGTTGAAAGATTGTTTATAAATAGGAAACTGTTAATAAACAATGTATGCGGGCAAATGTATGCATAGGGATGCTACATAGTGTTTACCGAGCACAGAAGCTTGAAGACCTGTTTTGATAATAGAGTATAGAGCCCAGCAGAGGGACAAGATAAGTCCTATGAATTGATTGTATTGAGCAAATAAGAATCTGCTTCAGCATTTTTAGATGTGAAGTTGTAGACATAGTTTTATTACTGTTATTTTGTGAAGTAGCAGAAAATCTCTTAACTGAGTGGACTTAACAGTCTTATTTGTAAAACCCTCTAGCAAGGTGACATTCTTATTGAGTGTTTGAAATCCTTTAACAAGGTCACTTCTAACAAAGTGAAGATCCTAACAGATCTGAGGGAAATGTCTTAACCGGGTCACATCTAGCAATGTGTTTGTAATCTTTAACAGGATTTGCTTTTAACTGAGCATACTCTAGAAGAGTATATTTCTTAGTGGGTCCGAAATCCCACAGTGGTTTTTCCCTATTTGGGTTTCCACGTTAAATCTGGTGTTATATGTTTTGTAATCTTATCTATTTATGGGTCTACATGCATTACTATTTTTCTGATAAGGTTACCGAGGTTGAATCTGTTGTTTTTATTGAAGATTAAGTTTGAATGGTTCACCCCCCCCTCTCATATTGTTAACTAGGCATCTGTACTAATCTTATTGGTATTAGAGCTTTGGACTCCGAAAAAAAAGTTTAAAGGTACTTGAGTTAAAGATCCAAAGATGTACAAGAGGGACGCACTGAAGCTAAACAAGTCAAGTTTCTCTACATGGCAGAAAAGGATGAAGCTACATTTATTAGGAATTGGTGAATATGATGTCTATTATCTGGAGAATGATTTTGTTACACCGAGCACCTATCCATTGACAATGGAAGAGATAAAGGCAAAGCAAGAACACATTCAAGCAATGATTGAAATAACATCTACATTGACCGACTCAGAGTTTAATGATCTAGAAGGCTGTACTGATGCTCAGGCAATGTGGGATAAGCTCATATCTATGTATGGTGGAGATGAACATGTTCAAAGAGAAAAAGTGGATAGTTTAAGAGGACAACTTGAATCTATGAGGATGAATGAAGGTGAGAACATAACCCAGTACAGTACAAGACTAAAGGAGATTGTCAATCAAATCAAAGGAGCAGGAGGAACTATTGAAGAAAAGGATGTAACAAGTAAGTTATTGAGAACCCTTCTACCTGCTTATGCAATCCAAGTCTCTGCAATCAATGAATTGAGGTCTGTACCCAATATTCCAGTTTATTTAGATGCTACTATTGGTAAGCTACATGCATTTGAGTTAAGTAACTTTGACAACAGTGGGTCATCGGTAAATAAAGTTGAATCTGCATTTAGTTCTTTTCATATTGATGAATCTGATGATTACAATGATAGAAGTATAAGTACTCTGAAGGGAAATGCAGTGGAGCAAGTGAAAGATTTCACAAAAATATGGAAGAGGTACACAAACTGTATGAGGAAATCAGGAAGCAAGAAGAGTTTGAAGCACTATTAGCCAGAAGGCTATCGAGAGGAAAAGGTAAGTACAAAGGAAAATTGCCTTTGAAATGTTTCAATTGTGATAAGATAGGACATATGGCCTCTAACTGTCCTGATAAAGAATCCAGTGAAAAGAGAGATTATCGAGATGACAAACATAAAGATAATCATTACAGAGGACACCGAGACTTCAGGAGAAGAGATAAAAAGAAATGCCTAATAGCTGATGAGGAATCTAATGATGATAAAATAGATGAAACTGATACAGAGGAAGTTGTTTATGTGTCTATTAAAGATGGATCAGATGAAGAAAGGTATGAAGAAAAAGCTTTAATATCTCACATAAGTACTAATGACTCTTGGATCATAGATAGTGGATGCTCACATCACATGACACGTGATACACACAAGTTTGTTATACTAGAAGACTATGATGGAGGCTATGTAAGATTTGGTAATGATGCACCATGTCCGGTAAGAGGTAAAGGATCCATAACACTTATTAACAATGCTAAATGTAATGATGTTTATTGGGTTGAAGGTTTGAAATATAATTTGTTGAGTGTAGCACAGCTAAACAAAACAGGTTACTGAATAGAGTTTGAAAAAGGAATTGTCAAAGTTCATGAAAAGCATGGAAAGTTAGCTGCTACCGGGACACAAACAAAAGGTAACACATTTCACCTTGACTCAACTTGGAATAAATGTCTATATGCAAAGATAGAAGATACCCGGTTATGGCACAAAAGGTTTTGTCATGTAAATTTTGATAATCTAATCAAAATAAGTAAGAAGCACTGAGTAAGAGGTCTACCGAGTCTTGAGAAACCTGAGAATGCCATGTGCTGAGAATTCCAGATGGGAAAGATGACAAGATCGAGCTTTACAAGTAAGTCCTACACTTCTAAGGGAATTTTAGATATTGTGCATACTGATCTTTGTGGTCCTATGAAAGTTTAGAGTTATTATGGTGATAAATATTTCATATTATTTGTGGATGATTACTCAAGGATGATGTCAATCATGTTTTTAAAAGAAAAATCAGAAGCTTTTCAAATGTTTAAATGGTACAAGGCAAGAGTTGAAAATGAAACAGGAAGACAACTTAAATGTCTTAGATCAGACAGAGGAGGAGAGTTTACTTCTGATGAGTTCAACTTATTCTGCAATGATCATGGTATAAAAAGACAAGTATCTGCACCGAGAACTCCACAGCAAAATGGGATAGCTGAGAGAAGAAATAGATCTATTGTGGATTGTGCCAGAACCCTGATGATTGAAAAGAAAGTTCCACAAACATTTTGGAGATAAGCAATAAGCACAGTAGTTTACACCCTGAACCAAGTACAATTGAAGAAAGAAACTTTGAAGACACCTTATGAAATCTGGTATGACAAGAAACCTAATGTAAGTTATTTCAAAATCTTTGGAAGTAAATGCTATGTACACAAAGATGAAATGGTAAGTTTGATCAGAAAAGTGAAGAAGGAACATTTCTAGGTTATTCTTCTAGAAGCAAAGCATTTAAATGTCTGATCAAATCATCTAACAAAATAGTAGAAAGTGCAAATGTGAAAATTGATGAATTTGCAGAAAGAAATGATAAGGAAACTCCAAAGAACCAGAAGACTATGAAGAATTTGTCTATGTTCAACCGAGAAGTCCTACCGAGAAGATTGCTAAAGAAAATGAAGAGAATATTATGTTACCGAGTGATGAAGAAGATCATACAGAGCCCACCGAGCCTATATTAGCAAAGTATGTTAGAAGGAATCACGCACCAAGTCAGATTATAGGAGATAAGAATGATCATGTGATGACAAGGAACAAACTAAGATAGAACACATGTCTAATATCTGAATTTGAGCCAAGGATAGTGAAAGAGGCATTCAACAATGAAGATTGGATAAATGCTATGACAAAAGAGATCGATCAAATCAAGAAGAATGACACATGGATATTGGTCCCAAGAGCGAAGGATAAAAATGTAATCGGTACAAAGTGGATCTTCAGAAACAAGCTAAATGAAAGAGGTGAGGTCATTCGGAATAAAGCAAGACTAGTTTGCAAAGGTTATGCTCAAGAAGAAGGAATAGATTATGGTGAGACTTTTGCACCTGTGGCAAGACTTGAAGGAGTAAGAACATTGTTGGCATATGTTGCTTACAAGAATTTCAAGGTATATCAAATGGATGTCAAATCTATATTTCTGAATGGTATATTAGAAGAAGAAGTTTTCATTGAACAACCTGAAGGATTTATTGAAGGAGAAAATAATGATCAGGTATGTAAATTGAACAAAGCTTTATATGGTTTGAAACAAGCACCTAGAGCATGGTATGAGAGATTGCACTCATATTTGATCAAGATTGGTTTTATAAGAACAAGTAAAAACAACAATATGTACATGAAGAATGATGAAAATGGAATACTGATCTCAGCCATATTTATTGATGATATTATCTTTTGTGGAAATGACTCTCTATGCAAGAAATTTGGAAATGAAATGAGCAAAGAGTTTGAGATGTCATTAATCGGTGAGATAAAGTATTTTATAGGTTTACAGCTACTGCAAATGAAAGATGAGATTTTCATTACCCAATCCAAGTACATAAAGGAAATCTTGAAGAAATTTTGAATGGAGGATTCAAAACCAGTAAGCACTCCTATGACAACCAACTGTAAACTATCAAAGAATGATGAATCTGCATCTGTTGATGAGACACTTTATAGATCTATGATTGGAAAGTTGCAATATGTTGTTCACAGCAGGTCGAATATAGCACATGCAGTAGGAATAGTTGCAAGATTCTCTACAGATCCCAAGGAAACACACATGACAACAATCAAAAGAATTTTCAGATATCTGAAAGGCACTGAAGACTATGGCTTAGCATATTAGAAAGGAAATGTCTTTGATTTAAAGGTTTATACTGATGCTGATTGGGCAGGCAACATTGATGATAGGAAAAGCACAAGTGGAGGAGCTTTTGTTTTTAGGAGAAAGACTAGTGAGTTGGCTTAGCAAGAAACAAGGATGTGTTTCACAATCAATAGTAGAAGCTGAATATGTTGCTGCAGCACTAAATTGCACTAATATAGCATGGATCAAACAATTGTTGGAAGGCATAAATGAGCAAGTTACCAAGCCAGTAACTATATTCTGTGATAATACTAGTGCCATTAACATTTCAAAGAATCCTGTTATGCACTCTAAGACAAAGCACATCTCTATCAAATATCATTATCTTAGAGAAGAAGTTCAAGAGAAGAAAGTGGTTTTGGAATATGTTAGCACAAAGAAACAAATAGCAGATATCTTCACCAAGCCACTACCAAGGGACACTTTTGAGTATCTCAGAAGTCAGTTAGGGGTCCTACCCCTATCTTCCATTCACTGACCGAGTTCAGTGAAAGCATCAATTCGATGACTCTATAGAATATATTTTAGGAGTTGATGCTAATTTACACACTTTAGGAGGTTTTCTAGAGGTGTGCAGGAAATAATACCAGGGAACAAGAATTGAAGACAAAATGCTCTAACCGAGACTGAATTGATACACAACAACATAGAATTCACTTCTCAGCATAAGAAATTATATTTTAGTTCTTTTCATTTTTGGCATTGTTGTCAAAGGGGGAGAAGACTAATGTATGGGGAAGAAGTCTACTGACCGAAGGAGGAAACTACATGAAGAATCCAGGAAGAAGACTAATGACAAAGGAAGAGCATTTCAGCAATATAAATCAGAATCATTAAAGTCAAATCAATTGGTTTTGCCATCAATGCCAAAGGGGGAGATTGTTGGCATTATAACAGACAAGAGAGAATGTTGGCATCCCAATTATAGTAAGAGATTGTTGGCATTTCAGTAAGGATATTGAGAAGGTTGTTGATGACTATGGATATAACTAATTAAGGATGTTCACTATCTTAATATTATTATTTTGTCATTGATGTCAAGAAATTGATTTTCTGACTTAGTATGATGTTGCCATATCTTAAGAATTATGATTTGATGAGTATAAAGATGTCGTTTAAAGACACAGAAAGAATATGATGAATAAGGGGAGAAATAAGTTATTCAATGGGCAACTATTACCGAATTGGACAATGATGAGATCATGATGTTTAGATTGTTTTGATATCCTACATATGATATTGTTTGTAGGTTAATACTATACTGTGTTACCGAGCAAAGAACCTAGTTGGTAAACCCTAAGGAACCTAGTCGGTAAACCCTAAGGTTATCGCTATCGGTTAATGAAGGCAGAATGTGTACCGAGTGAAGTTTAGTAGTTACCGAGTTGCAACCGAGTAATAACAGAATGTATTGAATGAATAAAAGCATTATTTAATGAAGGAAGCTGATGAGCTGGAGTTGATTAAATGATTGGTAAGCCGTGCATAGAGTTTGTTAAGGATCCATGGCAATGAAAGGTCGGCAGGAAGATCTACAGCTCAGATTGAACTGCAATGCCCTAACACAAGTTCCAAGGAGAAAATGCAAGTTCCAAGGCGAGGTAAAACATTTTCAGATCGAAGGATACATTGAACCTGGACAAGATTGAAGATCTGATGGCTATGATTGATCATGGGAAATGTGATCAAGGAGACTAAGTGGTTGGAAGATTGTTTATAAATAGGAAATTGTTAATAAACAATGTATGTGGGCAAATGTATGCATAGGGATGCTACATAGTGTTTACCAAGCACAGAAGCTTGAAGACTTGTTTTGATAACAAAGTATAGAGCCCAGCAGAGGGACAAGTCCTATGAATTGATTGTATTGAGCAAATAAGAATCTGCTTCAGCATTTTTAATGTGAAGTTACAGACATAGTTTTATTACTGTTATTTTGTGAAGTAGCAGAAAATCTCTTAACCAAGTGGACTTAATAGTCTTATTTGTAAAACCCTCGAACAAGGTGACATTCTTATTGAGTGTTTGAAATCCTTTAACAAGGTCACTTCTAACAAAGTGAAGATCCTAACAGATCTGAGGGAAATCTCTTAACCGGGTCACATCTAGCAATGTGTTTGTAATCTTTAACAAGATTTGCTTTTAACTGAGCATACTCTAGAAGAGTATATTTCTTAGTGAGTCTGAAATCCCACAATGGTTTTTCCCTATTTGGGTTTCCACGTTAAATTTGGTGTTATATGTTTTGTGATCTTAGCTATTTATGGGTTTGCATGCATTACTATTTTTTTGATAAGGTTACCGAGGTTGAATATGTTGTTTTTATTGAAGATTAAGTTTGAATGATTCACCCCCCCCCCCCTCTCATATTGTTAGCTTGGCATCTGTACTAATCTTATTGGTATCAGAACTATCATAAAATAGGAGCATGCCTAGGGTAATAATTCCTATCAGATGTGTTGGGATTGATGGTTTACACCCACGACGAGTAAAACGAGAAATTCTCCCCATGGCAACATTTCATTGAGTGAAACTAACAATTTTTTAGCCAACTGCAAAAAATGCTGCCCTAAAAGACCGCTCTAAATCTTGTAAATCTGAGATATAATTTTGTATTCATCCCTCACGTGACCCTCTAGGTTCAAACGGATCTTTCCCAGGTGCCACAGATTTCAAGATACAACTTGTAAAATTTTGACAATTTTTCGCACTTAGGTTGCTCAAGGGATGACGCCGGTAGGGTATGGCCTTGAGTGTTCGACTGAGTGGGGGGGGTAAAATAGGTGCATGCCTAGGGTAAGAATGCCTAACTGGACATGGGGTGGATGATTGGCACGCACGATGTACAGAACGAGAAATTCACTTCATGGCAACATTTCATTGAATGAAACTGACGGTTTTTTTGCCAACTGAAAAATCGCTGCCCTTAAAAGACCACTTTGAGTCTTGTAAATTCAAAATAGTATCTTTTAGGCAGCCCTCAAATGACCCTATAAATTCAAATGGACCATTTGCAGGTACCACAGTTTCTAAGATACGACCTGTCAAATTCTGACAATTTTTCGCATTTAGGGCACTCAAGGGATAGTGCTGGTAGGGTATGGCCCTAAGAGTTTGACTAAGTGGGGGGTAAGATAGGAGAATTCCTAGGGTAATAATTCCTAACCAGATATATTGGAACCAAAGGTTTGTGATCACGACAAGCAACACAAGAAATTAGCCTCGTGGAAACTTTTCATTGAATGAAACTTACAATTGTTTTGCCAACTGAAAAAACACTGCCCTAAGAAGACCACTCTGAATCTCAAAACTCCAAGAGAGGCTTTTTTAGGCATCTCTCATGTGATCCTGTAGGTTCAAATGGATCATTCGTAAGTGTCATGAATTCCAAGATACAACTTGTCAAATTTTGACAATTTTTTCACACTTAGGGGACTCAAGGGACGACGTTGGTAGGTTATGGCCTTGAGCATTCGAATGAGTGGGGGTGTAAAACAAGAGATAGTGTATCTTTCGGTAGCTAAATTACAATCAAAACAAGTTTATTTTTAGAGTTCATATATTCAGATCTTTAATTTAACAGGCAATGTGTGGAAATGGACCTCTTCATAGTATCTCCCTGTTGAGACAACTTTAATAATGGCAGATTGTTGCTAAATGTAACCAATCGATTATGAAAAAATTGCATTTCATTGTAGAAGATGCTTTGCTACTTTTTATTTTTCATTACTAAGTACATCCATGTTGTCATTATTACAAATACCAATATGGTCATTAAATTTGGTCAAGTTGCCAAAGGCAACCAAATTTAACACTTAGGATTTAGATGAAACAAATTATATACAATCTCAAAGTTATACAAACAACATTGTATTATTAATTAATTAACCATTGTTAATTATTGGATTGAAGATTAAAGTTTAAAATAATGATGCCATGTGCATGAGGAACAAGTTATATTGAATTTGTACTTCTATATATATCAAAATGTCGAATAATTACAAGTGTATGTCCATATACAAAAATGGCATAAACACCAACTCAAACAAAATATATGTCAATATATGTAAATGTATGTCCATATACAAAATATACATGCCAACTAGACGTGTGAGTATCTCAAAATGATCTATAACATCCTAAACTATTGATGGATCATCAAAATTGATCGTCTTTGCCTCACTGCTCCTCTCCAAAGGATCTTGCACAAGAAAAATCAAACCACAATTAAGATTAGTTATATTATATAGTTCACATTCAAAAAGTTAACATAAAAATCAATATACATTGAACTATAATTGAACTCTAAAATTTAATTCTTGTTTACCTCATCTCCACGTTTCCTCTTCATCTTTGGAGGTGTCTTGACACATGTCTTCGCTAGAGGAGGTATGTCATCAAGATTTTAAAACACAACTTACATATGTTCACAAACATGACATTGATACAAGTTAGCATATAATTGTCGTTGATAGGAATGAATTATATTTAAAAAACACAAAATAAAATAAAAACATGTACCTAATGCATCTCTTCTTCTTCTTCTTCAAGTATAATGGACGCAGTCAACAAGGATGTGAAAAACATTTTTTTGTACATAAAGACAAGTATGTGAAACTATTAATCTATGTAGACATGTATAATCATTATAAGTTATTTTAACTCTTAATTGAATCATGTTTGCATTCAATTACCTTTCCCTTGTCTCCAACTGCACTAGAAGAGCCTGAATCACTCGGCACTGCACTCGTGCTACTTGTGTCCTATAACAGTAAAATAAGATAAACATGCAAGTTACTATATAATTTAATTAATGCCAATGTAAATGAAGGGCATGTATGAACAATAAAAATGTAAACAACTAGATGCAATAATATATGTATCGTATAGCTATCAAGGCCAAATGAAATGGTTGTCAAGGTGCCATCATGTACTTGTGTCAACTCCTCCTTTGTCATCAACTATTAAATAGACCGTGTATATAAACATTAGTACTTAATACTATCTAGATTATAAATATTCATTTAAAATAAAATGCACTATAAAAATACAACTCTTACCACTACATCACCAGTGTATGATGAAGGTACATCCTCGCCTCTAGCATGTGAGGACTCTCCAGGGTATCCTGCAGTCCCCGTCGTCACATCTAGTGCACCGTGCATTTCATGCACCTCATGATTTGCAGTGTCCACGGGAGGATCAACAGGCCCTCCAACTAGACCTAAGCATAGATGCCCACACATATGCAACACACAAATATGTGGAATCAAATAGGATGTGTCAGCACCACAAGATCTACTGCTACCATCACTAAAAGACTAAGCTATTACCCCAGCCTGAGAAACCAAAAGGCTACTCAAACAGTGAATAGTCGATATAGTATGTGACGTTGTCTCAACAATGATATTTGGATGGTACATTGGAGGTGGGGGATCAATAGGTGGAGGGGGGAAATATGGGCCCTGTACTACTTGAACTGTGTCAGGTCTATCTTGAGGCATACCTAAACCCACACCCTAGAAAGGCTTTATGTCAAAGTAGTTGACATGCTTTACCAAAACAAACCCAGCATATAATTTTTTAATGAAATAAAAGGGGACATAGAGATTGTTGTTGGGTTTTTTTTATCAAAAACCATCCACCAACGACCCAAAAGTTATTCACCATATCATGATTTGTACACCATTTTAAGGAAAGTTTTTTTTTTCACATTTACATGTTGTCTAGTGCGGAGATTGACAAATAATGTGGCAATATCAACTTTGAAATATCAAGCTCCTTGACCTGATCATAGGTCCAGCCATGCACATATCTATCCCTCATGGAATCTTTCCATAAAAGAGTGGCATTGTGCTCCTCAGTGATAGTTTGTACATTGTTTATTATAGCTTTGAGGGGATCTAACATTGGGGCTAGACAAGGGATTCTACTATAAACATATGCAATGCCCATCAATTGGTTCAAATTTTGAGCAATTAAATCCTGAATTGAGGGGGGGTTTGTCAATGGAGGGTTTGCTACAGGAGGGTTCGGTGGCATTGTAGTTGTTCACAATTTTCATTGTTATCCCTCGTTTAACCTGATTGAATTTAAAAATTTCAATTTAATCAACAAATTTGAAAAAAAATTGTAGTTTCAATGAAAAAACAAAAAACAAATAAAAAATGTGAAAAAATTGATAAAAAACAATGAAATGGCATGAAATCATACTTGAGATGAGAAAATCATAATTTTATATGCCCAAAATCTGATATTCGTTATTATCTGATATCGGATTTCTCTCCTATAGTGCAGCCTGTGGGTGAAAAAAGACCCACGGGCTATCATAGTGGGTATAAAAATACCCACAGAAATCGGATATCCAGTTTTTTTAGGGTTTTTGCATTTTAAATATTATATATGATATATAATATATAATGTATAATGTATATTATATAATATTTATATATAATATATAATATATAATATATAATGTATAATGTATATTATATTTATATAATGCATAATATATTATATATTATATATAAATATTATATAATATACATTATACATTATATATTATATATAATATATAATATAATATTTTATATTATATTATATATTACATATTATATCATATATAATATAATATATAATTTTTAATATAATATCCCATTAATATTGGATATCCGATTTGCTTGGGTTTTTGCCATGGCAAGATGTACTAACATCCAAGCCAACCAAAAAGTCAACGCATATTTTTTGTGTTTTTAGGCGAGTGGAGAAGGCTATTTTTTCATATCACCACTTTTTGGACCCCCATGATCTGGCACATACCCTTTTGTTAAGTAATCAACCTAACTTCAGTGTCATGGAGACGAACTTATAGGATATTTTGAGAGAAAATTATTAACTATGAACTTACCATAATCAAGGGATAATAATCTGAATAACTTCATGTTTGAGTTTTAAGAGTAATAAGATGGCAAATATTTCTAGATCAAATTATTTAGCTATAAGACCTTATGAAATGAACCATGAATTAGATATAATTAATATGAGTCTTGGCTCTTGGTTGCATAATATTGTGAGGATGAATTTGTTTAGTGGCACGATAACCACACTTCACTAAACTTATCTTTAATGTTAAAACTAAATACTTTAATAATTTATCGATACCTCAGTAAAGGCTTTATATGAGTATAAAACGTCTATCAACCTCTTAACGAGTAGAACCTAGATATAGGAATTATCTATTAGGGTAATTAGGGAATTATCTAATTATTTAATTAATTAGGTTATTTAATTACTTTATTCACTTAAGCTAAACTTAGGTGCTTTTTTATCTTTTATTAGACTAGGCTAATAAGAGATTAAAGCTCACTTAGTTGAGCTAATCTTTAGTTCTTTGAACTAATTTTAGATTATATTTCTCCTACTTTCTATAAAAAAAGTCATTTATTCATTGTAATCTATCCAATTCACTTGTATAGGTTAATCTACATATTAAATTCCTCTCTAGATCAATTCTCTCTCAAGTTTGCATAGCATAAAATCATGTCTTTTTCTCTTCGGAAGTGATAGGTGTTTTGCTTGTAGGTGATTCATGGGCTTGTGGGATTAAACAAATAACTCCAACATGGTATCATACCTTTAAATATACTAAGTTCCTATCATTGTTCTAAGAGATCGAGCCTTGAGGAGAAAAAATGGCTCATCTTAAAGAAAATCAATTTTTTGAGTTTTTTTCATAGCCACAAAAAATCATCTAGGTTTCTCTTAATGTGTCAAGATTCATCATATTTTTCCAAAAAATCAACAAAGAAAAAAGACGCTAAAATAGCACTCAAAAAAATTTAAAAAACCAAGATTCGGCAATAATGTTTTTTACAAGTTTTTTATAAAGAAGGTTTTTGAGTTGGGTTCTTCGCCCCCAAAAATTATCTGCATATCTGCTAAGTTTTGTAGTGAGAAAATTTTGCAAAAATCAAATTTTAAGGGTTGTGTTTGTAAGTTGTCAACGAGCTAAATTTAGCTTATTCTTCTTTTTGCCATAACTTTTGCATACTATGTCAAAATTGGTCAAATGAGACATTGTTGGAAATCTAGTTTTGAGAACTTTCCAATGGTGGTAGTCTCATTATTGGATTTAACTCCAAAATTTTGTTATACTCATGGTGATCCCACAATAGTGGGTTACACTTTTTAGCCAACTTTGACACTGAAATAAGCATTTTGAAAAAACATATCACATTCGGACACCTAGTACCACTAAACCCTAAGGAATTTGTAAATAATGTAAACTAGTGATTTGTGGCATTTTGTATGTAGATTCTACATATATGTTTTTGAATTTTTTTGGAATCAATTTGTATCCATTTTTCTATCTCCCTCGAAAACTAGTTTTTAACAGTTAACAACATTTTTAAAGAGTGATACTCACTTGGTAAGGCATAACTTTTTTTTCTAAAATAGATAAAAATGTAATTCTTTCAAAATATAGGTTTGTAACCTTGATATCTAATGTTTTCAATTGCTTTCATAGTATTATGTTCAATATTTCATATTTTATTAAGTTTTAAAGTTAACTATAATTTTGACATAGGTTCATTTGGTAACTCATAACTTATTATTTATGTATCAATTTTTTATTTGTATTTATTTTTTTAATTTTTTTGTTATAAGAGGACTTCAATACCTATTGTGTAGATATTTTTTAGAATTTGTTTTCACTAGTTTACTATTTTTTCAAAGGCATTGAACATGGAAGTTGATGTTTGATGAAAAACCTATGTTTAGTTAAGCTAAAAAAAATCATAATGAACTCAATATATATTAAAATTATAATCATTGGAAAGATCGTTTAGAGTTCTACTATGGTGCATTTGGGTTTGTGAACATTGTTCCATTTGAGCCCTCAATTAGAGTTTTGAATGCCAAAAATATTCAGAAATTAGGGGAGATTGGGGGGAGATGTTTAGCAAACAAGTTTGATAGAACATAATAGGGTTCAATCGAACCCATGTTCTATTGAACATTGTTGACACAATATTTTTTAAAATCAATTTGACATTTATACATTTAAAATAAAAAACCCTATAAAAATGGGTTTGATCGAACCTCTTTAAATATTAAACCAGAAACACTTTATGTTCAATTGAAAATATTTATAAAAAATATGCTTGATCGAAAGCGTTTTTGTTCAAACGAACATTATATTCGATCAAAACTGGTAAAAAAATGGTTTTGGACAAAAGAGTAGGATTTTTTCATCCAAAAATGTGTAACCCACTATTGTGGGTTCACCCCTCAATCAAATTCAAATTTTCATTTTTTAGCCTCTGAGCTCATATCTTTTCATTGATATCTTTGATTTTCATGGTCCTTGGAACATTGGAAAGGCACTTAGAATGGATTTTTTGTTGGAAATAACTTTATTCAATATTTTTTTCATTTATAGAGGTTTTTGGGGTATGATTATTTCATTTGAGAAGGTATCATTAGTTTTTATGTTCATTTCTTTATTATCAACCTAGAAAAGGGCAATTACAAGTCTTGGTGAATGGGCATCGTGACACATCCTAGGTGGCTTGGTGTTTTCCTTATCTATATGTCCACTCATCACTCAAACAAACTTAGAGTGGGGTAATCATGTTTAGAGGATCAATAATGATCATTTTGTAGGAGTGTTTTGTTCTAGTGTTGATGATGATATTATTTGTGCTTTATTGGACATTGATTTCCCCCACACACTTTGGACTTGCCTTTGGTAGATCTATGGAGAGCCTCATAGCTCTTCATTTCCATAGGATCCTGTAGCATATTTCTCCATTCCCCTTGCGCAATGTACGTATTACGTACCCTATGATCATGGTATTTTTCAAATGCTTGAGCGTATCATGAGTATTTGATGTCTTGATGGACCATAGGGTTGTCTCTCAATTCTCACTCCTTATATTGAGACACCATATCAATATTCATCATCTTCTGTTATTCCTAATCAGATTGGAATGGGCTCATGCATGACCACCATTGATTTAGTTTATAAGGTTGATATTTCCCTTCTATTTTCACCTTTGTGGGATGACTTCTTGCCAGATATTTCAAGGTTATTTGTTGAGTCACACACTGTAGACATTGGGGACATATTTGAGGATATTTTGTTCCTCATTTATGACAGTTTGATCATTCTTTTCCTTCCATATTTAGTGCCTTCAAAGGTTGTTCATCAAGTATCTTCACATTTGTTTGGATTTACTTTAGTTGATTTGGCATATAATGGTTCTAACATCTAGACAATTGAATGTCTTTCATGGTACACATCTTGAGATTATTCCTTACATCTCCTTTTATGAAGTTTCTTGTACCGTGGCCCTTGGATTTTTTTCTTACCAAGAGGAGGAATGTTATTTGTCACTTTTGGATCATCTTCAATATTCATCTTTGAGCATTCACCTTCAGCATTGAAACTTCTTCACTATGAGGGGGTACATCGTCTCTTCATTTCTCTCTTATGGGGGGATATTAATTGTACTTATGTGAATGATTCAATACTTGGGGGGACATCAAAATTCCTTCATGATCAGTCACATGCACTCTTTTTCATTTCATTTTCTCTCTTTTGGAGAGGAGTTTTCTCCCACTAAGTTTTTCATGTTTCCTCTATCTATGAGATTTGTATTAGTTTCTACATGTGCCCCTAATTAGGACTTTTTTGTTGGGACCCATCCAATGCATTCATTATTGGCTCTTTAGCTTATTTCTAAGTTAATTTTAAAGGAGGTGTTGGAGTAAGTAGGACATTATCTAATTATTTAGTTAATTAGGCCCTTTAAATATTTTATTCACTTAAGCTAAACTTATGTATCTTTTTATTTTTTATTAGATTAGGTTAATAATATATTAAAATCACTTAGATGAGATAATCTTTAGTTATTTGAGCTAAATTTAATTTCTTAATTTTATGTTAGGTAACTTCTTTTTCTTACTATAAAGAAAGTCATTCATTCATTGTAATCTATCAAATTCATTTATAGGTTAATTTGCATAACAGGTTCCTCTTTGGGTCAATTCTCTCACAAGGTTGCATAGTTTTAATCATGGTTACTTCTCTTCATAGATGTTTTTCTTGTAGGTGATTCATGGGCTTGTCGGGTTGAACAAATGACTCCAACATTATCATGTGAAGTAAAGGAATGGTACTATAATTAAATTAGATTCATTATGTATTAACTATGCTATTGTGCCTAATTTATGTGTATGGATTTGATTTGAGAAAGTTGTCCTTATAAATACTCATTGTCTAGGGTGTGTAATTATTAGATGGGTAGTTAAGCAATTTGAGCATGGCTCTGCATGCGAAAAACCGATGCATTACATCGACATCCATTTTTGAGCATTCTTATCTGCCGCGGGGAATTTACAGAGGCTTTGCAAATTGTTTCTTTGTTTTGGCTAATAACTTTGGGACTGAGGAACCTGGCAGGATCATATCACAAACCTGCGAACAAGAGGCCTTCTTTGCAAAAACAAAATACTCTCTGGTTGAAAAGGTTAGGGCTCCCCTTCCTCTCTGCAAGGGCTGGGATTAGGATTGGCATTTGGTGAGTCACAGAAATAAAAGGGCATTAGGGCAACCAAATTGCCACAAGCGGAATTCCAATCATTGTTGGGAGGAGGGTTTTGTAAAACCTAACTAGTCAAATAGCTCCTCTGCTCACCATATTTTTCCTCCACAAAAACCCTTGGGTGAATTATCAAAGGGTATGGAAACCCTAGGCCGTCACTCTTTCATGAATCGTCACAATTCAAAGGAAGTCAAGCATCCTAAGACGGATTTACCTTCAAATCCTCCAGCTACTCCTAATGGGTTGGTCATTGAAATTGATACCCAAACTCAGGCTAGGTATCAAATGCATTGCAACGACCGAATGATCTTTGCTCGATGGAAAGGTTGGGGGATCCCGTCAAAACTAATTGCCAACTGGTTGTCATCTTCTTTCAATAACCAGGTAAAAATTGACATCCTTCCTAATAATTTCTTAGCTATTGAATGTGGTAGTCAGGGTTTGAGAAATTCTTTGCTAAACGGGGACATATTAACATTCAAGGGTCTCGGGTTTGATTGCTGGGAATGGCAACCCCTCTTTCTTCCATCTCAATTTAATTCTTACATGGTTAATAGAGCAATTTCACTTGATAAATTTCCTGTAGAACTGCGAAATAATGATTTTTTAAGAAAAATAGGCAACAAAATAGGTAAATTTGTAGAAGTTAAAAAATCAGCCCTTAGCTTCTTTAACCAGCGTTTAATCGTTAACATGAATATTAACATTAAATCTTTATAGCCCATAATGCTGAAATGCGATAATTTTTGTTTAACCCTAGAATTACCCTTTTATAATGGCTCTTTCAAAGATATTATTCCAAGGAAGATCCCCTTTGAGAAACCTTTCCCTGAATCGTTCCTCAAGTCTGATGGCACCCCATTCAGATTTTTGGAAGGAGGGGGTTTTACCTTAGAGAGCTATAAGACTAATATTAACCCTAATTATCTTACCATGGATCTATGTCCTCATAGCTCCCCTGTTAAGACCTCTCGTTCCCCTCTTCCTCCATTGCCAACTATTAATCCACCTATAGCTGACTCATTGCTTAGGGATCAAGACCTGGAAGAAGGTGAAATCAGTGAGCTGCTCCCTCGGAAGGGACAACTCGGACTGACAAATATGTCATCACCTAGATCTCTCACCCCACCAGAGAGACTGAGTCCCTCAAGGTCTCCCCCTTTAATGGAACTAACCTCCTCTGCGCAATCAACGGAGATGGTTAGGCTTTCCCTGGTACCAGGATTGGTATCCTTGCAAGGTCAACCAATCTCTCAAGTCTCAAGTATGGAGGCCTTTGAGGAGGTAGAGGTTCTCCTTCCACCTTTGAAGGTTGTTTCTGATACAATAGTAGAATCTGAGAGTGATTGAGTGGCTAGGGAAGTTAACATCATTGCCAATTTTGTAGGGGAAGAAGTAGTAAATGACCTTATGGATCAACTGGTTGATGAAATCTGTGATGATGAGGAATTGGAAAGACAAAGGGATCTCTATGTCAAAAATCTAGTGGATATTGCCAGAGTTGACTTAGAAACAAATGAACTCTTTATAACATTAGATAACTTAGAAAATGATAATCCAAACACTCTAGGCATTCTTAGCTCTAAAAGAAGCAAAGATTCTCCTGATTGTGCTAAACTCAGTAAGAGAAGAGGCATGAGATCCCTTGTTGAACTAAAATCAAAGGATGGAGAAGTAAGGGGTCAGTCTAAAATATCTACTCTTTTTAATGCAGGGGAGGGGAAGATCCTCCCCACTAAGCCATGAAAATCATAACATGGAATGTTAGGGGTCTAAATGCCCCTAAAAAATAGCGCATCTTAAAGCGTTGCATCTTTGATTCAAAACCAAACATAATTTTAATTCAAGAAACTAAAATGAACTCTGAGATTGTCCTTTTTGAGAAAAAATTATGTGTAAGACAGCTAATGCATTCCCCTGCCATAGGTGCCTCAGGGGGCTTAGCAATCAATTGGGACTCTAGATTCATCTCATTTACATCTTTAGAGACTAAGCAAAATTGGATAGGAGGAGAAGTAGTAAGCTATAAAAATAACCTAAGATTCAAATTGATTAACGTTTACGGCCCTATCTAGAATAGGGATAAGGCTAGGGTGTGGGTGGAACTTGAGTCTTTCCTTAGAAGTTTCCCAAATGATGTATGCATCATTGGTGGATATTTTAATGCCATCACTAAGGTAGAAGACAAAAGAGGAGGCAACAGCAAACTCCCTCCAGCGGCTGCAGATTTCAATCATTGGATCAATAGGAATTCCCTGTTGGAAATCCAGATGGTAGAGAATGCCTTCACTTGGAACAATAGAAGGATTGGTTTCTGTAACATTGCTGAGAAATTAGATAGGTTCTTTATCCATGGGGGGCTCTTGGAGCTTAATTAGACCTTGGATGTAGAGCCTCTCCCTTTATCAGGTTCTGACCATTTCCCACTCCAACTAAACTTATTATCTGACCACTCCCCTAGAAAATGCCCCTTCAAATTTCAGAGCATGTGGTTCAGAGATGATAACATTTTAAAACTAACTGAAAATTGGTGGAGCAGCTCTGTTTTCTCAGGATCGAAGATGTTTATTGTTGCAAGCAAGTTAAAGCTCATCAAAAGGAAGCTCTTAGAGTGGAATAGGATAAATTTTGGAAATATCTTAGATAAAAAACTCTTAATAGAAAATGATCTTAAGAATGTTAGCATTGAGGTTCTAGAGAAGGGGATGGATGAACATCTCTTCCTTAAGGAAAAGGCACTACTTTCTGAGTATGAAAAGATACTGTCAAATGAAGAGATCTTTTGGAAACAAAAATCTAGGGAGAATTGGCTGAGTGATGGTGACCAGAATACCAAGTTTTTCCACAATAGTACCAAGCAGAGGAGATGGGTTGATCGAATTTCTAAAATAAAGAATTGCCAGGGCTCCATCCTGTCTGAACCAGATGATGTTGCCTCTGAGGCAGTAAGGTTCTTTGATAAAATCTTAAACAATACTAAAGCTTCCAACCTTAGAGGCTAACTCAATATTATCAAGAATCTCCCAAAACTCATTAACGACAACCACAATAAAGGCCTGTTAAAGAAATTCTCTGAGGAGGAGGTTAAATCTATCCTTTTTAAGATGAATCTGGATAAGGCTCCGGGCCTGGATGGCTTCCCCACTAGATTTTTCCAAAAATGCTGGGGTTTTATGGGGATAGAGATCACGGAAGCCTTAGAAGGCATGAGGAACTTTGGTAAGATTCTCAAAGAGATCAATAATACCTTCCTCGCTCTCATCCCCAAAAAAGAGAATTCTAAAAGCTTCAATGATTTCAGACCAATAGCCCTTTGCAACACTCTATATAAACTCTTAACCAAAACACTAGTAGCCAGACTTTAGAATCTTCTTCTCATTATCATTAGTGAAGAACAAACCAGTTTCGTAGTGGACAAATCAATCTATGATGGGGTTATTATAGCCCAAGAGACTATTCATTCGGTCCAGCTCAACAGGGCCCCAAGCATGCTAGTCAAATTCAGGGCCCCAAGCATGCTAGTCAAATTAGACATAAGTAAAGCATATGACAAAGTTGACTGGTGCTTCCTATGTAAATGCTTGGAGGCTTTTGGCTTCTCCAAATCCTGGATCAACCTAATTTTTGAGTGTATATCCACCCCTAAATTCTCTGTTATGGTTAATAGTTCACCTGAAGGTTTCTTTAGTAGCTTGAGAGGGCTCAGGAAATGAGATCCTATGTCTCGCTTCCTCTTCATCATCATGGCTGAAGCCCTAGGAAGATCCATCTCTAAGGCCAAAGAGGAGGGAGGGATCCAAGGAATCCCCATTACCAGCGGCCTCCCTCCCTTCACCCACCAGCAATTTGTTGATGACACGATGCTTTTTCGTCAAGGAAGTGTGAGGGAAGTGGGTGCCTTCAAAGGCATCCTCAATTCCTATACGTTAGCCTTAGGTCGAGAGGTAAATCTGGCTAAATGTGTAGTTTTTATGTTCAACATAAACCCCTCTTTAGGAAAGGAGATCTGCAATGTCCTGGAGATTAGTCAAGGAACCCTTCCTTGCAAATATCTAGGAATTCCCCTTGACAAGGGAAGGAGACCTTCAAAATTATGGGACAACTTGGTGGATAAAATCAAGTCTAGGATTAACACTTAGAAAGGAAAATGGCTTTCATCTGTAGGTAGGGCAACCTTGGTTAGATCGGTCTTGTCATCTATGCCCATTTACCAGCTCTCCTGTTAACATCTATCTTCTTCCAAACTAGCCGAGCTCAACAAGCATCTCAGAACTTTCTTTTGGTAAGGTGCTAATGATAACCGGAAAATATCACTCATATCTTGGGACAAGATATGCAAACCTAAAGAAGAAGGAGGAGTTGGCATTAAAAATCTCCATGATTAGGGCAGAGCCTTGGGTGCCAAGTTGGTCTAGAGAATGTTTAGAACCCCCCACCTCAAATGGGCATGACTGTTGCACCACAAATACCTTAGTGGAGGAAATCCTATCCAAATCTTCAAAGAAATCAATCCTCCTAGAGGGTCTTGGCTATGGAATTTCATGCTAGATTGCATGAGGATTATTTTTTATAGACTTACTTAGGACTTGGGGTCTGGGGATAAGGCTCTTTTCTAGTCTGATTCATGGGGTGGCTATAAGGCAATTGAAAATATCCATGACTTTGGTACCACCCATAACCTCCTTGAATCACATAGAGGACCCCTATTAAAAAACTATATCTCCCCTTCAGATGAAGGGGTTGGTTGGCAGTGGATTGAGAGGGAAGATGAGGATATCCCGGAAGGGGATAAAAAAAAACTTATGGCAATTCTCTAAACACGGAACATAGCCTTAGGTCATAATGAGGACAAGCTTGTATGGGATGGCTCCTTAAGAGGGGAATATAACTCCAAGGATGGGTACTCTCATATCACCAAAGCGTTTATAAGACCTATGACAGAGCTTCCCTTGAAACTTTGTTGGGATAGATACTGTCTGCCTAAGGCTGGTATCTTCTCCTGGCTTACAATGCAGAACAAGCTCCTAACTGCAGAAAAATTTAGGAGAATGGGGTATGAGGGCCCAAGTAGATGTCCTCTCTACGAGGCAGACAAAGAAGACACCAATCATATCCTCCTCAATTGCCCCTTTGCTCACCAATGTTGGGTCTGGTTCACCAACAAACTTGAATGGTCTACAACCTTCCCTCACACCATCTTTGGAATGCTCAAAGCTTGGCCTCACCTTAGATGAGGTTGTATCTTTGAAGGTTTATGGATAGCTCTCCCATCTTCCATAATGTGGGAACTATGGAAGGAAAGAAATAGACGTCTCTTTAAGAATGAAAAACTAGAGGTTCTCAGGATCATTAATAGGATAGAGTCGGCAATCATTGAGCTCATGAACAACCAAATTTCATCAGGCATATTGAAGAATGCCTCTATAACTTATTGGGATGAAAAAATGAAAAAACGTTGGGAGGGCTTATCCTTTCCTCCCTTTCTAGGGGATGGTCCTATTGCAAGTCTTCGATCAAGAGCTGTATGCAGATGGCAGCCCCCAGGTGAAGGATGGGTGAAGTTAAACTTTGATGGGGCATCCCGTGGCAACCCAGGCCAATCAAGGATAGGATGCTCTGTTCATAATTGGGAAGGCAAATAAATAGCCATCCTTGCTTCCCTGGTTGGCATCAATACCAACAATTGGGAGGAATTGATGGCCCTGGTGGAGGGTTTGTACTTGTGTAAGAAACTAGGAGTTAAAAACCTGGATATTGAAGGAGATTCGGCTATAATTGTCAATGCTATAAGGAAAGGAAGCATGCCTAACTGGAGACTAAACACTCTGCTGTCAAAGGCTATTGACTTATGAAAAGGTTTTGACAGGTTTACAGTCAATCATATTTATAGGGAAGGCAATAAAAGAGCGGATGAGCTGGCCAACACAGGAGCGGATAGCATCAAACTCCTCTCTGAGCCACCCTAAGGCCACTCCTTCTTTTGTTTTCTTGCCCTAGTGTCCATCAGCATGTCTTTCCTTCCATCCCCTTATGTTTCTCTTGCCCAGACTTTGGTTGTCTTGCATTAATCCCACAAATAGACCTTTCCTTGGTCCTCTGTATATATGTACAAACATTCAGACATATATACATTTAAGTATGCCCATATATCTACACTCCCAGACATAAACTCAGGTAGTAAGGCTAAATCCTTTGACATGTATAATCATTAATACACTAATTCTTAATCTTATATATTTATACCTCTCCTTCTCACCCATCTAGTCCTTCCATCCTCAAGCCCGAAGAGAGGCTCCTCTTATAATATTTTTGTATATACTTATTTGGGAATTTACATATATAGATACCTACCTTGATACAATCATATATCTACATATTCAACCTCACACACATATATATATAAAATGATATATTTATTTGGATTCATATATATTCTTATATAAACATCTATTCTAAGTTTAGTTATCTTTTTTCATATATATATATATCTTAGTCTCTCGGAAGTTTATAGATCTTTATATTCTTACACAGATATTGAAATTCATATTTTTATATAAATATACATTTATTTTTATCTATGAATATCTGATAAATCCTTAATTTTATACATATCTTACATATTTTTGTAGGTATATATGTCTTTTTATACATATTTATTTATACTTAGAATCACACTTTTAAATATATATACATTTATATATTTTTATGTATATTTACTTACCTATTCATATCTTTATACATATGTTTTAGATATATATATATATATATATTCATATATTCATATATATATATATAGATATATAAATATACTTATTCAGATCTGACCCTCTTATATATAGATGTTTAGCAGGTCTCATTTTCTCCTAATGACTTGATTACTCCTATATTTAGCCTTTCTTGAAGCCTTATGTAATCTTGTTGCCCCGTTTGGATAAGTTTTAAGACTAGAAGGAGGTAATACCATACATTATTAAGCATAGGTATATAAATGTGCTAGCATATCTCGCATTTAGATATATGTGACATGGATATATAATTATTATTATTCATGTAGATACTACCTTCCTCTAGGACTAAAACTTACCCAGCTATCCTTATCTCTATTTCTCCTTAATGAACCCCTATATTTAGTGAGCTGCAGCTGACGTATGAGACGTTATGGTCGGACATCATACATCAGCTCTATTTCTCGATCAAATCCTCTTGACAGCTCTTTGCAAAGCCGAGGTGATGTTCCCTCAGTGATTTGATAGTTGAGGTACCCTTTGCCTGTTGGCTTTAGGTGGTGGTAATAATGACCGTGATCCTTGAAGATTGCACTCCTTGCATCGCATCGACTCATTATGAAGCTACTCATTATGAAGCATTAAGAGTGCGAGTTCTATTTAGAATGCCAAGTTGGTCCTCCTTGTCATTTCTCAGTTAAGCTTCGATGGATACCACTCTCAGGCTTCTAGGGCTGAAACGCCAGATGGCTTTCGTTGGCGAGATCAAGGATGAGAGAGTGAAATGAATTCTCATCCAACGGAACCCTCTGATCTCTGGGGCTGTAATGAAATTTCTAGGGAAGGAATTCATCATGAATGAGGACCGAACTAGAGCAAACCCAGACATTGCAGCAATGTTTTTAGCCCTTGCAATGCATTTTGAGAAAGATAGGGATATTGTGGTGAAACTATGCAAGAAGGTCTTCATTAAAGATATCCTTAGTGAATTAGAGAGGGTGGTGATCAACATAGATGAGGAACTCACAGCTCCCAAACTGCGGGATTATGATATCCTTATGAGAATGAATAACCCAGTTCCTCGCTACCCCATTCTGGTAATCGATGACCCTGTGGCCTTCAAAGCTCTTCATCCTGTTAGATGCAGAAATCTCCTTTTCCTCTCATGGATTCTTCAAGTTAAGAAACCTCCTCGTGAGAAATGGTTGATTAACTATTTGGAGGCAGAGAATATCATGGTTATCCCTGATAATGTGCCAATCCCACGCTCCCATGTTGGCTCTTCAACATCACAACCAGAGAGCTCTAGCTCCAAGCCTCCCCATAGGCCAAGAAAGATAAGATGAAGCTCCTTCGGGATGGCAAGCTTCCAGGTTTCTATTGTGTGATCAAAGAACTTCTTTTTTTTTTTTTTTTTCAGAAGTACCAGAACAATTTCATATGGATATTCTTACTTAGCTTAAAATCTCTTTGATAGAGATGTCTTATAAATATGTTTATGCTCTGATAAAACTTTCTCGGTGAACTTCAAGCTATAATGCCTTTTTGTCGTTATTTAGATTTATATATTTTGAATATATATAGACATACAACTATATATCCATATTTATATATAGATATATGTATATATGCTTATATATATACCAAAATGTGGGTCTCTCAAATTTTGTTTCTTCCTAGTTTTTTCTAAGTATTTAAGGACTAAGCTCGCTTAGATGGTTTCTTTTTTTTTTCATTTCTCTTAAAGCTTCCCATGACATACATTCAGGGCATGGAGGGATCTCTGTTTAAATCAAAACCTATGATGAATGGTAGCCCA